>NW_026775573.1:20299927-20904927 GCF_030987335.1 Cornus florida
ATATACTAAAATATGAAAAAAGAATATATAATAAAATTCTAAAATAATATTATCTAAAATTTAGTTTCAACTTGGGCGTACATTTAAAAAATAAATAAATAAGCTAGTACTTTGGATTATATTCCTCATAGGCTCCCCCTTAGATGCTTCTCGATGAGGAATCATTTTGATGGGTATAGCTTTTTTTATTGACCTGTGGTGGAACCAAATATGAGAAAAAAAAAAAAAAAAAAAAAAAAAAAAAAAAAAAGGGAATTTTTTTATTATTATTTTTAATCACATCTTTATCTAAAGAGTTTAATTTCTTATAAAAAAATATATAAAACAACATATTACATATGTATGAAATAAAAATTTCATTTACTATAATTTATCAATTATAAAACATATATATATATATATATATATATATATATATATATATAACAAAATTCAAACTTTGAAGAATTTAGTTAGAAACTTCTTATAATTTTTTTTTTTTTTCTCTCTCTCTCTATATTTATATATTTTCAATTTAAGCAGAACCCTTTCTCTAGTGTCACAACCCTCGCAATTCTCTCACTCTTAGTTCATGTACTTCTTAATTTCCCTCTCAAATGTCTTTCACTCTTGTAGAGATCCATCTCCTATTTTTTAAAAGAAAAAAGAAAAAGAAAAAAGAAAAATAAAAATAAATTGATGATAAGCTATGTAGCACGGATACGGGACAGGAATATGTTGACATGTCAAAGTTTTTAAAAAATAGGACATGCGTACAACGTGGATGTAGGTATAAATATAATTTTTTTATTTTTATACATCTATTTAGTAATAGTATTATAAAACTTTAATTTATTTATAATTTCTATATAAAGAGTTCTTTTGAAATGAATTAGAAAATGATATTATGTCATTATTGTAATGATTTTTATATCATATATATCAGTATTTCACTACTTTGTTATGATAGTATTTATATTATTTTCAAGATTAGTAGGTAGACTTGTGTTAAAAATGTCCAAAAAGTATTGGCGAAGTGTCCGAAAGTATCAGCAAACTATCTAGGAAGTGTCGGCGAAGTGTCCGAAAGTATCAGCAAAGTATCTAGCGAAGTGTCCCAAATAATAAAATTAATTTTTATTTATGGACACGTATATGAAATATTGAATACGTATACGAAGAGTGTCTGAGGAGTGTCGGTGTCCAACACGAATATGACATGGGTATAGCTTCCTCGTAGAACTCGTGCTTCCTAAATAATCGATAAGCAACTATATTTAATTATAAGATTGGACCTGAACCCAAATATAATATAATTTTTTGCTTTGCATTGAAGAAGTGCGTAAATTAGTTTTTTTATCTTCTTCTTCTTCTTCTTCCATTTTTTTTTTTTTTTGTATGCTAAGTGAAAGTATAAATTAATTATGTATTCTCTCACTCTCTAGCATGCATCTGTATCTCCTTTTATATATATATAAAAGAGAAATGATGATAAGATTGTACCCTTTAATTTATTTTCGTAAGTGAAAGTATAAATTAGTTATCTATTATATAATTATAATAATATTTAGATAGAGAATTATATTCTAACTTTTCTTCCTATTTTATATGTAACTAGTAAAAACACACTTGACCTGAATAACAATCAATGTAGATATAACTTAAGTAAAAAATATATATATTCAAATAATGACAAGTAAAAATAAGAGAATCATACTCAAATATAATAGAAATAAGAATTATTCAAATAATAACAAAAAAATAACGGCAAGTAAAATGAATAGAATTATACTGAAATAGAATAGAAGAAAGATTTTATTAATAAAAATCTTAATAAAATATCATAAATTAGGGAAAATTATATTCCATCAAATTTTACAAGAAAATAAAACAAAAAAAATAATGTCAAAGGTAAACTCAAAAGAATCATATTCAAACATAATAGATTAAAAAATAAATAAATTAATTAAATTGAAACCTCAAAAAATTACGGCAAAAATAAAATCAATAGAATCATATTTGAGTAGAAGAAATAATATATATATTTTTTAAGATAACTTAATCAAAAACCGTAAATTATACGAAACATGTTCTATCAAATTCAATAAAAAAATTTAAAATTACTACAAAGGTAAAACTAATAGAATCATACTCAAATAGAATAGAAGAAGAAATGAAATTTCTTTTAAATCAAAAACTTGAAAAATAACATAAAAAATAAATCAATAGAATTATACTTGAATATAATAAAATAAAAATAAAAATATTTTTTTTATAAAAAAAAAATAATCAAGAACTCTAAATTGGATGAAACCTATTCCATCAAATTTCACAAGCAAATAAATATAAAAAAAATAACGGCAAAGAAAAAATCAATAGAAAAAAAAAATAATCAAGAACTCTAAATTGGATGAAACCTATTCCATCAAATTTCACAAGCAAATAAATATAAAAAAATAACGGCAAAGAAAAAATCAATAGATCATACTCAGATATAATTAAAAATTCTTCTAAATCAATATTGAAAAATAACAGTTGAAAAAAAAAAAAAAAAAAAAAAAAAAAGTCAATAGTCTATAGTCAATAGTAAAGAACTAAGAATTGAAAATTCTTTAAATGGAAACTTTAAAAACAGCAGAAGTAAAATTAATATAATCATACTCGAATATAACTTTAAAAAAAAAAAGAATTTTGTATTAAAAAACTAATTTAATAAATAAAACAATTTTTGTATAATTAAAAAAAAAAAAAAAAAAAAAAACTTATTTAATAATTTTTTATAGCATTTTCCAATTAACATTGGACAAATTAAAGCTACTTTGGATTACGGGTCTCTCACGAAAGCATCATGCAAGAAAATGCTTAAATAAGTCTTAATCGGGATGCTCCAATAAGCCCCCCACGGCTAACTAACATGGGATAATGTACCTTCCGCATATATATATATATATATATATATATATATATATATATATATATACTAAAAAAATACTAATAATAATAATAATTTAGTAAAAAGAAATACTGAAATTCAATAAAATAAAATCTAATTAGAGAAAAAAAATATATTAAAATTCGATAAAAGAAATCTAATTAGAGATGAATATATATAATATTAAAAATATCTAATTAGAGAAGAATATATATAATATTAAAAATATATAATTAGAGAAGAAAATACTAATAATAATATAATACTAGGAAATACTGAAATTCAATAAATGAAAATCTAATAAGAGAACAAAATTTATAATATTAAAAAATTTATTTAATAATAGAGTTGTTGAAAATCTAAGTAGCGAAGGAAATATATACTATTAAAAAACTAAAAATACTAAAATTCAATAAAAAGAAATCTAATTGGAGAAAGAAATATATGAAATTAAAAAACTTATTTAATCAATTCAATAAAAGGAATTATAATTAGAGGAGGGAAAAAATACCACAATTCAATTAAAGGATATATAATTAGAGAATGACATATATAGTTTATTTCAATAAATACATAACAGTTTTATATCAAAATATACCAATAAAATAGCGATGCAAAACTTATATATAAGCACTTTCACTCATGTGCAGCACACGTATATAAATGATTATAATTAAAATCAAATAATGTTTCATATTTCATGGCAACATCAAAAGAGTTTAATTTTCAAAAAAAAAAAAAAAAAAAAAAAAAAAATCTAAAAATAACATGTAACAAAATTTTCAAAAAGAGCATACCAGAATTCAAACTTTAAAGAATTTAGTAAAAAAACTTCTTATATTCTTCTTTTCTTTATTTTTTTTATTATTTCAATTTAAGCAATTCTCTCAATTGTCTCACACCCTTGCAACTCCATCTCTCTCTCTTACTTTATGCACTTTTTTTTTTTTTATCTCTCACACACTTCTCTCACTCTTTTGTATAGATTTATCTCTCCTTTTTAAAAAAATATATATATATTTGATAATAAGCAACAATATTTGATGATAAGATTGTACCCTAACCGAAACATAATTTTTTTGCTTTGCATTGAAGAAACGTATGAATTAATTAAAAATATAAATTAGTTATGTATTTTGAGTATTCTCTCTGGTAGAGATCTATCTCTCCTTTTTTTCAAAAAAAAAAAAAGAAGAAACAAAAAAATTGATGATAAGCATTTAGTGTTAATTAAATTACATAAGATAGTTAATAATATAAAATATTTGCGTTCTCATTCAACATTGGCAAAGAAAATAAAAAAGAAAAAAAGATGTAAAAGATAAGCAAATAAACTACAGCTAATACCTTTATCTGCAAATTAAGATCAACATTGAAAAATTGGGATATAGACAAGGTTATATTAGTAGAGATATTTATAGCCAAATATATCCTTTTATAAAAATGAAAAAGAAAAAAAAAAAATCTAAAAATAACATGTAACAAAATTTTCAATACACACATATTTATATATATAATAAACAGCATATCAAAATTCAAACTCTCTTGTAGCTACTTGTTGTAGTTACAGTTATTTGTAAATATTGTTTTTCTTTTACAAGGGGATGCCCTTGTTGTTTTACTTGTACATTCTTGATATATCTATAAAAATTTTCCACTTTACCCAAGGAAAAAAAAAATTCAAACTTTAAATAATTTAGTAAAACAAACTCTTCTCTTCTTTATCTTTTTTGTTTTCAATTTAAGCGATTCTCTATATTGCCTCACACCCTTGCAACTCCATCTCTCTCTCTCTTACTTTATGCACTTTTTTTGTTTCTCTGTTTGTCTCTCACTCTCTTCACCGAAACATAATTTTTAGATTTGCATTGAAGAAACGTATGAATTAATTTGTTTTTTCCCTAAGTGAAAATATAAATTAGTTATGTTGAATCTGTTTATTGTCATATTTATATAAGTGGTAGTGATTTGTTATTTCCCTGTTAATAGGTTGTTTATTTGCTTATATCCGTTAGTGTAATTTGCCTATAAAAGGCCACTTTGTTTAATGAATTATGTATACTGCAGAAATTCTTTTTCATCAGCTTTATTGTTGAGTATTAATATTTGAGTTGCCTTTATCTTCTTTATTTGACTACACTTATTTATAGTGGTATCAGAGCTACGGTTGTAACCCACATTAAAAAAAAAAAAAAAAAAAAAAACCAGTGAGGGAGAGTCAAGTAAAAGAAAGTGAGTTCGTGAGATAAAGTGATGTAGCAGCAGCTTTCTTTTTATTTCACTTGTTTTCTTTTTTACAGCAGCAGAGGACATAGGTGAACGATGGCATTAGAGACTTTTGTGCAACCAGCCATTCCACATTTCGATTGTCACTATGACCATTAGAGCATGCTGATGGAGAACTTCTTAAGGTCTGAGGAGTACTGGCAGGTTGTTGATTTTGGAGTAGCAGAACCAGTAGCTGGTGTTGTGTTAACGGAGACATAGAGGACAGAGTTAGAAGGATTGAAGCTAAAGGATTTGAAGGCAAAGAACTACCTTTTCCAAGCAATAGATCGCTCTAACTTGGAAATGATTCTCAGCAAAGAAACTTCCAAGCAGATTTGGGAGTCTATGAAGAAGAAATTTCGGGGATCAGCGAGAGCAAAAAGGCAGCAACTTTAAGCACTTTGCTCAGAGTTCGAAACATTTCGGATGAAGTAGGGAGAGTCCGTCTCTGATTTTTCCTCAAGAACAATGGCGATTATCAATAAGATGTGTATCTATGGCAAGAAAATTGATGACATTACTGTTGTTGAAAAAATCCTTCGGTCAATGATGCCAAATTTTAATTATGTGGTTTGCTCAATTGAAGAATCAAAACATCTTGATAATCTTTCAATTGATGAACTGCAGGGATCTTTGTTGGCTCATGAACAAAAATTGGCTCAATAAGAAAAAAGAAGAGCAAGCATTGCAAGCCTCCACCAACAATCAGCCTTTGGCAACAAATAGAGCAAATCGAGGAAAAGGAAAAGGTAGAGGAAACAATGATCGTAGAAACCAGCAACAAAACTCTGAAGATAATCAACTTAATGATTCTCAAGGGAGAGGAAAAGGTCTAGGTGGTCACCATTCAACCACTTTCAAACCAAAGTCAACAGACAAATCAAAAGTTGAAGGCTTCCGCTGTCATAGGTATGGCCATTATTGTTCAGAATGTCGTACGCATTTAAATAAAAATCGTGGAGAAAAATCTCACTTTGTAGAGAAGGAAGAAGAAGTGTCTTTGTTGATGGTTTGTCAAGCTAAGGAGGAAACCCACAAGAATTTGTGGTACTTAGACACAGGTTGCAGCAACCATATTTGTGGAGACAAGTCTGCATTCTCGAAGTTGGATGAATCTTTTCGTGATAATGTGAAGTTTGGTGACAACTCCAAAGTCTCTGTTACAGGAAAAGGAAAGGTGACAATCCAAACTAAGGGAAGTTCTACTTATTGGAAACGGGGGCATTAAAAGCATAAACTTTGGATTCGATTTTGAATAGATTTCGCTAAGAATTTTTTATGGATCTATAGATGAGCGCGTTCCTCTCCGCAAGGAGATAAACGTGGTATATTTACTTTCTCAAATCCGTTTCTAAGTTAATGAGAAAATTAGCTCCAAAGTAAGTTGTTTGATAAGCCTAAATGGGTTTGTAAAATGTGGGAAATATTTGTCCCACATCGGAAAAATATTAAAACTAAAAAGCACCTTGAGGCCTATATAAACCCCCCTTGGGTTCATTCCTAAGTACTCCAATTCAAAATCATTTTCTCTAATTCTAAATTCTCTCATTCCTCTCTCTTCTTCTTCTATAAGTGTCTGTGGGTACGAACCCTTGTCTTTGGGTTCGAGCCTTAGTTAGTCACTCCTAGTCCAAGTTTAGTTAGTTACTCCGAGTTCGAGTTTGAGAGTACTACATCGAGCCAGTTCACGTATTCCTTTGGTTTGCAGTGTTACTATCGAATAAAGTAAAAGTTATTGTATCCTGGGAGATAGATGCTACTGAATCCGTTAGCACCATAGCAGGGCGAATCTATCTTAAGGACATAGAATCAAATTCTAGCCTCGACTTATTTCTAGGTTATTTTATTTGTTTTATTTTATTTAATAAGATATTAAATGTATAAATTATTATTTTATAATAATAATAATTATATATATATATATATACACACACATACATCATATTTTTGCATAATATTTAAATAGTAATACTATAGTGTATGGTATAGTTAGACCATAATTTTGAACTACAATCTTAAGATAGATTCAGCTTATACTATAGTTTAATTATTTAAATATTATTGTTATTTTATTTCTGTAAATTTGACTGTGCTCTGTATATTAAATATATTCCAGACTACTACTATGCCTAATGTTCCCATCAGTCATAGGGAGAAGCCCGAAAAATTTAATGGGGCGGACTTTAAAAGGTGGCGACAGAAAATGATGTTCTACCTTACAACTCTAAATCTAAGCAAGTACCTAACTGAAACTGCCTCATTGCTAGAAGAGGGAGCAACTGACATTACTAAGCTATGAACTGTTGATGCATGGAAGCATGGAGACTTCCTATGCAAGAACTACATCCTCAGTGGATTGGACAACACTCTATATAATGTGTACAGTCCAATGAACACTGCTGAAGAGATAAAATTGAGGATGCTGGATTGAAGAAGTTCGTGGTCGGATGATTTCTGGACTTCAAAATGATAGACTCAAAGACAGTCATAAGCCAAGTGCAGAAGTTTCAGCTGATCCAACATGAGATACATGCTGAGAAGATAACTTTAAGTGAATCTTTTCAAGTAGCTTCAATCATTGAAAAGCTAGCACCTACTTGGAAAGATTTTAAAAACTACTTGAAACATAAACGCAAGGAAATGGGGCTCGAAGACCTGATGGTTAGGCTAAGAATTGAAGAAGATAACCGCACATCTTAAAAGAAAACCAGGAATTCTTCAATGGTGTCAAAGGCAAATGTAGTGGAAGCTGGACAAAAGAATAAGAAGAGGATGTACTCTGAAGAAGGTCCCAGCTAAGAAAACTACAAGAGATTCACTGTAAAGTGCTTCATATATGACAAGCTAGGACATCGAGTTAAAGACTGTCGTAGCAGGAAAGCACAACATAACCCCGAGAAAAAGACCACTGAGGTGCACATTACTGAGGAAGATAAGTTGATAGCTGATGTGTCAGAGCTAAATCTTTCAGTTATGGTTTCTGAAATCAACCTTGTGAGCAATAATAGAGAATAGTGGGTGGACACAAGAGCTACTCGTCATGTTTGCTCAGAAAAGAGGATGTTCACTACCTATGAAGCTATAGATAATGAAAAATAACTCTACATAGGGAACTCTTCTACTACAAAGGTTAAAGGACAAGGAAAAATCAAGCTACTAATGACCTCAAGAAAAGAGCTCACTCTTAATAATGTGCTGCATGTACCAGACATCAAGAAAAACTTGGTCTCTGGGTCACTCCTAAGCAAGAATGAGTTCAAGCTGGTCTTTGTATCTGACAAGTTTGTGTTGACTAAGAATGGGGTATATGTGGGCAAAAGGTATCTAAGTAATGGATTATTTGAGTTCAATGTAATGACTGTTGTACCCAAAGCTATTAATAATAATAATAATAAAGTTAATGCTTCTTCTGCTTATATGATTGAGTCATCTGATGTGTGGCATGGTAGGTTAGGACATATTAATTATGATACGATTCGTAGATTAATTAGCATGGATTCTATACCTAAATTTAGTATTGATTTAAATAAAAAATGGCAAATATATATTGAATCAAAATTGACTAGAACCTCATTTCACTCTATAGAGTGAAGTGCTGAACCTCTAACATTAATTTATAGTGATATTTGTGACTTTGAATCTGTGCCAACCAGAGGTGGAAAAAAGTATTTCATTACTTTTATTGATGATTGTGCAAGATACTGTTATGTATACTTGTTAAGAAGCAAAGATGAAGCCTTGAAAATGTTTAACTATTACAAGAATGAGGTTGAGAATCAACTTGGCAAGAAGATAAAGGTGTTTAGAAGTGATAGAGGTGGTGAATACGAAGCACCATTCGCTAACATTTGCTCAGAACATGGTATTATTCACCAAATTACCGCTCCTTATTCACCTCAACAAAACGGTGTTACTGAACGCAAAAATCGTACCTTAAAAGAAATAATAAATGCTATATTGATAAGTTCTGGTTTAACCCAGAATTTGTGGGGGAAAGTTTTACTTTCTGCTAATTATGTTCTCAACAAAATACCTTAAAAGAAAACAAATGTGACACCTTATGCATTATGGAAAGGTCAAAAACCTTCCTATAAATTCTTAAAAGTGTGGGGGTATCTAGCAAAGGTTGCAGTTCCTCTCCTAAGAAAGTTAGATAGGACCAAAAACCTTTGATGGTATTTTCATAGGCTATGCACAGAATAGTAATGCATATCAATTCCTTGTGCATAAATCAGACATTCTTGACATCCATGTCAATACAATTATTGAGTCAATGAATGTTTGTTTCTTTGAGGATATATTTCCTTGTAAAAATCCTCTTAAAAAAAATTATAATATTGCTAATAGCAATATACAAGAGAATATAGACCAAGAGTCTATAGATAATGAAAATAAGGAAGAACCTAGATGTAGCAAAAGAGGTAGAACGTCTAAGTCATTTGGTTTTGATTTTCCAACATATATATTGGAGAATGAGCCACAAAGCTATAAAGAAGTTATGTCTTCTCCTGAAGCTCCTTTATGGAAAGAAGCCATAAATAGTGAAATTGAATCCATCATGCAAAATCATACTTGGGAGTTAGTGGATCTTCCTCCTAGTACTATACCTTTAAGGTATAAGTGGATTTTCAAGAGAAAGATGAAGCTTGATGGTTCAATAGATAAATCTAAAGTTAGGCTTGTTGCTAAGGGATACAGGCAAGAAGAAGGCTTGGATTATTTTTATACATATTCATAATAATTGGCCACAATTGTTTAAGATTCTTTTTTAAAATTTTATTTTTTGGTGATCATAAAATCAGGATTTGATTGTAACTTTAAGATAATTTTGTAAATTTCTTGTTAGTGGCTAGCTAACTTAAAAATATCAGGGAAAATCTCTTCAATCTTCAATTTTCTGCTTTTGTTACATTGGATCCTTAGTAATGTGAATTGCATAAAGTTCAAAAACGAGCCAATTTTGTACTTTTTCTTTTTCCTTTTTTCATAGTTTTGAAATTTTTGTTACATATATTAAATATAAAAATAGAAAATATAATGAAATTATAAAAAAAATATGTTTTACAAATTCAAGAGTCCTTGTTTTAAAAATATGTTTATTACATTGGCCGTGAATAAATTTTTAAATTTGCCCCTGTGATGAGGTCCGCCAATTTTGAAAAATTGAGACTTTGATAAATTAGAAATGTTATAAAAAATAGTACATTAATTTTTAAAATAAAACACAATAATGAAACAGTCAAAAATAAAAGATGGATTATTAATATGGGAGGAAGGAAGTAAATAAATATACAAAATTGTATAATAATATTTTTTTATTTATTTATTTATTTTTGTGAGGAATTCTTATGATCTTGATTGCAAGAACCAATCTAGCTACTGTGGGAAAAGACACAAACTGTTAACAGAATTGGAGGATGCATTCGCATTCTTTTATTCAAGGCAGGGTTTATAAGAGAAGATTATTAAGAGAGAACTAAATCATCAATATATATACATATATATATATATGTGTGTGTGTGTGTGTGTGTGTGTGTGTCATCTTGTGCCAAACTATTTCAAGGTTAAAAGTTTAAGGGATTCTACCAACACCAAAAAAAAAAAAAAAAAAATAGGTATATGAAGTTGATTATATATACTATTATGAAATGAGGAAACAGTAAATTTTAATTAGAGAAGAAAATACTAATAACAATATAGTAATAAAAAATATTAAAATTTAATTAGAGAACAAAATTTGTAATATTCAAAAAATTATTTAATAATAGAGTAGTAGAAAATCTAATTAGCGAAGGAAATATATACAATTAAAATACTAAAAATACTAAAATTTAAATGGAGAAAGAAATATATAATATTAAAAAACTTATTTATTTCTATTGAATAAAAGGAATTATAATTAGAGGAGGGAAAAAAATACTGAAATTCAATTAAAGGATATATAATTAGAGAATGAAATATATAATTTATTTTAATAAATACATAACAATTCTATATCAAAATATACCAATAAAATAAAAATGCAAAACTTTTATATACACACTTTCACTCATGTGCACCGCACGTATATACGTGATTATAATTGAAATCAAATAATGTTGCATTTTTTATAGTAACATTTAAAGAGTTTAATTTCTAAAAAGAAAAAAAAAAAAAATCTAAAAATAACATGTAACAAAATTTTCAATACACACATATTATATATATAATAAACAGCATATCAAAATTCAAACTTTAAATAATTTAGTAAAAAACTCTTATTTTCTTTATTTTTTTGTTTTCAATTTAAGCGATTCTCTCTATTGTCTCACACCCTTGTAACTCCATCTCTCTCTCTCTCTCTTCATGCACTTTTTTTTGTTTCTCTGTTTGTCTCTCACTCTCTCCTAACCGAAACATAATTTTTAGCTTTGCATTGAAGAAACGAATGAATTTATTTGTTTTTTCCCTAACTGAAAATATAAATTAGTTATGTAATCTCTCTCTAGTAGTGATCTATCTCTCCTTTTTTTCAAAAAAGAAAAAGAGGAAAAAAAATTTGATGATAAGCATTTAGTGTTAATTAAATTACATAAGATAGTTAATAATATAAAATATTTGCGTTCTCATTCAAGATTGGCAAAGAAAAAAAAAAGATGGAAAGGATAAGCAAATAAACTACGGCTAATAATACAAAATAGGGACTTGAAAGGGTAAATGTAGTGAACTTTGAAAAACTTAATCATAAATGCTTCAAATATTGTTTTGTGATTAAATTATGATGTGGTTACAACTTATTATAATTGTTCTTTTGTGATAATGGAAAGGTTATACTATTTAACTACATGCCTTTTGGTATCAGGAAAAAACTTCTTCAATCTTTAATTTTCTGGTCAAGTGAATTGCATAAACTTCACAATGGAACCAACTTTACAGGTGTTTTTATTTTTTATTTTTATTTATTTTAAATATACTAAAATATGAAAAAAAAAAAAAAAAAAAAAAAAAAAAGTATATATAATAATATTCTAGAATAATATTATCTAAAATTTAGTTTCAACTTTGGATTATATTCCTCATAGGCTCCTCCTAGATCCTATATATATATAAAAAATAAAAAGTAAAAATATGATGACAAGATTGTACCCTTTGATTTCTTTTGGCAAGTGAAAGTATAAATTAGTTATGTATTATATGATTATAAGAATATTTTTTTAGAGAATTATATTTTAACTTTTCTCTCTATTTTATATATAACTAGTAAAAACACACTTGAATTGAGTACCAAATTTTGAATTATACAAAAGACTTTTTTATTTAAATTAAAGGAACAAAATTATAATTTAACACATAATGTAATATTCATAAGAGAATTGGAGGATGCCATTCACATTCACATGGGCATCTCGGCACCTTTGCCCATCAAAAGCGACAGTGCAACTGCCATGCTGCACTAGCTAATAATTATGTTTTTAATTTTTATTAAGAAGATAATTTTCGGGATGAATGCGCTTCACTTGTTTGACTTTAATTTTCGTAAACAAATGACAAAAATATTCCTATTTCTTATACTCTTAATTATAAAGTTAGGAACAATAATGTCATCTTGTTTAAAAATAAAGTGTATGGTACATCATATAATAAAGTCATATAATAAAGTGTAAATGTTGTCTTTCTTTTATTCGAGATAGGGTTTATAAGAGAAGATTATTAATCATCAAGGGTTGATATATCATCTTCTGCCAAACTATTTCAAGGTTAAAAGTTTAAGCTAGGGATTCTACCAAAAAAAAAAAAAAAAGTTATCTGAAGTTGATTACATATACTATTATGATATGAGGAAACAGTAAATTGAAACCAAAAAATGACGGCAAAAATAAAATCCATAGAATCATATTTGAGTAGAAGAAATAAATTTTTTTTTTTTTTTAAATAACTTAATTAATAACCTAAATTAGATGAAGCCTATTTTAATAGGGGGTAAAAGTGTTTTGAAAAGTATACTTCAAGGGTGTTTTTTGCACTTCTCCCTTTTTAATACCATATTTTGTTTGGATAGATATTGTGTTGTTCTTAGCTGGTTACTTTCTTCAAAAATGGAGGATTATATGAAATTGGTATAGATTATAATTTTGTAGCTTTATGTGTTTTGACATTTTGTTTTTTTGTTGAAAATGTTTGATTGAATGCTTGAGATAGAAGAGTTATATGTTAATTTTATGTTTTCTATGTTAATTGTTGGCACCTTATATGTGTGGATACCTCTCACAATATGAATTCTCGGTTTAAGAAAAATACCTTGAGCATCGAAAGAAAGAAATGCAAAACGAATAATATTTACACTGACTGGACAGGTCGTGACAATGTATGTCCGAGTAAACTATGGATTATCAATATGTTTTAAGTGTAAATTTAATAATTGTATTATACAAAAGTGCTAGTGTGTCCACTGTCCACTAACTGTAACATAAATGAATCCCACCAATTCAGTCAATTTTTAATTTAGCCCTTGACTCTTAGTTCATGACTCTAACCTTCATTTCATTGACACTTCTTTTGATTCTCGCATTCCCATAATAAGATTGCAAAATGAAAAGTTTGCAGCCTTTGTCAGTACAAGCCTTTTAGAGTTCCATGAATTCCAGAATAGAAAGGTAGTCCTCAAATGATATGAAAATGTATCATGTATTCATCAATATTTATCTCTTTGTATTTTCTTATGTGACCAGTATGCAAATATTAGGGAAAGAGGAAGATCAAAGTTGACGTGGATATTGGTTGTGCTAGTGATGAAGGATATGATGCATGTAGTTTGACCCCTTAAATAGAACAGAGTTGAAACATAGGATTCATGTAGCCAACACCAAGTAGTTGTAAAAAAGGCTTGGTGGTTGTAGTTGTATTACCAGTGAGGTATGCACAAATTGAGGTCTAGGATCGGTGATAATCTGAGCTATTTTTTTCCCGATCTCAGTAGTTTGGGGTTTCCTGCTGACCTTCTTGCTAAAAGTAAAAATTCATAATATGTGGTGTTACAATCGTTTTCTTTGTAAATTTTCTACACCCTTTTCTAGGAAAACCGATGCATGTCAAGTTTGTTCTGCTTCTTTATTTGTTAAACCTTCTGAAGAAACCTCACCTCTTCAAACCAAATTTTTTTTTTTTTTTCCTGAATGATGCATGATAAGCGTAAGTAATGATTCTCTAAATGCAATGCAAGATTGAATATTGAGAATAAGAATATTAATAAATTGCTAGTCAAACTGATATTCCAAGGAAAATTTCCAAAAAGATATCTTAATCAGGTAGAATGGTGTTTATGAAACGTGGTTCGTAGTTACGGTATTGGTCGCGGTCGAGATGTAATGGATTCGGGATGAATATCGGTGTAAACCGATCGAATTGGTCGAACCTTTGAAGAAGGGTTACGAACCGTCCGCCATGCTATGAAATGCATAATAGCTAATATAGTGATAGCCAACAGGTCAGTGGTCTAGCGGTACCAAACTCTTACTTCCCAAAATGATATCAGGTGTTCGAGTCTCGGTGGAGGCATGTGTGTGTGAGTACTAATTAAGAAAAAAATATATATAATATAGTGACAGCCATTTCCACTTACTTTGACTTGTGAGGTATTAGGTATTAAACTCAAAATTAAATGAGAGCGAGAGAGACCGGGGAATTCTAAGGTCTTTGTATTTGTACAGATATCACTTAAATTCTCATTTACATGGAATTGCTCAGAAATAAAAAGCTCCTTTTTTTTTTTTTTTTTTTTAGGGGTACTAGAAAATGAACAATTTATACAACCCATATCACTTCAACCTTTCTATCACTTGAGCACAGATAAACAGATCTACTCTAATCCTGCTAAACTTTTTGCACCTGGATCCTCTGCTATAACAATTCTCTGATGTAGTGGTGTGCTGAAAACAGTTTTTTTTCTTCGTAAATGGTGTTGAACACATTAATTCTGCTTTTATGAAAAACCCTACAGCATGGTGCTGTAACAGCAGATGATCCGAGCTACAACCCTTGTACCAGTTGAGTTGAGACCGGAAGCACACAGATCATTGCAAGCCACTTGGTGAGTGAAGGCTGAACGGTGTCGCACACTCGTGCAAAAAAATCATGTTTCTCCACAGAACCAATGTCACAGCCCTTCTTCTGCCCAGTTTGAAATTACTGGTTTTGTGACTATATTTGCGATTTTGTGGGTTGACTCTGTCTCTTTTCTTTGAAGAACTCCCTCTATTTCATTTTGTGAGTCATGGTTTCCGAAACCGATATTTAAAGTGAGACGGAGGTAGTAATAAGATTGTCCCGTAGACACCACCATGAAACCAAGCATTAAAAACTTTACACTAGCGGGATCCCTACCTAGAAGAGGGTCAAATCATACTTTTTCATTACTACTTTGACACCACCATGAAAGCAAGTTCTGTACTGATTACATATTCCCATCAACAAACCACAAAAAAAAAAAAGAAGGAAATATTTGATGTAATATCATTATGGAACTATTCCACTTCTGAAGAGTTCAATCAGAAATGTTTTATTTTTCGTTGGTTAGAAACACTGGCACACATTTGTACCTAACAAGAGTAAAACCCTCATCTTCCACTTTCAAAAGTAGAGGAATGTTGCTGGATTACAGACCTTGGCATACAACCAGCAATTTAAGAAGAAGAAAAAAAAAAAGAAAAAAAAAGATAACATTTCATCGTTGAAGCAAATTAAGAAGTACAAATTCAATTCAGCCATTACATTACACAACAGCCCAACCAGCAAATGTCTCCCATGCCTAAGGAGTGGGCATCACTTACAGTCTTACAGTACACTACACAACTTGATAGATAATTTCACAATAACTCAATAACCAAATGAAAAATACTGGACAGCCCAGCAATATATATATATATATAAGTTCCATGATTTTGTGATTCAGCATTAGTTTTCCAACACAGTATCCATTAAAATCCACATGTCCCCTGCCAAAAAAAGAAAAAAATGAAAAAAAAAAAAGGGGCATCCATGGGTTTTGTCAGTCAAGAATGTGAAAATTATAATACCCAGTAACAATAAAATAATTAATAATAAGAATTGAACTCAAAACACCCCATAGATGTCTGTTACCATATTGTAGTGGCTTTGGCACAATTTTATATTTCACCAAAAATGATTCAAGAAGAAGTCTGCATGTGTTTTGAACATATGCTAGTCAATTTGCCTACCTCATTAATTTTAAATCGGTCCAATTTTTATTTTTATTTATTATTATTATTTTTTTTAACAACTGAATTTTAGATGTTGAAGTTTTGAGCAGTATTTATAGATTGAGCATTTAAAAAAATATATATATATATGTCTTAGAAAATAAAAAATGAAGGAAAAAGAGAAGAGGATTTCAATAAAAAATTATAAGAAAACAACTTTGGATAGAAAGCAATTAACAAGGAATAGAGAACATTGAGAGGATCCGTGATTTGGTGGCCTTGTATAGTCACAAAGCTGCCCACAACAACTTATTCCTGTACCCGTAACATAATAGCACTTCCACCACGTACATAATAGAAATTCAATGAATAGAAGCACTTCCACAACAACTTATTCCTGTACCCGTAACATAATAGAAATTCAATGGATAGAAGAAAGAAACAAGTTTGGTTAAGTTGCAGGGAGTGTAGAACAAGTACCTGATTCGGTTTTTCTGGACGATTACAAACCACTCAATCATTCTCACTCTAAGTTTATTATGTCTTGTCCATAATCGAGCTGTATGCGGCGGATTCGGGAAATCTTGGACCAATCTTCCCCTTTCTCCCTTTGGCAACGTGGTTCCAGCAATGGACATTCTAATATCCCCAGGTAAGAGAGGGAGTTGGGCAGCCCCTCTTCTGGCAAGGACTGGAGCTTAGGGCAATCATAGATGGATAGGTTTGTAAGAGAGGTGAGGTGTTGAAGGCCCTTGTGGTTCAGTGCTTTCAGATTTGAAAGGTTCCAGATGTGAAGTCCAGTAAGAGTGGTGGGCAACAGGCACTCCTCCGGAAATGACTCCAACTCTTCTTCTTCATTTTCACTTTTGATCCAGAATTCTTCAAGAGATGGGAGTTTTTGCTGCAAATCCCACCTCATCCGGCCCTTCATCAGTTTATTGCAATTAATGATACGAAGTCTCCTTAAGTTGGATGGCAAACCTTCGTCTGGAAATGATTCAACTTCCGGACATTCTTGTATCTGAAAAGTATTAAGAGATTGGAGGGTGTGCATTTGATGCGGTAGCCGCTTCAGATTCTTGCAACCCCAGATTCTCAAATCCATGAGATTGGGAATGGCCAATAATCCTCCTCCATCTCCACCACCATGGGGAAAGGATACCATTTTAGGGCAATTCACTATTTCAAGCGTTATCAGATGTTGAAGCATGGTTGGGATCAAGAGCGTCTCCAAATCCATACACGACTGGATGTAGAGATCACGAAGCTTTGGAAAGAAGCCTAACCACAGCGACTTGAGAAGATCACAGCTTTCATTAATACTCAAAACTTCAATGGATGTGGAGTAATTATACTCCTTCATCTCCTCGGACAGGGGAAACTCTAATCTCCTACAGGAGGAGATGTCAAGTGTTTTCAATGTAGCGATGGGCAAAGACACCTTAACAAGAGATGAACAATTAAAGATGTGCAACTCTTCAAGACGAATATTAATGATTTCCTCTGATGGTACTGTTGCTGCTGCTAGTGACTGTAGAGCTTTACAACGTTTGATGCCAAGTTTTTTCAATGTAGCGATAGGAAAAGACACCTGAAGAAGAGATGAACAATCAGAGATACGCAACTCTTCAAGACAATTGTTGATGATTTCCTCTGATGCTAGGGACTGTAGACCTTCACAACTGCTGATCTTTAGCGTCTTAAGCTTCGGCGGCAGCCCCATGTCTGGAAATGACACAAGCCTCGGGCATTCCTCTATCTTCAACCTTTCAAGATTTACTAATCTGCACAACTCCT
Organism: Cornus florida; assembly: GCF_030987335.1. NCBI lineage: Eukaryota > Viridiplantae > Streptophyta > Magnoliopsida > Cornales > Cornaceae > Cornus > Cornus florida. The sequence continues at coordinate 20,318,099 of NW_026775573.1, forward strand.
GTGGCAATTCCTTCAAGTTTGACATCCCTGAAATCTCCAATTTCTGTAGAGAAGACAGGTGTTGCATTTGCTGCGGCAATTCCGTCAAATTTGGAATATTTGGAATCTTCAACCCCTGAATGCAAGGAAGTCCTTGCAGTAACAGCCTAACTTGATTGGATTCGGAAATGTTAAGCTTTGTTAGGATTGGGGAGCGGATAGATAATTCACTGGTCAACTTAGGACAATTGTCTATAGAAAACTCTATAAGCCTAGAGAACTCTTCAATCCCTGATGCATCCCATTCCTCCCACTCTGCCATTTTATGAAACCTTAGTGTCTCCAAAGATTTAAACGGTTTGATTGAAGAAGAAGCATTCCCATACAGCTCCCCACCGACCTTCCTTATTGCATTCATGCTTTCAATTGTTAAATATTTTAGAGAGGGTAACTGCCCAATTGACGGCAAAGAAGAGCAATTTTCACAGCCTATAAGATCCAAGGACACCATGTCATGAAACAAATTACCTTTCTCTAACCAATTTGAAAATCTTGTGCCCCCATAGTTAATGATATGGAGATGCTTCACTCCCGCATGAGGATGTAGGTTGTCAAGTACAAGTTCTTCATTTTGTAAATTGTGAGTATGGCTGACCCATTTCAGCTCTAACCCTTCAAGATGCTCCTTTCCTTTTAGATTAGCCTCTGATGCCTCCGGACCACTGGTTACGTTTTGAAGCTCTGAAATGCAGAGTTGCCCCCGAAGTTGACCGAGTTCCTTCAACCCACTAAATCTTGACCAACCATCCTTGGCAACAACAAAATCTGTTAGATGTTGGAGATCTTTCAATATGCTCATTTGAGTTGGCATCCTAGTCAATCTAGTTTTTCGGATATCAAGATAGCGCAACTTTACTAGTTTTCCTATGTTGACAGGCAACTCAATAAGATCCCCACAAAATGACAAATCTAATGTCTGTAAGTTGCACAACGTTGTTACTGTACCAGGTAATCGTTTGAGTAGAGTCCGAGAGAGATCCAAATAGCGTAAATGTATCAAATTTTCAATCGATTGAGGCAGTTCATGAATCTTATATCTTGACAAAGATAACACCCTTAAGCATCTCAAACTTGGTAACATATCATGTAGGACCTTACTGCCCAAGAAAAAAGACCGTCCTTCACTTCGAAATGATATGAAACTCCGTAAACACTTAACCTCATTAATAACCTTGAATTTCTCAAATGCATCAAATTGGCACTGAAGATATGAGAAATGGCGAACTTTTTCACATATATTATGAAGTGGTTTGTCATCATCCAACCTAACACAGAACTTCCCAGATATATCTTGAGCTAAATCATTGAGTAGGTCATGCATTACAAAATAGGAAGGACTGTCACTTAATCTCTGAAAGAATGACCTTGATAGTAGTTCATGAAAGTAGTCATTACCTTCTTCCATTGAATTTTTGCTTTCGGGCTGCTGCGGCACAAGATCTTCGGCTATCCATAACCGGACTAATTTCTCCTTCTTAAATACGTAATCTTTAGGAAATTTCGAACAATATGCAAAGTATCGCTTTAAATACGAAGGAAGATACTGATAGCTCAATCTTAGAGCTGGAATAACGTTTTTCTCCTTCAAACCCCATATCTTGCTTTCCAGTATTTTTTTCCACTACTCAATATCCTGATTGGACCTCAAGAGACCCCCAAGTGATTTTACAGCTAAAGGCAGGCCTCCACACTTCTTCACAATTTCTCTTCCAATTTTCACTAGCTCTGAATTAGGCCTATGATCTCCATTCACAAATGCATGCCTTGCAAATAATGACCAAGAATCGTCAACCAACAGTGGCTCCAAGTGATGACTAGGAATGGCGCCCATTACTGATGCAACCTTTTCACTGCGTGTTGTTATCATAATCCTACTTCCCTGTGCTCCACCAATGAAAGGTTTTCTTAAGCGGTCCCAGACATTATAATCATCGTTCCAAACATCGTCTAAAACAATAAGAAATTTTTTGCCAGTGAGGCTCTCTTTCAACTTGATTTGAAGCTGGTCAAGGTTGTCGATGTCCTTGTTTGTTCCGTTAACATCGTCCAAAATTTTCTTTGTTATCTTGTAACTATCAAATGCATCGGAAACGCAAACCCATGCTTTCAAATGAAATTTGTCCTTTACTTCAGTGTCATTGTATATATGTTGAGCAAGGGTTGTCTTTCCCAAGCCACCCATTCCAACAATGGAGATCACAGGAATCTGATTCCCAGTTGCAATATCGTCGGTCAACAATTTCATTATATCCTCTTTGTCTTTGTTCCTCCCATAAATCTGAGACTCATTTACCAGGGAAGTTTCTTCTCTGTTGTTTGGTAAGTGGGAAGTTCCTTGTCTTCCAACATTCTCCATCAAATGAAGAGAATTTTTTTGGTTGATGAACTCGTCCAACTTACTGATGACCTTTTTCATCATCGACTCTATAGCATTATCAGAATGATAAGCAGGAGTCGAGACAAAACAATTAATTCGTAACAGAAATTGCTTCATTAGATGGAGAAATCGACGAACAATACTTGTGCTGCTTTGGGTTTGGGGAGGATGATGATCATCAGCTTCCAACTTGTGCCTCAAGGCCTTGGTAGCTATCTCGTCCAGTAAGTCGTCAGCTTGGTAGACAACATGTTGAAGCTCGTCCAGCCAAGCTTTCACTGCCGGGTTGGTAATCTGCTTGTCCTCGGCATCATCCAACACTACTTGAAGGGCCAGTAACTTTGTCTTCATATTGCCTATGAGTCCATCATCAAATTTTTGTTTGGAAAAGAAGCTTATGAACTCCGGAGAAGCCAGACGATCAAACAGCACGTCAAAGGAAGCCGAGAGAAGTGCTCCAACCACCATTTCAGCCATTTTCTTGTTCTTTAAGTTGCTGAGTAAAGCGCAGAATAGAAGGAAAGAGTGAGAGTGCAAGCAGAGTAGGTATGTTTGCACAAATATGGATGCTGCAAGCAATACTATTAAAGGTCCCCCCACACGGCTAAAAATTAATGAAACTATTTGATTGTGCATTTGGGTAAGTTTGTTTCTTTTTATTTTTATTTATTTTTTTTGGTTTAATTGAGATGTGAATAATTACTCTGTACTGAACATGAGTGGGCAATCATAAAAACAAATTTGAAAATATATTTCTATAGTAATAATATATTGGCCACAATCGTGTTTTTTTTTTTGGTTATTATTATTATTTTTATTATTATTTGGTTATTATTATTATTTTTGTTAAATTGATATCGACGTGAATAACTTACCCAAAAAAAAAGATTTCGATGTGAATAACTATTCTGTACTGAACTTGAGTGGAATCATAAAGATATCGAAAATATATTGTAATAATTGACCACAATTGTTTAAGATTCTTTTTAAAAATTTTATTTTATGGTGATCATAAAATGAGGATTTGATAAATTAGACAAAACTTTAAGCTACATTTTGTAAATTTCTTGTTAGTGGCTAGCTAACTTAAAAATATCAGGAAAAATCTCTTCAATCTTCAATTTTCTGCTTTTGTTACATTGGATACTTAGTACAATGAATTGCATAAAGCTCAAAAACGAGCCAATTTTATACTTTTTCTTTTTCATTTTTTCATAGTTTTGAAATTTTTGTTACATATATTAAATATAAAAATAGAAAATATAATGAAATTATAAAAAAAATATGTTTTACAAATTCAAGAGTCCTTGTTTTAAAAATATGTTTATTACATTGGCCGTGAATAAAATTTTAAATTTACCCCTTTGATGAGGTCCACCCATTTTTGGAAAATTGAGACTTTGATAAATTAAAAATGTTATAAAAAATAGTACATTAATTTTTAAAATGAAACAACAATAATAAAACAATCGAAAATAGAAGATGGATTATTAATATGAGAGGAAGGAAATAAATAAATAAACAAAATTGTATAATAATATATTTTTAATTATTTATTTTTGTAAGGAATTCTTAATTTCTTATGATCATGATTGCAAGAGAATTGGAGGATGCATTTGCATTCATTCACATGGGCATGTGGGGACCTCTGCCCATCAAAAGCGACAGTGTAGCTGCCAGGCTGTACTAGATTCATTTCACATTTGACTTTGTAATAATTAGACCACAAAAGCTAATAATTTGTGCTGGGAGGCCATTGGCTCTTCTCATATGTTTTTATTTTTCCTATTATAAAGATAATTTTCACACTGATAAATGCACTTCACTTGTTTGTCTTTAATTTTCGTAAGCAAATGACAAAAATATCCCTAATTCTTATACCCTTGAACTAAATCATCAAGGGTTGATATATATATATATCACCAAACTATTTCAAGGTTAAAAGTTTAAGGGATTCTACCAACACCCAAAAAAAAAAAAAAAAAAAAAAATAGTTATATGAAGTCGATTATATATACTATTATGATATGAGGAACCAGTAAATTTTAATTAGAGAAGAAAATACTAATAATAATATAGTAACAACAAATATTAAAATTCAATAAATGAAAATTTAATTAGAGAACAAAATTAAAATTTTAAAAAGTTTATTTAATAATAGAGTAGTAGAAAATCTAATTAGTGAAGGAAATATATACAATTAAAAAACTAAAAATACTAAAATTCAATAAAAAGAAATTTAATTGGAGAAAGAAATATATAATATTAAAAAACTTATTTATTCTATTGAATAAAAGGAATTATAATTAGAGGAGGGAAAGAATACTGAAATTCAAATAAAGAATATATAATTAGAGAATGAAATATATAATTTATTTTAATAAATACAAAACAATTCTAAATCAAAATATACCAATAAAATAACAATGCAAAACTTTTAAATACACACTTTCACTCATGTGCACCGCACATATGTAAGTGATTATAATTGAAATCAAATAATGTTGCATTTTTTATAGTAACATTTAAAGAGTTTAATTTATTAAAAGAAAAAAAATCTAAAAATAACATGTAACAAAATTTTCAATACACACATATTTATATATATATTAAACAGCATATTAAATTTCAAACTTTAAATAATTTAGTAAAAAACTCTTTTTTTCTCAATTGTCTCACACCCTTGCAACTCCATCTCTCTCTCTCACTTTATGCACTTTTTTTGTTTCTGTTTGTCTCTCACCTTCCTATCCGAAACATAATTTTTAGGTTTGCATTGAAGAAACGTATGAATTAATTTGTTTTTTCCCTAAGTGAAAATATAAATTAGTTATGTATTCTCTCTCTGGTAGAGATCAACCTCTCCTTTTTTTTTCAAAAAAAAAAAAAAAAAGGAGGAAAAAAAAAATGATGATAAGCATTTAGTGTTAATTAAATTACATAAGATAGTTAATAATATAAAATATTTGCGTTCTCATTCAAGATTGGCAAAGAAAATAAAAAGAAAAAAAAAAGATGGAAAGGATAAGCAAATAAACTACGGCTAATAATACAAAATAGGGACTTGAAAGGGTAAATGTAGTGAACTTTGAAAAACTTAATCATAAATGCTTCAAATATTGTTTTGTGATTAAATTATGATGTGGTTACAACTTATTACAATTGTTCTTTTGTGATAATGAAAAGTTTATACTATTTAACTACATGCCTTTTGGTATCAGGAAAAAACCTCTTCAATAGTATAACCACAAAAAGGAATCAAATTTTACAAGAAAACAAAAACAAAAAAATAATGTCGAAGGTAAACTCCCAAGAATCATATTCAAACAAAATAAATTAAAGAATTAAAAATTCTTTTAAATTGAAACCTCAAAAAATGACAGCAAAAATAAAATCAATAGAATCATATTTGAGTAGAAGAAATAATTCTTTTAAATTGAACTCACAAATGAGATTTATTGGAAAACAAAATGTGTATTTTTAATGATCAATGTACCAAACACTTAATCAGTTCACAACTTGTTATAAAAAAAATAAAATAAAATAAAAATGATCAGGGAAATTTTGAAAAATAATGTAACTTTTGATAATAGGTCACATTCAATAAGGGTTTTGGGGAAAATAAAATGTTGAATTCTCATTCTAATAGAACAGATAAAATTAGTAAAAAATAATATAGAAAAATATTTTAAGATATTGTAATAATTGGCCACAATTATTTAAGATTCTTTTTAAAAAGTTTATTTTTTGGTGATCATGAGGTTTGATTGTAACTTTAAGTTAAATTTTGTAAATTTCTTGTTAGTGGCTAGCTAGCTTAAAAATATCAGGAAAAATCTCTTCAATCTTCAATTTTTTGCTTTTGTTACATTGGATCCTTTTTATGGTGAATTGCATAAAGTTAAAAAACGAACCAATTTTATACTTTTTCTTTTTCTTTTTCTTTTTCCTTTTTTCAAAGTTTTGAAATTTTTGTTACATATATTAAATAAAAAAATAGAAAATATAATGAAATTATTAAAAATATATATATATATGTTTTACAAATTCAAGAGCCAAGCTGGCTTGTTTTTGAAATTGAGATTCAAAATTAATTTTCTAAACTTGTAAAGAATACTAGTTGAAATCCAAACTATGTATGCATAAATCAAATTCAAACTATCTTGAACTCAACTTGGCATGACTTAAAATATATATATATATATTCAAAATCATTAATATATCGTCTCAATAAAATTATCAACTAATGAAAATACAAACCCGTATATTATTTATATATATATATAATTTTAAAGAAAAAAGTTCAATATGGACTGAAACATCACTCCACAAGTTTAAAAATAAAGCAAGATTCCAATCTGACTACTGAAAGAGATTTGGCATTGATATTGGCACATCGAAGCCAATAAAAAAAATACTACGTATGTTTTACAAATTCAAGAGCTAAACCAGCTAGTTTTTTGAAATTGATATTCAAATTTAATTTTCTGAACTTGTATAGAGTACAAGTCAAAATTGAAGTACGCATAAATTGAATTCAAATAATCTTAAACTTGGCTTGGCATGACTCAAAAAATATATATATATATATATATATATATATATATATATATATATATATACATATAATTACTAACTAATGAAGATACAAACCTATATATTCGAAATATATATATATATATATATATATATACACAATTTTAAAGAGAAAAGCCCAATATGGCATGTGTAACATCACTAGTCTAACATTAAAGCAATTATTTGTTCGGCTAGGTAGAAGAAGAGAATAAACTTAGGAGAGAATGAAAGAGAAAGTTTAATTGTTTTTATCATTATATTCAATAATATTTAGTGCTAAACTCATAAAACTCTTACTATTTTTAATTTTTGATCATAAAATCTCAAACTGTTTTGAAAAACTCCAGTACTATTACAAAATTATCACATTGCCCCAATTCTGTTAGTTTGGGGTGTTAAAATTGCACGTCCTGCTCACTTGTATTGGCAAAATATTTTTAGTGACAAAATTACTACTGCAAAACACATGTGCCAACCATGTGTTGATACATTTTTTGTTATTCGAAAAATGCCCCTAAGCATGTTAAATAATAGAAGGCAAAGTTTACTCATTCATGAAAATGATTGAATTAAAATTTTAAATAATTTATGACTGAAGACATTAAAAGAATATTTTTTAAAAAAAATTACCATCAAATTATGTATTTCCTTTTAAAACACAGATAATTCCTTTCATTTTATTTATTTTTTAGAAATATAATAAATCTAACTTTGAAAATCTTATTCCAATTGAGTTTTGAATCAATAGTTTTTTTTTATATATACTATTTTTCAAAATAATAAATAAAGTTTTGTAATTAGAGTTTTATTCTAAATTAAGTGGTTATCCAAAATCAATTAGTTTTCCATTTAAACATATTTGAAAAACAAAATATTAACTATCCTAATTGTTGTCAATTTTTACATCTAAATTGTGTAGTAATTAGTCAATTTTAATGACTTATTTAATTTTTTGTTTACCAAATTGTGAATTATACAAAAGACTTTTTTATTTAAATTAAATGAACTAAATTATAATTTAACACATAACGTAATATTCATAAGAGAATTGGAGGATGCCATTCACATTCACATTCACATTCACATTCACATTCACGTGGCCATGTTGGCACCTCTTCTCATATGTTTTTGTTTTTTTTATTAAGAAGAAAATTTTTGCAGGGATGAATGCGCTTCACTTGTTTGCCTTTAATTTTCGTAAGCAAATGACAAAAATATCCCTATTTCTTATACTCTTAATTATAAAGTTAGGAACAATAATGTCATCTTGTTTAAAAATAAAGTATGGTCATATAATAAAGTGTAAATGTTGTCTTTCTTGAATAAAAGTATGGTCATATAATAAAGTGTAAATGTTGTCTTTCTTTTATTCAAGACAGGGTTTATTAGAGAAGATTATTAAGAGAGAACTAAAACATCAAGGGTTGATATATATATATATATATATATATATATATATATATATATATATATATCATCTTTTGCCAAACTATTTCAAGGTTAAAAGTTTAAGGGATTCTACCAACAACAAAAAAAATAGTTATACAAAGTTGATTATATATACTATTATGATATGAAGAAACAGTAAATTGAAACTTCAAAAAAATGACCACAAAAATAAAATCAATTGAATCGTATTTGAGTAGAATAAATAATTTTTTTATTTAAAAATAACTTAATCAATAACCATAAATTGGACGAAATATATTTTATCAAATTTAACAATAAAATAAAAATTTTAAAATAACTAAAAAGGTAAAATCAATAGAATCACACTCAAATAGAATAGAAGAAAGAATTAAAGATTCTTTTAAATAAAAAACTTAAAAATAACATAAAAAAAAATAAATCAATAAAATTATACTCGAATATAATAAAAGAAATAATTTTAAAAAAAACTTAATCAAAAACTCTAAATTGGACGAAACATATTCCATCAAAATTCACAAGCAAATAAAAATAAAAAATAATTAAAATCAATAGATCGTACTCAGATATAATTAAAATTCTTCTAAATCAAAATATTGAAAAATAAGGAAAAAAAAAAATCAATAGTCAATAGAAAAGAACAAAGAATTGAAAATTCTTTTAAATCAAAACTTTAAAAATAACGGCAAAAGTAAAATTAGTATAATTATACTCAAATAAAATTTAAAAAAAAAAAAAGAATTTTGTATAAAAAAAACTTATTTAATTAATAAAGCAATTTTTGTATAATTAAAAAAAAAAAAAAAACTTATTTAATAATTTTTTATAGCATTTTCCAATTAACATTGGACAAAGTAAAGCTACTTTGGATTACGGGTCCCTCACAAAAGCATCATGAAAGAAAATACTCCAATAAGTCTAATATGGTTGCTGCAATAACACGGGACAATGTACCTTCCAAATATATATAGCTCCACTATTAAGTTTATTATTAAAAGTACAAAAATTGTTTTCATCAGTATATTAATTTATTTAATAATATAGTAATAATAATAATAATAATAATAATAATATAATAATAATAATAATAGAAAATATTTGAAATTCAATAAAAGGAAATCTGAATAAAAAATATATATATTGAAATTCGATAAAAAGAAATCTAATTAGAGAAGAATATATATAATATTAAAAAAACTAATTAGAGAAGAAAATACTTATAATAATATAGTAATAGAAAATATAGAAATTCAATAAATGAAAATCTAATTAGAGAATAAAATTTATAATATTAAAAAAATTATTTAATAATAAAGTAGTAGAAAATCTAATTAGCAAAGGAAATATATACAATTAAAAAACTAAAAATACTAAAATTCAATCAAAAGAAATCTAATTGGAGAAAGAAAAATATAATATTAAAAAGCTTATTTATTAAATTGAATAAAAAGAATTATAATTAGAGGAGGAAAAAAATACTGAAATTCAATTAAACGATATATAATTAGAGAATGAAATATACAATTTATTTTAATAAATACATAAAATTCTATATCAAAATATACCAATAAAATAGCAATGCAAAACTTATATATACACACTTCCACTCATGTGCACCGCACGTGTATAAGTGATTATAATTGAAATCAAATAATGTTGCATTTTTCATGGTAACATCTAAAGAGTTTAATTTTAAGAAATAATAATAATAATAAGAAAAAAAAAAAAACATGTAACAAAATTTTCAATACACACATATTTATATATAAAATAAACAGCATAGAAAAATTCAAACTTTAAAGAAATTAATAATAAACTTCTTATATTATTCTTTTCTTTATCTTTTTTTTATTTCAATTTAAGCAATTCTCTCTATTGTCTCGCACCCTTGCAACTCCATCTCTCTCTCTCTTACTTTATGCACCTTTTTTTTTTTTGGTTTCTCTCACAACGTCTCTCACTCTTTCGTAGAGATTTATCTCTCATTTTTTTCAAAAATAAAAAATAAAAATGATGATAAGCAACAATATTTGATGATAAGATTGTACCCTAACCGAGACATAATTTTTTGCTTTGCATTGAAGAAACGTATGAATTAATTGAAAAATATATATATTATGATGCAGATTACATAATATATACAAGTAATATGCATTACCTAAGTGGAAGTGGAGATTCTGAATTCTCTGTTTGTTTTCAGGCTTATACAACAATCAACAAATAAAGATGTGTCTGCAAAACAATAATTGAATAATTAGTATAAATTCTGACAAGAGAGAGTAGGAGATACCACATATGAAATGAAATGAAGATATAATAAATTCACAATTCAAATCTTATATATACTATAATGAGATTTATAAGAGAAGATTACTAACAGAGAACTAAATCACCAAGGGTTGAGATATATATATATATATATATATATATATATATATATATATATATATATCATCTTTTGCTAAACTATTTCAAGGTTAAAAGTTTAAGGGATTCTACCACTCAATAAAAAAATATATATATATAGAAGTTATATGAAGTTGATTATATATACTATAATGATATGAGGAAACAATAAATTTTAATTAGAGAAGAAAATACTAATAATAATATAGTAATAGAAAATATTGAAATTCAATAAATGAATATCTAATTAGAGAACAAAATTTATAATATTAAAATTTTTATTTAATAATAGAATAGTAGAAAATCTAATTAGCGAAGGAAATATATACAATTAAATAACTAAAAATATTAAAATTCAATAAAAAGAAATTTAATTGGAGAAAGAAATATATAATATTAAAAAACTAATTTATTCAATTGAATAAAAGGAATTATAATTAGAGAATAAAATATATAATTTATTTTAATAAATACATAACAATACTATATCAAAATATACTAATAAAATAATACAAAACTTATATAAACACACTTTCACTCATGTGCACCGCACATAATTGAAATCAAATAATGTTGCATTTTTTTTGGTAACATTTAAAGAGTTTAATTTCTAAAACAGAAAAAAAATAAAAATCTAAAAATAACAAAAAGGGAAAAATAACTTAAGATCAACATTTAAAAATTGTGATAAGCATTTATGTATTCTCTCTCTGGTAGAGATCTATCTATCCTTTTTTTTTTTCAAAAAAAAAAAAAAGAAGAAGAAAAAAAAATTGATGATAAGCATTTAGTGATAATTAAATTACATAAGATAGTTAATGATATAAAATATTTGCGTTCTCATTCGAAGATTGGCAAAGAAAATAAAAAAGAAAAAAAATTGTAAAAGATAATCAAATAAACTATGGCTAATAATACCTGAATCTCGATTTTATCTTGCACATATAAAAGGGAAAAAGAACTTAAGATCAACATTTAAAAATTGTGTTATAGACAAGGTTATATTAGTAGAGTTATTTATATTCAAATGTATCCTTTTATAAAGGATAAAAGAAAATTATATGTATACCCGATAAAGCTCTCTAATAAAAAAATGCAGTCACTATGGTAGTTAATAAAAATGGTATCTCATACCAGCACAATTGTAATATAGGAAATTTAAAATCAAACAACAAAATCAAGCAGTGAATTATAATTTTAGAACACCTACCGGGAAAAATAATAATAATAATAAGCAGATTACATATTATACACAAATAATATGCATTACCTAAGTGGAGATTCGGAATTCTGTACTTGTTTGGAGGGTTATATGACAATCAACAAATAAATAAATTGTGTCTGCAATACAACAGTTAAATAATTAGTATAAATTCCGAAAAGGGAGAGTAGGAGATAATTCATATGAAATGAAAGCAGCGTTTGTTTTGATGTAAAATATTCTTTTTGAATTTTTTTTTCAAGTAAAATATTTTTTTATTTTACTTTATCGGTATTTGCAAAAGATCTATGTTGAGATTGAGGTCATCTGCATCGGGCGGGACATGTAAAATTATTTGCCGAAAATTTATGAATAAATTATTTTTATTAAATTTTAATTTTTTTTTTCTTTGTAAATATTTTTACGACAACCAAATACTCAAAAAATAAAAATATATTTTTTAAAAAATATTTCACGTCTAGACAAACGGAGTTGAAGATATAAATTCATAATTCAAATCTTTTGTAGATAAACTGATAAATATATAATGCCAAATCGTAGCGAAGTGATGGAGAAAACCCAATTGTTTACACAAATAGAACCCAATAGCATTAATTTTGACGCAGGAGTATGGTTGAGGTAGGATAGCTCAATTGTCAAAGAATTGTAAAAAATTCAGATCGATTTGTTAGACAGGATTTACGTGACACAAAAAGACTAAAAATATTTAGTAGTGGGCTATACTGACTCATTACAAAGCATTGAACTCCTAATTTTCTTTCTTTAATTATCTTCATTTTCTTTCATCTATGGAATTTAATTCCTTCTTTAATTATCTCCAATTTTTACTCCCTAAATATCTCTGATCTCTATTTTTTGTCGTCTAGACTTAAACAAAGGAAAAATATATATATATATATATATATAGAGGTTTAATTGATTGTAAAATAAGAGATAATAAGAAAAGGTAAATGAAAGTCAAAAATTAAAAGGTTAGTACCCACAAAATCACTTTGAACTCTATTAACATTTAGTACTCACATCCATTCTTTATAATACAATTTAATTTTATTAAGATAATTTATCATTAAAAAATATACAAAAGTCTCAACAATCATTTTAGACTCCATTAATATTCATTTTTTTTTGTAATACAATTTGATTTTATTGAAATTTTATAAGTAAGCATCATCACTAACAATTAATCAAATCTCTCTCTACAATTACACGAAGGTAGAAGATGGATGAAATAATCAGAGAAAAACTGAAGAGAGAGAAAGAGAAGGAGAGAGAAAGAAAAAAAAAAGGAAAGAAAGATAAAGATTGGACTCATAGGGTGAAGATGAGAAATGATAGTAAAAAACAAAAGAGATAAAAATTTAATAGTTATTGCTTTAAATATTGTGACATCCACATAGATTAGGTAAGATAAATTAGTTTACTTCTTCTGTGCAATTATCATTTCTCTTATATATATAATAAACAGCATATCAAAATTCAAACTTTAAATAATTTAATGGCAAAAGAGGTAAAATGAAAAATAAAAAAATAATAATAAAAAAACAACTCCTAAACTATACTATTATTGAATTATTTTTAAAAACAAGTTGTTCCCTTGAATTATACCATTATTGCAAAATGCCCCTTTAAAGGCTTCCGGAAGCTAAATTCCGGCCAACAGATAGACACAATTACTAATATGCCCTTCCTTAAAAATTTATTATAAAAAGTGCAGCTAACAGAGGCATCGATAACTAATATTCTCTCTCTACAAACTATCTCCTCTATCTGGCTAAAAAGTGCAGAACCGTTCCGGCCAAACTATTGGTATATTAAGACATCAAAAACAAGTGTAACTGAACCAACTGAACATTTCAGTTTAGATGCTTTTGATGGTGCTGATGAATTCAGTGTCATTCTTTCAATTAGGCAGATCTTGATATAGACAATGTTATATTAGTATAGATATTCAAATGTATCCTTCTTATAAAGGATAAAAGAAAATTATATGTATACCCGATTAAGCTCTCTAATAAAAAAATGCTGTCACTTTGGTAGTTAAAAAAAAATGCTATATCATACCAGTACATTTGTAATATAGGAAATTTAAAATCAAACAACAAAAGCAAGCAGTGAATGATATTTTTAGAACACTACAGGCAAAATAAATAAATTGCAGATTACATAATATATACAAATAATATACATTACCTAAGTGAAGATTCCGAATTCTCTATTTGTTTTGAGGCTTATATGACAATCAATGAATAAAGAAATTGTGTCTGCAAAACAAGGAAGAGTAGGAAATGCTAAGGAAGAAAAGTCTTGGGCTAGATTGAGATACCACACATGAAATGAAGATATAAACTCACAATAGCATTAATTTTGACGCACAATAGCATTAATTTTGACGCGGTAGTACGGTTGAGGTAGGATAGTTCAGTGTCAACAACTCGTACAAATCCAATTATTTAATGACAAAGTAGAATCATTGTTAAAAGTTTAATTTACGTGTGTATTATGGTTCGTCATATCAACGGACATTCGGTTCGTAATTTTTTTTTAAGGGTCCGATATTGTTCCGCACATCATGAATTACTCCGTTCGGCCAGTTTACATTTACATTCGTCTGAGCCTGTTATACCGTAATTGCGACTGATATTACAACCGTGAACCATAGTGTTTTTCTTTTCCATTGAATTGAGATTGTGATTGTGTGTTTATTTTGTCCAGTATATGGAAAATTTGGCAGAAGTTTGCAATTTACCATCAAAGTACCTGTCCAAAAAAAAAATATTTATGAAAAGAATTACCTATCATAAAGAGCAAGTCGGAGACGTCAATGGATTCCCCACACCCACCAATAATGCGACCAAGTCCATGGACCCAAGAAAAGGGACCTTTCTTGGAGGGAGGACAAAAGCACATGCCAGGTAATAAATACATGAACTACTAACAAACTTTTAATTTCCCAAATTAAAGCATTTATTTATGTTTTTGGGTCACATAAACTAAGCAATTCTACAATTTTGGACCGTCATATTAGTTATTTCAAATTACAAGCGGCCATTCGGTTAATATAAATTACAGCGAATACAAAATTTGTGCTATGCTGAATAATATATTCAGCTTCAATTTGTAAAGTATCTCTATTAGATTTTCGAATTTCGAACAAAACGCAAACAAATTTATCCAAATTTGGCACGTTAGTGTTCTTGTATAAGTCCAAAATTCATGAACGATAATAAAAAGAATAGAGGTGAGTAGATTCCAGCAAGGATGAAGGAATGACGGCGAGGAGAAACTGAGGACGCGAGGACTGTTGACGACGATGAGTTTTGATTCGTTGTGGTAGAGAAGTATGGAGAAGATACGAGGTGGGTGTTGACCAGAGAGTTGGTCAGCGATGATGTGGATACGGTAGCGGGACGACGGTGTCAACCTTGGTTCCTGATCGCGCCGGCGATGGATACTCATGCTCTAACCGGTGTCTCCGACGATGATTGCGCCGCCAATGGACGACGAAACCAACTATGAACAATTGATTTGCTGATCGGCCGTAACCCTTAATCCTTTTCACCGTTTGCTGATTGCCCGTCACCCTTAACCCTTTTCACTGTCGTCACCTCCTCCTCTGCAACCCCTCATCGTCGTCCTGATAACCCTTGACCCCTTTTATTTTTTTAATATTATATAAATTTTTTGTACACATGATTTTTTTCTATCTGGCCGTGTCTGTGTCTAAAACGATAATTTTATCTTGTTTTATTTTTTTAATATTATTTTATTTTACTAAGAGGGTATTATAATATTTTTATATAAACAGGAAGGTATTTGCACTTGATTAAAAATAGATGGACGTTTTATATTACACAGAGATTTTTTTATATTATAACAATAGGGTTTTTTGCACTTAACCCCATTTTTTATTGCATTAATTAGTGAATGACAAAAAATAAAAATAAAAAACCAATTTTGTAGTTTTACTTTTTCCTTTTTTTCCAGAATTTTGAAAATTGTGTAACATATATTAAATACAAAAATTGAAATATAATTAAATTATATAAAAATATATTTTACAAATTCAAGAGCCAACGGCTTGTTTTCCAAAATTGAGATTGAAGTTTAATTTTCTGAACTTGTAAAGATATCCAGGCTAATACGCGTGAATTGAATTCGAAGATTCTTAAAATCATTTTGGCATGACTCAAACAAGTAGATGAAATATATATATATATATATATATATATATATATATATATATATATACCGTTTCAATAAAATTACCAACTTGTCAAGACACAAACCAATAATGAGATTGATATATATTAGAAAATACGTAAAACTATTCCATCCATCCAAAAAAAAAAAAAAAAGATAAGATAAATGGTATTTCTCACATTAAATTTAAAAACTATGATTTTTTAGTTAAAATCCCCTGTTGGCGTGATCATAAAATATTACGGAGTATATTCTTCTCTAAGTGATGAAATTAAAAAAAAAAAAAAAAAAAGAAGTTCAAAATGACTTCTGCAACATGACTACACAAGTTATGGACCAATTAAATGAGTAACTATTTGTTGTGCTTGTAGTGCTTGTATCGGGCACATCGCAAGTTCACAACCGTCCGCACTTATTGTGCACAGCAAATATTTATTCTTAGTAAAGAAACAATGCATTCACATTCACTTGAGCAACAATCTCTGCCCCATCGAAAGCGACAATACAACTACTAAATTCAGACATTGAAATAATTTATGGACCACGCAAAGCCAATTTCAACATTTATTGTTTGGTGATTATAAAATGAAATTTGAATCAAATTTCTAGATATGAGTTCTATCTTAGAGCAAATACAACTTCTATATCATAGAAAATAATTAAAAATAGGGTAAATTCAGACATTGAAATAATTTATGGACCACACAAAGCCAATTTCAACATTTATTGTTTGGTGATTATAAAATGAAATTTGAATCAAGTTTGTAGATATGAGTTCTATCTTAGAGCAAATACAACTTCTATATTATAGAAAATAATTAAAAATAGGGTAAATTACATTTACCTCCCTCCTAGTTAGCTAAAAGCTCAAACAGCTACCCTCAATTATTCAAAATATCATTTGCCTCCCCTAAAACAAACTTCCGTCAATTAATTGATGATGTCAGCAATCTAAAGTTACAGAAACCCCATATTGCCCTCCAAATATATATGAAGACCATTTTGCCCAAACAATATGCTCTTGCCAAAATGGAGCACACATTTCCCTCCACTTCTCAAGTTCCATCTAACAGCTTCATTTCCCTCCGTTTTCTATATATATATTAATGTATTATATTGTTGATTTTCTATATTTGATGATTTGAATTGCATTAAATATTTTCTA
Source organism: Cornus florida (assembly GCF_030987335.1). NCBI lineage: Eukaryota > Viridiplantae > Streptophyta > Magnoliopsida > Cornales > Cornaceae > Cornus > Cornus florida. The sequence goes on from NW_026775573.1 coordinate 20,335,514, forward strand.
CTTAATATATTGGTAATTTATATTGATTATTTGTCTTATTTAATTTGATTATTTAATTAATTTGTATATAGATAGCACCTTAGTTGAACTTGCCCCACTTGCAAAAGTTAAGTTTGCCACATATGGCAATTCAATAAAATTAGATCAACTAGTTATAAGTTAAAACAAAAACATAAAATAATAAAAATTCACAACAAGAGAAGAAAAACCAAACATATAATGAAAAGTCGTAATTAATAGTGAACATAATTTTCATTACATAATTTCATTAATAAAAGACCCAACAGGTTCTATATTTGTCATTACATAACTTCATTTCACCCAAAAAAAAAAAAAAAAAAGTCACTTGCATCCCCCAAAAAACACTGTACCACATCATTTGCAATTTTTTGTACCACAACGCAAAAAACCTAGGTTTAAGAGCTACACATCAGTACTTAAGTTTCATCTACAAAGTTTATAAACATAAAAGATTGTTGCAACTGGAATTGTCATATATTGCAGTGGCGTAGCCACATAGCGACAAGTGGGGGCAGCTGCCCCACTGAATTTTTAATTTTTTTTTTTAATTTTATATGCAAAGATTTTTATATTTGTTTAATTGTCCCCGCTAAAAGATTATATATATATTATCTTTCCAAAAAATATGATTTTTTTTTTTTTTTTTGCACTTTCTCAAAATATTATATTATTTCCCACTTTCCCCAAAAATACAAGATATTCTTTTACACTTTTGACTTTACCACAAATAAATGCGTTGTTAATTTCCATCACATTTTCAATCTTCAACATTTCTCTTCCGGCGAGTTTTCAATATTTCAAAAATTCACAAAATCCAAACAAATACTGCAGTGCGGAGATAGGTAATCTGATATATATATTTTTTATCTCTAAATTTACTATTATAATGCCATGAACATTTTGAAAACTCGACTGCGTGCTTTTAGAATATGAAAAATATTCTGAAATATTTAGTACTGTTTAATTTTTACATATATTATTTTGGTTCAAATAATATATATCTTCAGTGGGGGTAATTTTTAACAGCAATAATATATATAATATTTAGTACTGTTTAATTTTTATATATTATTGCTGTTAAAAATTGCCCCCACTAAAGGAAATTTCTGGCTACGCCACTGATATATTGGTTTGGCTTCAGGAGCTTGCACCATGACCAACATTGCTACCCATGGTTGAATGTGTCCTTCCTCTGCCAACTATCCTTCCATGAAAAGTTCCCCCATTGTGATATGTTCCTTAGGACTGAACAAGAGTTTATGTTGAAAACAAAAGAGAGTGAGATGGAAAAATATTAAGTTTCCAAGCTACTTCGAGGGTAGCAACCTCCACAAGACTTGTAAGTCTAATTTAATTCTTGCTTTCTTTATTCATGTCAAATTCTTAAATACAAGAAGGATAGAGTTTGTTGCAAAACAAACTTCTATTATCTAGGAAACAAAAAGTTAACAGAAGACTAATTCTAAAGGAGATAAAAAGAGAGAAAACAAGGAGACTAATTCAGCTGGGAGACTAATTCAGCTACAGCAAGGAAACTCTACTTCAGCTAGCAACCCCATTATGCACATAACAGTGCCTCCCCCTCAAAATTAACCTTGTCCCCAAGGTTAAGTTCTGGAAAACGCCTCTTCATATCTAAGAGTCGTTCCCATGTTGCACTGTATCTAGAAGTACCCACCCACTGAACTAAAATTTCTGTGATATTTCTTTGACCTTTGCGAACAATACGATGTTCCAAAATTTGAGCAGGCTTCGGCTCCAATATTCCATCGTTAGAAATTTCAGGAAGTGAAATTTGTGGTACTTCTTGATCGCCCAATTTTTTCTTCAGTTGAGAGACGTGAAAACCATTTTGTATTTTTGCTGAAGAAGGCAAATTTAATTTGTAAGCCACTGCTCCAACCCTTTCTAAAATCTGAAAAGGTCCATCATAACGAGGTGAAAGTTTAAGAGATTTTCGGACTGCTACCGAACATTGGCGATAAGGTTGAAGGCGTAAATAAACATAATCACCGATCTCAAAAGTTCGTTCTGTACGCCTCCTATCTGCAAAAATCTTCATGCGGTTCTGAGCTTCATGCAAATTCTGACACAACTTTAAAATTAAATCACGGTTCCTTAATTGTTCGTCAAGTTGTGGCAATGTGCTTGACCCATCTGTATAAGGAACAAGCTTCGGAGGTTTGCAACCATAGACTTAACATAGGACTCTCCATCCACATAGGACTCTCCATCTACAGAGTTGCACTTTACCTCTGTACCATTTGTTTGGCAAAAAATCATGTCTATACATACTGGTATTTATGTCCTTTTTGCAATGTATGGATACTGAAAACAGAAAAGGCTTTTGCCTCTTACGATTTTCGGATTTCGTGGTTGTGGTACTAATGTTGACGATTTAGGGTTCCGGTGATTATGAGAGGTGAGTTGTTACGGTAAAGGGGTGGAAATGGTTGTTTTGTATGGTGTCGATTGTGGGTGGTAATGGTGGAGATGCCGATTGTGAGTGGTGGCAAAAGGTTAGAGAGAGATGAGAGGACTAGTGGCGGCGGCCATGGTGGTAACGGTGCCGGATAAGGGCTACACACAAAGAAGAAGAAGAAGAAGAATAGGCAGTAAGGTTTGGTAGGGGTATTTTTGGAAGAGTAAAAGGGTAAAATGGGTATTATATTAATTGAGGGGTATTTTTGCACAAATTGAAAAGAATAGGGGTGTTGTTTGCACACCTTTTTAAATAGAGAGTAAAAGTGTTTTGAAAAGTATACTCCAAAGGTGTTTTTTGCACTTCCCCCTTTTTAATACCATATTTTGTTTGGATAGATATTGTGTTGTTCTTAGCTGGTTACTTTCTTCAAAAATGGAGGATTATATGAAATTGGTAAAGATTATAATTTTGTAGCTTTATGTGTTTTGACATTTTGTTTTTGTGTTGAAAATGTTTGATTGAATGCTTGAGATAGAAGAGTTATATGTTAATTTTATGTTTTCTATGTTAATTGTTGGCACCTTATATGTGTGGATACCTCTCACAATATGAATACTCGGTTTAAGAAAAATACCTTGAGCACCGAAAGAAAGAAATGCAAAACGAATAATATTTACACTGACTGGACAGGTCGTGACAATGTATGTCCGAGTAAACTATGGATTATCAATATGTTTAAGTGTAAATTTAATAATTGTATTATACAAAAGTGCTAGTGTGTCCACTGTCCACTAACTGTAACATAAATGAATCCCACCAATTCAGTCAATTTTTAATTTAGCCCTTGACTCTTAGTTCATGACTCTAACCTTCATTTTATTGACACTCCTTTTGATTCTCGCATTCCCATAATAAGATTGCAAAATGAAAAGTTTGCAGCCTTTGTCAGTACAAGCCTTTTAGAGTTCCACGAATTCCATAATAGAAAGGTAGTCCTCAAATGATATGAAAATGTATCATGTATTCATCAATATTTATCTCTTTGTATTTTCTTATGTGACCAGTATGCAAATATTAGGGGAAGAGGAAGATCAAAGTTGACGTGGATATTGGTAGTGCTAGTGATGAAGGATATGATGCATGTAGTTTGACCCTTTAAATAGAGCAGAGTTGAAACATAGGATTCATGTAGTCAACACCAAGTAGTTGTGAAAAAGGCTTGGTAGTTGTAGTTGTATTACCAGTGAGGTATGCACAAATTGAGGTCTAGGATCGGTGATAATCTGAGCTATTTTTTTCCCGATCTCAGTAGTTTGGGGTTTCCGGCTGACCTTCTTGCTAAAAGTAAAAATTCATAATATGTGGTGTTACAATCGTTTTCTCTGTAAATTTTCTACACCTTTTTCTCGGAAAACCGATGCATGTCAAGTTTGTTCTGCTTCTTTGTTTGTTAAACCTTTGAAGAAGGGTTACGAACCGTCCGCCATGCTATGAAATGCATAATAGCTAATATAGTGATAGCCAACAGGTCAGTGGTCTAGCGGTACCAAACTCTTACTTCCCAGAATGATATCAGGTGTTCGAGTCTCGGTGGAGGCATGTGTGTTTGAGTACTAATTAAGAAAAAAATATATATAATATAGTGACAGCCATTTCCACCTACTTTGACTTGTGAGGTATTAGGTATTAAACTCAAAATTAAATGAGAGCGAGAGAGACTGGGGAATTCTAAGGTCTTTGGATTTGTACAGATATCACTTAAATTCTCATTTACATGGAATTGTCAGAAATAAAAAGCTCCTTTTTTTTTTTTTTTTTTTAGGGGTACTAGAAAATGAACAATTTATACCACCCATATCACTTCAACCTTTCTATCACTTGAGCACAGATAAACAGATCTACTCTAATCCTGCTAAACTTTTTGCACCTGGATCCTCATCAATTCTCTGATGTAGTGGTGTGCTGAAAACAGTTTTTTTTCTTCGTAAATGGTGTTGAACACATTAATTCTGCTTTTATGAAAAACCCTACAGCATGGCGCTGTAACAGCAGATAGCTACAACCCTTGTACCAGTTGAGTTGAGACCGGAAGCACACAGATCATTGCAAGCCACTTGGTGAGTGAAGGCTGAACGGTGTCGCACACTCGTGCAAAAAAATCATGTTTCTCCACAGAACCAATGTCACAGCCCTTCTTCTGCCCAGTTTGAAATTACTGGTTTTGTGACTATATTTGCGATTTTGTGGGTTGACTCTGTCTCTTTTCTTTGAAGAACTCCCTCTATTTCATTTTGTGAGTCATGGTTTCCGAAACCGATATTTAAAGTGAGACGGAGGTAGTAGTAAGATTGTCCTGTAGACACCACCATGAAACCAAGCATTAAAAACTTTACACTAGCGGATCCCTACCTAGAAGAGGGTCAAATTATACTTTTTCATTACTACTTTGACACCACCATGAAAGCAAGTTCTGTACTGATTACATATTCCCATCAACAAACCACAAAAAAAAAAAAAAGAAGGAAATATTTGATGTAATATCATTATGGAACTATTCCACTTCTGAAGAGTTCAATCAGAAATGTTTTATTTTTCGTTGGTTAGAAACACTGGCACACATTTGTACCTAACAAGAGTAAAACCCTCATCTTCCACTTTCAAAAGTAGAGGAATGTTGCTGGATTACAGACCTTGGCATACAACCAGCAATTTAAGAAGAAGAAAAAAAGAAAGAAAAAAAAAGATAACATTTCACAAAATGAAATTAAGAAGTACAAATTCAATTCAGCCATTACATTACACAACAGCCCAACCAGCAAATGTCTCCCATGCCTAAGGAGTGGGCATCACTTACAGTCTTACAGTACACTACACAACTTGATAGATAATTTCACAATAACTCAATAACCAAATGAAAAATACTGGACAGCCCAGCAATATATATATATATATATAAGTTCCATGATTTTGTGATTCAGCATTAGTTTTCCAACACAGTATCCATTAAAATCCACATGTCCCCTGCCAAAAAAAGAAAAAAATGAAAAAAAAAAAAGGGGCATCCATGGGTTTTGTCAGTCAAGAATGTGAAAATTATAATACCCAGTAACAATAAAATAATTAATAATAAGAATTGAACTCAAAGCACCCCATAGATGTCTGTTACCATATTGTAGTGGCTTTGGCACAATTTTATATTTCACCAAAAATGATTCAAGTAGAAGTCTGCATGTGTTTTGAACATATGCTAGTCAATTTGCCTACCTCATTAATTTTAAATCGGTCCAATTTTTATTTTTATTTATTATTATTATTTTTTTAACAACTGAATTTTAGATGTTGAAGTTTTGAGCAGTATTTATAGATTGAGCATTTAAAAAAATATATATATATATTTTAAGTGTCCAGCTATTAGCAATAAGTGAAATCACTCAATTAAAATCTCACCTTATTTTAAGTAGAACTTATATTTTTATCGATACTCAAATTGTGTTATACAATGATTCAAGTCATACTCGTGGTGAACACATATTACTTTGATGAATAATTGAACCCCAAAAAGACTTTGACATTTTATCAACCACCATCTCCTCTTTTCTAAAATCAAATTATTAATATCATGTTGAGTAACAAGTCAGGAACCAAAACACTTTTTACCGTGTGCAAACTTGAGGATACACTTAAAAGTGTTTGACTCTTTTTATCAGTCCTCAACTATCTAGAGAACTTCCACCAATTTATGCAATGCTGAACAAAAAGAAATCTTGAAAAATCTGAATGGAGTACCTTGCCAAAATCAACCCATAATGACTTTAAGAGAGACCAAAAAAAAAAAAAAAAACACAGATTAGTTGATGAAAGAAATTCAACATACAATAATGAGATTCCCAGCATTTTTGGACATTTAGTTCTTCAGTTTTAAACAACTGAATTTTAAGTACAGTAAATTTTAAGAATTGAATTTTAAATGTTGAAGTTTTGAGCAGTAATTGTAGATTGAGGTTTTTTTTTTTATTTTTTTTATTCTAAGTGTCCAACGATTAGTAATAAGTGAACTTATTTTTTAAGTCCTCCTTTTAAGTAGAACTTATTTTAAGTAGAACTTATTTTTTAAGTCCTCCTGTAGACATAATGTGTACAAGTAGGAATTTGAAGACTGTACTGTGTAACAAATGAAGAACATTGGCTTGAAAGTTGTATTAGATTTAGAACTACCTGAAATTTCATGGTAGAAACAGAATTCTAATCAAACATAACCGTCACCATTTCTTACGCAGGAAAAAGTGTTATATGTCTTAGAAAATAAAAAATGAAGGAAAAAGAGAAGAGGATTTCAATAAAAAATTATAAGAAAACAACTTTGGATAGAAAGCAATTAACAAGGAATAGAGAACATTGAGAGGATCCGTGATTTGGTGGCCTTGTATAGTCACAAAGCTGCCCACAGCAACTTATCCCTGTACCCGTAACATAATAGCACTTCCACCACGTACTAGCATAATGTCACACCACCACTGCAGTCTGCAGTGCAATGAAAGAGAAATTCAATGGATAGAAGAAAGAAACCAGTTTGGTTAAGTTGCAGGGAGTGTAGAACAAGTACCTGATTCGGTTTTTCTGGACGATTACAAACCACTCAATCATTCTCACTCTAAGTTTATTATGTCTCGTCCAAAATCGAGCTGTATGCGGCGGATTCGGGAAATCTTGGACCAATCAAGAACAAGTTCCACCAATGAAGTATATTCGGTTTGTATTAGCAGGAAAGAGAGGGAGTTGGGCAGCCCCTCTTCTGGCAAGGACTGGAGATTACGGCAATTCCAAATGGTTAGGTCTGTAAGAGAGGTGAGGTGTTGAAGGCCCTTGTGGTTCAGTGCTTTCAGATTTGAAAGGTTCCAGATGTAAAGTCTAGTAAGAGTGGGGGGCAACAGCCATTCCTCCGGAAATGACTCCAACTCTTCTTCTTCATTTTCACTTCCGATCCAGAATTCTTCAAGAGATGGGAGTTTTTGCTGCAAATCCCACCTCATCCGGCCCTTCATCAGTTTATTGCAATTAATGATATCAAGTCTCCTTAAGTTGGATGGCAAACCTTCGTCTGGAAATGATTCAACTTCCGGACATTCTTTTATCTGAAAATTATGAAGAGATTGGAGGGTGTGCATTTGATGCGGTAGCCGCTTCAGATTCTTGCAATCCCAGATTGTCAAATCCATGAGATTGGGAATGGCCAATGATCCTCCTCTATCTCCACCACCATGGGGAAAGGATACCATTTTAGGGCAACTCACTATTTCAAGGTTTATCAGATGTTGAAGCATGGTTGGGATCAAGAGCGTTTCCAAATCCATACACGACTTGATGTAGAGAACACGAAGCTTTGGAAAGAAGCCTAACCACAGCGACTTGAGAAGATCACAGCTTTCATTAATACTCAAAACTTCAATGGATGTGGAGTAATTATAATCCTTCATCTCCTCGGACAGGGGAAACTCTAATCTCCTACAGGAGGAGATGTTAAGTGTTTTCAATGTAGCAGTGGGCAAAGACACCTTAGCAAGAGATGAACAATTATAGATGTGCAACTCTTCAAGACGAATATTATTGATTTCCTCTGATGGTACTGTTGCTGCTGCTTGGGAATGTAGAGCGATACAGCTGGAGATGTCAAGTTTTTTCAATGTAGCGATAGGAAAAGACACCTGAAGAAGAGATGAACAATCAGAGATACGCAACTCTTCAAGACAATTGTTGATGATTTCCTCTGATGCTAGGGACTGTAGACCATGACATCTTTTGATCTCCAGCGTCTTAAGCTTCGGCGGCAGCCTCATGTCCGGAAATGACACAAGCCTCCGGCATTCCTCTATCTTCAACCTTTCAAGATTTACTAATCGGCACAACTCCTGTGGCAATTCCTTCAAGTTTGACATCCCTGAAATCTCCAATTCCTGTAGAGAAGACAGGTGTTGCATTTGCTGCGGCAATTCCGTCAAATTTGGAATCTTCAACTCCTGAATGCAAGGAAGTCCTTGCAGTAACAGCCTAACTTGATTGGATTTGGAAATGTTAAGCTTTGTTAGGATTGGGGAGCGGATAGATAATTCACTGGTCAACTTAGGACAATTGTCTATAGAAAACTCTATAAGCCTAGAGAACTCTTCAATCCCTGATGCATCCCATTCCTCCCACTCTGCCATTTTATGAAACCTTAGTGTCTCCAAAGATTTAAACGGTTTGATTGAAGAAGAAGCATTCCCATACAGCTCCCCACCGACCTTCCTTATTGCATTCATGCTTTCAATTGTTAAATATTTTAGAGAGGGTAACTGCCCAATTGACGGCAAAGAAGAGCAATTTTTACAGCCTATAAGATCCAAGGACACCATGTCACGTAACAAATCACCTTTCTCTAACCAATTCGAAAATCTTGTGCCCCCATAGTTAATGATACGGAGATGCTTCACTCCCGCATGAGGTTGTAGGTTGTCAAGTACAACTCTTTCATTTTGTAAATTGTCGGTATCGCTGCCCCATTTCAGCTCCAACCCTTCAAGATGCTCCTTTCCTTTCAGATTAGCCTTTGACGCCTCCGGACCACTGGTTACATTTTGAAGCTCTGAAATGCAGAGTTGCCCCCGAAGTTGACTGAGTTCCTTCAACCCACTAATTCTTGACCCACCATCCTTGCCAACTACAAAATCTGTTAGACGTTGGAGATCTTTCAGTTTGCTCATTTGCATTGGCATCTCAGCAAATCTAGTTTTTCGGATATCAAGATAGCGCAACTTTACTAGTTTTCCCATGTTGACAGGCAACTCAATAAGATGCTCACAAAATGACAAATCTAATGTCTGTAAGTTGCACAACGTTGTTACTGTATTAGGTAATCGTTTGAGTCGAGTCCGAGAGAGATCCAAATAGCGTAAATGTATCAAATTTTCAATCGATTGAGGCAGTTCATGAATCTCATATCTTGACAAAGATAACACCCTTAAGTATCTCAAAGTTGGTAACATATCATGTAGGACCTTCCTGCCCAAGAAAAAAGACCATCCTTCACTTCGAAATGATATGAAACTCCGTAAACAATTAACCTTGTTAATAACCTTGAATTTCTCAAATGCATCATATTCGCACTGAAGATATGAGAAATGGCGAACTTTTTCACATATATTATGAAGTGGTTTGTCATCATCCAACCTAACACAGAACTTCCCAGATATATCTTGAGCTAAATCATTGAGTAGGTCATGCATTACAAAATAGGAAGGACTGTCACTTAATCTCTGAAAGAATGACCTTGATAGTAGTTCATGAAAGTAGTCATTACCTTCTTCTTCCACTGAATTTTTGCTTTTGGGCTGCTGCGGCACAAGATCTTCGGCTATCCATAACCGGACTAATTTCTCCTTCTCAAATTCGTAATCTTTAGGAAATTTCGAACAATATGCAAAGCATCGCTTTAAATATGAAGGAAGATACTGATAGCTCAATCTTAGAGCTGGAATAACGTTTTTCTCCTTCAAACCCCATATCTTGCTTTCCAGTATTTTTTTCCAGTGCTCAATATCCTGTTTGGGCCCCAAGAGACCCCCAAGTGATTTTACAGCTAAAGGCAGGCCTCCACACTTCTTCACAATTTCTCTTCCAATTTTCTCTAGCTCTGAATTAGGCATATGACCTCCATTCACAAATGCATGACTTGCAAATAATGACCAAGAATCGTCAACCAACAGTGGCTCCAAGTGATGACTAGAAATGGCGCCCATTACTGATGCAACCTTGTCACTGCGTGTTGTTACGATAATCCTACTTCCCTGTGCTCCACCAATGAAAGGTTTTCTTAAGCCGTCCCAGGCAATATAATCATCGTTCCAAACATCGTCTAAAACAATAAGAAATTTTTTCCCAGCGACGCTCTCTTTCAACTTGATTTGAAGCTTGTCAATGTTGTCGATGTTATTGTTTGTATCGGTGACATCGTCCAAAATTTTCTTTGTTATCCTGCAACTATCAAATGAATCGGAAACGCAAACCCATGCTTTCAAATGAAATTTCTCATGTACTTCAGTATCATTGTATATATGTTGAGCAAGGGTTGTCTTTCCCAAGCCACCCATTCCAACAATGGAGATCACAGGAATCTGATTCCCAGTTGCATTATTGTCGGACAACGTCAACAATTTCATTATCTTCTTTTTGTCATCTTCCCTCCCATAAATCTGAGAGTACTCATTTACTATGGAAGTTTCATCTCTGTTGTTTTGTGTGGAGGAAGTTCCTTGTCTTCTAACACTCTCCAAAGGAAGAGAATTTTTTTGGTTGATGAACTCGTCCAATTTATTGATGACCTCTTTCATCATGGACTCTATTTCATTATCAGAATGATAAGCAGGAGTCGAGACAAAACAATTAATTGGTAACAGAAATTGCTTCATTAGATGGAGAAATCGACCAACCACACTTGCGCTGCTTTGATCATGAGCTTCCAACTTATGCCTCAAGGCCTTGGTAGCTATCTCGTCCAGTAAGTCGTCAGTTTGGTAGACAACATGTTGGAGCTCGTCCAGCCAAGCTTTCACTGCCGGGTTGGTAATCTGCTTGTCCTCGGCATCACCCAACACTACTTGAAGGGCCAGTAACTTTGTCTTCATATTGCTTCTGAGTCCATCATCAAATTTTTGTTTGGAAAAGAAGCTTTTGAACTCCGGAGAAACCAGACGATCAAGCAGCACGTCAAAGGAAGCCGAGAGAAGTGCTCCAACCACCATTTCAGCCATTTTCTTGTTCTTTAAGTTGCTGAGTAAAGAGTAAATTGAAACCTAAAAAAAATTATGGCAAAAATTAAATCACTAGAATCATATTTGAGTAAAAGAAATAATTTTTTTATTTAAAAATAAGTTAATCAATAACCGTAAATTACACGAAATCTATTCTATCAAATTTAACAATAAAATAAAAAAATTTAAAAATAACTACGAAGGTAAAATTAATAGAATCATATTCAAATAGAATAGAAGAAAGAATTAAGGATTCTTTTAAATAAAAAACTTGAAAAATAACATAAAAATTAAATCAATAAAATTATATTAGAATATAATAAAAGAAATAATTTTTTTTTTAAAAAAACTTAATCAAAAACTCTAAATTAGACTAAACATATTCCATCAAAATTCACAAGCAAATAAAAATAAAAAATAAGTAAAATCAATAGATCGTACTCAGATATAATTAAAAATTCTTCTAAATCAAAATATTAAAAAACTAAAAAAAAAAAAAACTCAATAGTCAATAGTCAGTATCAAAGAACAAAGAATTGAAAATTCTTTAAAATCAACACTCTAAAATAACAGCAAAAGTAAAATTAGTATAATTATACTCAAATATAATTAAAAAAAAAAAAAGAAGAAGAAGAATTTTATATATAAAAAAAAAAAAAAAAAAAACTTATTTAATCGATAAAGCAATTTTTGTATAATTTTTTTTTTTAAAAAAAACTTATTTAATAATTTTGTATAGCATTTTCCAGTTAACATTGGACAAAGTAAAGCTACTTTGGATTACGGGTGCCCTCACGATAGCATCATGAAAGAAATTGCTCCAATAAGTTAATATGGTTGCTGCAATAACATGGGACAATGTACCTTCCAAATATATTTATCTACAATATTAAGTTTATTATTAAAAGTACAAAAATTGTTTTCAGTGTTTCAGTATATTAATTTATTTAATAATATAGTACTGAAAATACTAATAATAATAATAATAGTATAGTAATAGAAAATATTTGAAATTCAATAAAAGGAAACCAGAATAAAAAATATATATATTGAAATTCGATAAATGAAAATCTAATTAGAGAACAAAATTTATAATATTAAAAAATATATTTAATAATAGAGTAGTAGAAAATCTAATTAGTGAAGGAAATATATACAATTAAAAAACTAAAAATACAAAAATTCAATAAAAAGAAATATAATTGGATAAAGAAATATATAATATTAAAAAACTTATTTGTTAAATAGAATAAAAGGAATTATAATTAGAGGAGGGAAAAGAATATTGAAATTCAATTTTTTTGTTTCTCTCATAAAGTCTCTCACTCTTTGGTATAAATATATAAGTGATTATAATTGAAATCAAATAATGTTACATTTTTCATGGTAACATTTAAAGAGTTTAATTTTCAAAAATAAATAAATAAATAAAAATAACATGTAATTTTTTTTTCAATACACACATATTTATATATATAATAAACAGCATAGAAAAATTCAAACTTTAAATAATTTAGTAAAAAACTTCTTATATTCTTCTTTTCTGTATCTTTTTTTATTTCAATTTATGCAATTCTCTCTATTGTCTCACACCCTTGCAACTCCATCTCTCTCTCTCTTACTTTATGTACTTCTTCTTTTTTTGGTTTCTCACAAAGTCTCTCACTCTTTCGTAGAGATTTATCTCAAAAAAAAAAAAAAAAAAATTTGATGATACGCAACAATATTTGATGATAAGATTGTACCCTAACCGAAACATAATTTTTCGCTTTGCATTGAAGAAACGTATGAATTAATTGAAATATATATATATATGATGCAGATTACATAATATAAACAAGTAATATGCATTACTTAAGTAGAGATTCCGAAATCTCTGTTTGTTTTGAGGGTTATATGACAATCAACAAATAAAGTTGTGTCTTCAAAACAATAATTGAATAATTAGTATAAGTTCCAACAAGGGAGAGTAGGAGATACCACATATGAAATGAAAGATATAATAAATTCACAATTCAAATCTTTATATACTGTCAAATCGTAGCCAACTAATGGCGGAAACCCAATAGTATTAATTTTGACACATGAGTAAGGTTTGAGGTAGAAGAATAGTTCAGTGTCGGTCAAGTGCAGAAAATACTCTTAAATTATATTTAAGTGCATATCACACCATTCACATACAAAAATCATCCCTAGAGTTTTAATTTGGTGCAAATACGTCCCTCTAATAAATTTAAACCCTAAGTTGACTAAATTACCATTACTAAATTATTTTATAAAATATATAAAAATAAATAATTTTGTAAAATGACCGAAAATGACATTATTGGAGGATGTCCCTCTCGTGCAAAAAAACACCCCTAAAGTTTCAATCTGGTGCAAATAGGTCCCTCTAACAAATTTAAACTCTAAGTTGACTAAATTACCATTTCTGAACCATTTTATAAAATATATAAAAATAAATAATTTTATAAAATAACCGAAAATGACATTATTGGAGAAACCTGGCAATGGACAAGTAAAGGTAAAAACATAAAATAAAAATAAAAGTCTAAAAGAAAAGTAAAGATAAAAATAAAAAACTACAAACTAATAAAAATAAAATTTTTCCAAACTCCGAAAACAAGGGCACACTGATATTGGAAATTTTTTTTTTTTTTTTTGGTTTAACAGTGTTGGTACGAAAAAAAATAAAATAAAGAAAAAAAATTAGTTGAAAAGAGTAAATTGGAATCTCAAAAAATTCAAAACCTTGCTCTACAAATTCTCAAAGTTTTTTTTTTAAAAAATGTTTAGAGATATATATATATATAAAATGTTTCAAAAAGAAAATATAAGGTAATGTGTAGTGTGCACATAACACCTATATAGTATGAAATTAATAGCATATATATCCCCTTGGGCATTTTCGGAAGAGTAAAAGGGAAAAACATGTATTACAGCACTAATTTATATCAGATGGGATATTTTTGCACAATATGAAAAGATTAGGGGTGTTTTTTTGCACATTTTTTTAAATATGGGTAAAAGTGTTGGGCGGAATATAGTTTAGGAGTGTTTTTTACACTTGTCCAAAAATAAATGATCAAGGAAATTTTGAAAAATAACGTAACTTCTGATAATAGGTCACACTCAATAGGAGTTTTGGGGAAAATAAAATGTTGGATTCTCATTCCAATAGAACAAATAAACTATTACTTTAATGAATGATCAGTAATTGATTTTTGATTGTCTTAATTAATTAGTAAATGGTACTTCAAATTACAGCTCATCTTGTTTTTGGTTTTAATATTTTGGTAACGTTTTGGTTTAATAAAATAAAAAAAATTACAAAATGTTGTACCTGGCAATTAATGCAGGGTCCGGTTCTCCCTTCTCAGTCCACACTTATTATAAATACTGCAACACAAGCCAATAGAGACAGAGAGAGAGCAACTGTAAAAAGCCTGGAGAGAGAGAGAAAGTTGACTGTGATATTATTGCTAAGGGCAAGCCTCAGCAGTGAAAAGCGTCTTCAATGTTTCCATATTTTGATTAAGGAGGAAGAAGTAAAGCTTAGTGGTAAATTTTTTTTCTTGGAATTTTAAATTTTTGGGACAATAAAATAGATAAAAGTAAATCAAATTTTCTGGTAACAAATCAGAGATTGAAAAGGTTGTCTCATTCGAATAATTCAAATAAAAATAATTTACTAAAAAAAACTAAAATTTACCTGAAAACAAAAACAAATAAATATAGTAAAAAAGAAGAAGAAAAAAATAATATAAACACAAAATAGGGACATGAAAGGGTAAATGTATTGAACTTAAGTACACACTTAGAAGGGGGGAAAACTTAATCATAAATGCTTCAAATTTTGTTTTGTGATTAAATTGTGATGCTGTTACAGCTTATTACAATTGTTCGTTTTTTGAGAATGAATAGATTATATTACGTAACTGCATGCCTTTTAGTATCAGAAAAAAAAACTCTTTCAATCTTTAATTTTCTGGTCAAGTAAATTGCAAAAACTTCACAAATATGAATATATTCTTAAATATATTGACTAAATATACTAAAATATGAAAAAATAATATATAATAAAATTCTAAATAATATTATCTAAAATTTAGTTTCAACTTGGGAGTGCATTTAAAAAAATAAATAAATAAGCTACTACTTTGGATTATATTCCTCATAGGCTCCCCCTAGATGCTTCTCGATCAGGAATCATTTTGAAGGGTATAGCTTTTTTTATTGACTTGTGGTGGAACCCAATATGAGGAAAAAAAAAAAAAAAAAAAAAAAGAAGGAAAGTTTTATTAAATTATTATTTTTATTTACATCTTTATCAAAAATGATAGATATTGAGTGTAAAAAAGCAAAGGACCCATGCTGTCACACTAAAGCAAGAGCCAACCGTAATTTATTCGCTACTGTGTGAAAGAGACACGCACTCAAAGAGGTATGTCACATATATACACATTACACATGGGATATTAATAATAATAGGTGACGTTCCAGCACAACAGTGAATTTAGATTTGATTACACAAGTTACACATATTTTGTCGTCTTCTAGATTTAATAAATGTGCTTTTTTTTTTTTTTTCTCCACTTATATAAAAGAATATTTAATTTTTAACATGATACAAAAAGGACATACCCTTATTTAATTACTGAAAACTTCTAATTTTTCAAATACAACATTTATTTAATTTTCTGGATCACATAGAAACTAAGTGTAACATTCTGTCGCATTAATATATTTATTATCAACCAGTCTTTCAATGCGGTAAATTAGAGCAAATGCAAAATTTGTGTTATACTAAATAATCAATCTCCAATTAGTAAAACATTTCTATTAGAATTTCCAAATTTAAAAAAAAAAAAAAAATTTAAATTAATCAAAAAATTGGCACATCATCTTTCTTGTGTAAGTCCAAAATTCATGAATGATAAACGCAAAAAAAAAAAAGATAAAAGAGAGAGACAAAAAACATGCAGAAAAATCCTTGGAAAGAGAAGTATTTGATTTTTTATTACATTAATTAGTAAAAAATAAGTAAAATTACGTATTATATTGAACTCGCAAATTGAATTTGGTGGGATATATAACAGCTCAAGTTTCTAGTTTTAATAATTTGTTTACTTTTTTGGAAAACTAAATGAGAGACGATTGTAAGAGAAACAAAAAAAATTGCATAAAGTGAGAGAGAGATGGAGTTGCAAGGGTGTGAGACAATAGAGAGAATTGCTTAAATTGAAACAAAAAAAGATTATATATATAAAAAAAAAGAATATAAGAAGTTTTTTTACTAAATTCTTTAAAGTTTGAATTTTGCAATGCGGTTTATTTTATATCTAAGTATGTGTGTATTGAAAATTTTGTTCCATACATAGGACATAGGAAACGTATTTTTAAATGTTATTTTTAGATTTTTTTTAATTTTTTATTTAGAAATCAAACTCTATAAATGTTACCATGAAAAATACAACATTATTTAATTTAAATTATAATCACTTATTGAACATGGAAATAAGTATATATATTATATTAGACTTATTGGAGCATCACTACTCATGTCATATATATATATATATATATATATATATATATTACTATATGTGCACTATGGACCTAAATTTGAGTTCATTTCAAATTCAAGGGCTTAGGCGATCGCCTTAATACCACAGGATTGACCCCTGCATGTGGGGGAGTGTATTAGACTTATACTTAATCCAATGCTAATTAAGCAATGTGATACACATATTAGACTTTTTTTTCTTTATTTATTTATTTAAATTAGAAGTAACTTTTTTTTTTTTTTGGAAATTGAAGCAAAAAATTAGAAGTAACTTTTGTCATAAGAAGTTGTTGACTGAGTACCGGCCCCTCAAGTGTCGGGTAAATTGATCATTAAAAAGACACCATTTATAAGGGAGTGATTAAGTAAACTAAATTATAAATTTAAAGAATAAATATTCTCAATTGCTAGATGAATATTTGCAGCTGCTAACATTAGTATCTTTACTTATATATAATGGTCAAAATTATCATTAATTTATTTGCTCATAATTTTGATTAAAAAACCATAGAAATTTATCATTGCTAATTATAATTTATTTCAAAAAATATCAGTGGCGGGTGGGTTTAGCTTTCTCAGGGGAGAGGGGTGTAATACCCCGTATTTTATTAAAGAATTTAGTTTATTTAATTAATTAATGTGTAGATTTCTTTACCATTCTTATATTGAGTTCATTTAATGGTGCATGTATTATTATTAATAATTTTATTTGTTGATTATGTTTAATTAAGCATTATTAGTTAATCAAAGTATTATATTTGTGTTATATAGTATTATGATGATACAATGTATTTTTATGTAATAATAATAATATTTATAATAATAATAATAATAGTTTAATAATAATAATAATAATAATAATAATAATAATATAATAATAATAATATTTATAATAATAATAATAGTATTAAATCGTCATGATGAAATTAGAGATTAGGATAGGATTTCATTAATGTTTATGGGTAAGACTTAAAGCCATATAGGTGGGAATGTTGAAAGTTAATGAAAATTTAGATATTTGTATTATATATATTATATAAGTTGTATATATATATTAGTTAGCCAACTTACCCTTAAGGCAACTCACTTAAGTTAGAAAGCTTAAAAATTACAGAGAGCTATTTTATAAGAGTGAAAGGAAAAAAGAGAGAGCAAGAAGCTTGGACCGGTGTAGGCGATTTTACCCGACGACGCACAACCGGCGGATTTATTTTAAATCCATAAGGCAAGTTGTTATCTACTTTTCCCCTTTGAATCCATAAATTATTCATTTAATTTATTTCGGGTTTTTAGAGACTAGAAACCATGCTAGGAATTTCAATAAATTAATTTTTAGTTTATTAAAATAATGAGATTTTAATTATTAAAGAGGTTAGATATTTATTTATTAGCCTATGTAATTAAAATATAGCTGAAAATAATTAAATAAGGCTTTAGGGATTTTTCTAGAATTTTCTAGATTTTTCCAGGGCTTTTCTGCAATTTCCGGCGAGCCTCCGACAAGGTTTCCGGCCACCGGCAGTGAAGAAGATGACCGGAGTGATCCGGTGTGATGTGGCGCATTGTAGGTTAGTGCGCGCGTGCATCCTGGCCATTGGTAGAGTCTGATTGATCCGGTGCATCGCAGTCCATGTTACTGCAGTACACCCGGATCAAGAACCGTTGGATTAGGTAGATTCATCTAGTGTAGCGCGCCCATAGCAAGACCATGCAACCAACGAATCGGCAAGTGCCGCGTCATCAGGATGCATTACTGCGCGCATGGCAGCGCGTGCGCGCGCGTGACTGATTCCAGACGCGCGTGGGGGCGCGTGCAAGCGCGTGCGCGTGTGAGAATAGTGGAGGCGCGTGTGGGAAGCTCTGGGAGGCGCGTGGGGGCGCGTGAGGGACCCCTACAGCTACTGGAAAAGTCCAGAATACCCCTAGGGACTGTTTTGTAATTTCTAGAACCTTAAACTTGCATTTTTGGGCCTATGGTTGGTACTTACGGGTTTAACGGGACATTAAATTATTATTTTATTACCCGTTAGTTATTATTATGTCCGATTATTATTTTTAAATAATAATTGTATCGTTTTCAATACAGATCACCATTCAACGGATGTAGTTAATTTAATGACATTGTTAATTATTAATTGTGTTATTATTTTATTAAACGGTATTAATCATTAATGTTAAAATTAAATTACATGGTTTTAATTCAAATAAATTGTCCGTTATACATTGCAGGATTATTTATGTTGTTAATGATATACAACTCATTATTATTATGCTGTGTGCATTTCCGGAAAATAAATGGACTGTTTAAATTATGTCGCATTTATATTATATGGATGTGTTGCCATATAAAACCATGTGAGCTGACTCATTTATACCTTATGCATTCGTTACGATAGACAGATGTGTGGCTATCGGGGTATGTGGTTTAATATTATTGGCATGTGTTGCCTAATTGACATATTCGGTATATTTATTAATATTGTTGGTATGTGTTGCCTAATTGATATGCTCAGTATATTCATTAGTATATTGAGAGGTGTTATCACTGTGTAGTTCGTTATAGTCTGTGTTGTCAGTATCGTGCACCATGTATAATAGCTGATTTTCCGGGTAGGGAAAGGCGACACTTAACCACCTAGTGTGAGTCTAAGTGATCACCGCCTATTCTGGTTGAGGTCATGTTATACATTGGCTAGTTCCATTAGGATGTATACAGATATAGTACTCATCCGGATATAAATGATTAATTTATTTGATTCTCTGATTTAAGTCATAGTAGAGAGGACTTGCTCGTGGGGTTGACCCATCATTGTTGTTATTTCAGGATACGGTCAGTACCCGTTCCAAGGTTGAGGTTAGCAGTGAGGGACCACCATCCGAACTCATCTACTCTTACGATCCAGTTCAGGGTAGAAGTTTTATGCATTACTTCAGTTTCCGTTATTATTTACTTTTGACGTTGAACTCTTCGGTTTATATTTAGGGATCCTTGACATAGGATTTCCAAGTTGTAATGGAGTACTGTATTAAATAAAGGATGGATGGATGTTGTATTATTTAGTGTTCCTTTCCTGTCTAAATTCTTTTATTACCATCATTTTGTATTCCATGCTTGTATATTGCCAATTGTTTTGATATCCCTCGTTTTTCGTGTATAAGCCTGATCAACTTATGCGTGGAAAATGTGGGGGTGTTACAAGGGGTCAGTGAACTTCCTTAGTGGAAATATATAGTTCAAGATTTATAGAGTTAGTTGAATCCCAGCACGATGTTGAGAGAAAAAACTTAATAACCATTTAGTGTTAATTTAAATACATAAGATAGTTAATAATATATAAAATATTTGCGTTCTCATTCAAAATTGGCAAAGAAAATAAAAAGATAAACAAGATGTAAAAGATAAACAAATAAACTATGGCTAATACCTTAATATCGTTTAGTTTTATTTTGCACATATGAGGATGCGGCAAGTGGCATGGGCCGGATATAGTTCGCGGGAACGAGATCGGGTCGAATGATTGAAGTAAGATCCATGCCAAAGCGCCTAGGAATGGGCCGAACCTGGGGGATCCACCGAGGAAGGTCAAGCCCATTGGAAGACCAAGCCCAGAAGGAAGAGAGCTTTCGAATATATGCCCAATGTAATTGGTTAACTGCAATAAGGGTGATGGCCTATAAATAGACCATTACAGGTGGAAAGTGGAAAAAAGAAGGCTAGAGAGAGAGAGAGAAAAGAAACGAAATCTTGTATCTTCAATTGGCGCCGTCTGTGGGAATCGAGGACGAAGATCAATTCAAACCCGATCAGTACTATATTAGTTCAATCGAGTTTGTGAATACGAAGTGTGATTTCTGGAAGTTGAATCCAGATCAGTGAGATTGTAGTTTGTTCCGAGAGAATTCTTGCTTATTGTGGATTCTGAGGCATTTGCTTTGGAATGACGCAATTGTGATTTGCTCAGTTTCAGTCAGATCCGACGAGTTTGAAGCTAGAAAAGTTCAGATCTAGCAAACAGTGATCACGATTCGATGAAGTTAAGCCCAGATCTAGCGAAGTTTGCATCGGTAATGATTAGATCTGTTTCGAAGTTCGTAATTCATGCCTTTGCTTCGATCCGGAATCATGATAGGGGGTGACAACTCTAATACGGTTGAGAACGTCCAGCAAGTGAAACTTGATGAGTTGATGAACATGATCAAAGCTCTCCGGAGAGAAAATGTGGATCTAAAGAATGAAATGCAGCGTCAAGAAGCTCCAGTAATTCCACGACCACTCCCGGTAGGAGAAAAAGGCGCACGTACCGATGCAGCACATCACGGTGAGGAGGCTGGAAACAATCTAGTAGATCCTCACCGCGAGGAAATCCGGCGGGACGGTTTGCCGCCAAATCTTCGTCGTATTATTGATCATGAAGGATCGACTCACATGAATCCACGACGTGAGCAGATCAGGCGAAACGAAGCAATGACTTTTGATCCACATCAAGAAACGCTCAGCCGAGGTGAAGCAACAGAGGTGATTCATCAGAAAGCTATGCCTCCATGGCGCAAAGACTTCGTTGAGGATAGATCATTCGATCCGACCTATCGGCCTTCCATACCGACGTGTGACTATCACAGCTCGGAGAGGAGATCAGTAGACCAGAGAGTAGCCGCGGGGTTCCAGAGGGAAAATGAAGCACTCCGTTCAGCAGCTCGAACGGTTGATTCACCGTTCACCGATGAGATTCTGAATGCTCCGAGTCCGAGGAAATTTTCCATGCCCGTTTTCATTCTGTTCGACGGAACGACTGATCCGATCGATCATGTGTATCACATCCAGCTGAAAATGGCTCTAAACACTGAGAATGACTCTTTGATGTGCAAGTGCTTTCCTACGAGTCTGGCTGGACCAACTCTGAATTGGTTCAAGAACCTGCCGAGGGGTTCAGTAGATAGTTTCCGAAGCCTGTGTGATCGGTTCATAAGCCAATATTATGGAAACAAGCGTCCAGCGAAAGATATTTCGAGCTTATTCACAATGAAGCAACACGCTGAAGAGCGTCTCCAGGCTTTCCTAACCAGGTTTAACCTTACCAAGAGCATGGTTATTGAATGTCACCCTTCAACGGCAGTTCAAGCATTCATACTGGCCATGAATCGTGGCACCCCGTTCTACACAAGCTTGGTGGTCAACATACCGAGGACTATGGATGAACTTAACAAAAGAACCGATGGATTTGTGCGCTTGGAAGAAGAAGAGGCGGCAAACGCTCGGAAGACATCCGTTATATCCACGGAAGAAAAGACCAAAGCAAAGATCAGGCAAAAATAGGTTCAACCACAACGCTCCTCGTGGAAATCCGAGAAGAGGCCCAGAGATGAAGAGCTGATTACTCTATTGAAAGTTACCCTAGCGAGACTATACCAAGAAAATAAAGATAAGTTCCGACCTCCTTTACCAATCAGACAACCTCTCGAACAGAGGGATTAGTCTAAGCACTGTGCATTTCATTCTGATTTTGGCCACCAGACTAACGAATGCAGGAACCTAAGGAGACAGGTAGAGATGCTGATAGCCAGAGGGGAGTTCGCAAGTTATATTCAAGGACCAACGGTGGAGTAGAACCGACCAATGGAGCATGTGAAGAAGAATCAGAAGTCGAGTTCTCACAACACGCAACTAGTTCGAGTAATTAATGCAATTCACGGTCGGCCAGAACCTGCTGAGATATCAGATGAACTGCTTCGAACACGCCTTCGTCAGGTACGAATGAAGAGAATGATAGGTAGTGTAAACACTCTGCACCAGCAGAGCGCATCAACGCAGATAAAGTTTGACGCAACAGACTTGTTACGTGTTCAGATCCCTCATGAGGACCCGCTGGTCGTAAGTTTGACAGTGGCCAAATGCTTGGTGCGCAGAGTTCTAATTGACCCTGGAAGTAGTGCGAACATCATGCCAAGAGATATGTTCGATCGGCTCGAGATCAAACAGAATCAGCTGAAATCCACCGGGAATCCGCTAGCGGTACACGCTGCCGAGAGGGTTTTGATGGAAACCTTTGTAGTTGTTGAAATTCATCCCTCTTACAATCTTCTGATGGGCAGAGGGTGGATCCACAGAGTTCAAGGTGTTCCTTCCACTCTGCATCAGGGAATGAGATGCCTGGGACCGGACGGAACCAAAGTGATTGACATTCATGGAGACCAAGTTGCAGCTAAAGAATGTTACTCTGTAACGCTGAAACATGCAGGAAAGGGGAAAGCTCTCATTCGTTCAGTAAGTCCGAAATAGCAATTACAGGAGCCTCCCTCCAAGCAGAATGGAGAGGAGGAACCAGTAGGCTTGACTGAAGAACCACTGCTTGATGTGCAGATCGATCAGTTCCGACCGGAACGGACAACCAGAGTAGGGGAACGACTCGTTGAGGAGGAATAGCAGGAATTAGTTAATTTTTTGTCTCAAAACGCAGATGTGTTCGCATGGAGTCACCTAGACATGCCATGGATCAATCCTTCGGTATCCTGTCACTCCTTGAACATTAACCCCAATGCAAAACCTGTAAAGCAGAAGCAGCGACGGTTTGCCCCCGAGCGCAACCGAATTATTGCCGAGGAAGTTAACAAGCTGCTTGATGCGGGGTTTGTAAGAAAAGTGTACTACCCTGACTGGCTGTCGAATGTGGTCGTTGTGCAAAAGAAAAATGGAAAGTGGCGCGTATGCATTGATTTTACCAATTTAAACAAAGCTTGTCCGAAGGACAGCTTCCCGCTGCCAAAGATTGATCAGATGGTGGATGCAACTACTGGATATGAACGCTTGACCTTTTTAGATGCTTATTCGGGTTATAATCAGATCCCCATGGACCCCGCTGATGAAGAAAAAACTTTTTTCGTTACTGAGCGCGGGACGTATTGCTACAAAGTTATGCCATTCGGATAGAAGAACGCCGGGGCAACTTACCAAAGACTTATAAGCAGGATTTTTACGGAACAAATAGGGAAGACAGTGGAGGCTTACATTGATGATATAGTGGTCAAAAGTAAGAAGAAAGCTGATCATGTGCAGCATCTTCGAGACGTGTTTGATGTGTTGCGGCGATATGGAATGAAGCTCAATCCGACCAAGTGCTCGTTCGGTGTAAGTTCAGGCCAATTCCTAGGGCACGTGGTTAATCTCAGAGGCATCGAGGCAAGCCCTGCCCAAGCAGATGCTCTGACTAAGAATGCCGAGCCAACGACAATCAAAGAAGTGCAAACACTTACGGGACGGATTGCTGCACTGAGTCGTTTCATTTCCAAATTGTCAGATCGATGCAAACCATTTTTTGACACAATACGGAACCACGGCAGGCAGGTTTGGGGAGATGAACAACGCCTAGCGTTAACTGTTCTGAAAAAATATATGCAGAACCTTCCGGTACTGTCAGCTCCAGAATCAGGCGAAAAGCTGTTTTTGTATCTCGAAATATCCAGCATCGCGACAAGTGGCGTTCTGATCCGCTACGCAGAAGGGAAGTAATATCCAGTGTTCTATGTTAGCAAGACAATGACTGAGCCCGAAAGACGTTATTCAAAGGCAGAGCGGGTGATACTCTCGCTAGTGCATGCAAAAAGAAAGCTCAGGCATTATTTTGAATCCCATCCTATTATTGTTCTAACCACTTTCCTATCAGAATAATCCTGCATAAACCAGATCTCTCCGGAAGAATGACGAAGTGGGCCATAGAGTTAAGCTCATTTGATATCACATACGAACCTAGAACAGCAGTCAAAGGGCAGGCGGTGGCAGATTTTTTACTAGAATGTGATTCAGAGGACGTGGAGGAGGATCTTTGTAAGTGCTTATGGAAACTCTTCGTTGATGGATCCTCAAATCAGATGGGTGCAGGCATTGGGATCAAACTGCAGACGCCAGAAGGTATAGCCTTAAGCCAAGCGTTTCAGCTTGAATTCGCAGCCACGAACAATGAGGCAGAGTATGAAGCGTTGCTGGCAGGAATAAAGCTTGCCAAAGAACTTAAGGTCAGGAATCTGAATGTTTTTAGTGACTCACAGTTAGTCGTTCGGCAAGTGAGGGGTGAGTATGAAACCAAGGATGAAACGATGGAAGCATATCGTTCTGCTGTTATGCGGGAGGCGAAGAACTTTGAAAAAATTGAATTCATTCAAATTCCGAGGGAGTATAACGAAGATGCCGACAGGCTAGCATGTAGCGCCTCGGGTTCTGGAGAAACATTGGCAAGGGTGGTTCCAGTGGGAATATTAAACCAGCCATCCATTTTCGAAGAACCTTCAGGCTCGGATCCTTGGCAAGTGAATGTTATTCAGTATGAGCCAAGTTGGATTGATCCGATCATAACTTACATCCGAGATGGTACTCTGCCTGAACAAAGAGATGAGGCTAGGAAAATCAAAGCGAATGCTGCAAAGTACGCCGTAGTACATGACCAGTTATACAGAAGATCTTTTTCCGGATTGTACTTAAAGTGTATTACCCCCACAAAGGCTCGGCAAATATTACGAGCCATTCATGAAGGCGTATGTGGAAACCACTCAGAGGGGAGATCATTAGCACACAAAGCAATGGCTCAAGGGTACTTCTGGCCAAACATGTCGCGAGATTCGGAAGAATTGTCCAGAAGGTGCGATAAATGCCAAAGGTTCGGACCATTGATTCACCAACCGCCTGAAGACTTGCATGTAATGGCCACACCATGGCCTTTCACACAATGGGGGATGGACGTTGTTGGCCCTCTACCAACTGCCAGAGCTCAGAACAAGTATGTGTTACTGGCTACAGACTACTTTACTAAGTGGGTGGAAGTAGAGCCATATCCGAGCGTTACTCAAACTTATGTGAGACGATTCATTTGGAGTAATATTATTTGCCGGTTTGGTGTTCCGAGGTCAATCGTCATGGATAATGGTACCAACCTTGACAGTAAGCAAGTAAGAAAGCTGTTGGAGGAGTATGGAATTAATCAAAAGCTGGCAGCAGTAAGTCACCCACAGGCCAATGGACAAGCGAAAATTACAAACAAAACAATCTTTACTTGTATCAAGAAGAAACTAGAAGAAAGGAAGGTGATTAAATGAACTACCGAACGTCCTATGGGCCTACAGAACGACCCCTAGACGACTGACCGGTGAAAGCCCATTCACCATGGCGTATGGAACCGAGGCAGTTATACCAGTCGAGCACTTAGTTCCGACTGTTCGAAGCTTGGCATGGAACCGTGAGCATAATGACAGTATGCTAAGGTTTAACCTCGATTTGCTGGAAGAAAAAAGAGACGCAACAGCGGTAAGGCTCGCATCTTACCAGCAGACGCTTGCGAACAGCCATAACAGGAAAGTAAAGTACAGAGACTTTAGGCCAGGTGACCTGGTTCTGAAAAAGAAGGTGGGGATAGTCAAAAAGATGATGCCACCATGGGAAGGCCCATTCAGAATTGCAGAGGCCATAGGAAAAGGCGCATATACCTTAGAAACCATGGCCGGAAGGCTGGTTAACAAGCCTTGGAATGCTACTTCTCTGAAGAGGTATTATCAATAAAAAGTTGAGATTCAGTACCGAATTTTTTTTATTTTAAATTGAAAACAGTTGAATGTATAAGTTTCTGAGATTTATAAAGATTCCACTCCTCTTTAAAATCCTAAGCAAAGTAAGTGGCAGTTGGCACTATGAGCCGAACGCCAAACACTTGCTAAGAAAAATAGAAGGCCAAGTGGCAAGTGGCATTCTAGCCGAACGCTAAGCGCCTGAGCAAAGTAAGTGGCAGCTGGCACTATGAGCCGAACGCCAAACACTTGCCAAGAAAAATAAAAGGCCAAGTGGCAAGTGGCATTCTAGCCGAACGCCAAGCGCCTGAGCAAAGTAAGTGGCAGCTGGCACTATGAGCCGAACGCCAAACACTTGCTAAGAAAAATAGAAGGCCAAGTGGCAAGTGGCATTCTAGCCGAACGCCAAACGCCTGAGCAAAGTAAGTGGCAGCTGGCACTATGAGCCGAACGCCAAACACTTGCTAAGAAAAATAGAAGGCCAAGTGGCAAGTGGCATTCCAGCCAAGCGCCAAGCACCTAAGCAAAGTAAGTGGTAGTTGGCACTATGAGCCGAACGCCAAACACTTGCTAAAGAAAATTAAAGGGCCAAGTGGCAAGTGGCATTCTAGCCGAACGCCAGGCGCCTGAGCAAAGTAAATGGCAGTTGGCACAATGAGCCGAACGCCAAACACTTGCTAAAAAAAAAAAAAAAGGGAAGTTTACATAAAAAGTTTGACCAAAAGTCGGCCATCTCATTAATAAGGTTCAGAGGGTTACAAAAAATGAGGTGTAAAGATGGCAAATATACCAAAGTCAGTACATTTTAAAAAAAAAAAAGTTCTAACTAAGAGGCGTTTGCCTCGTCGGCCTCTTGATGATGTTGGGCTACCTCCTCATTATTGGTGGTGTCGCCGTCTTCACGAGGTGGAGAGTCGAGGTGAATGATAGAATCGTTCTGTTGAGTCCTACCCTCAACAGCGTTGGAAGATTCATTCTACTGAGGGTTATCTTCAGCAGTGACAGCAGACGGAGTCAAAGTGGACAGAGGAAGAATGTCCAAAGTCAGAGCAGCAGGAGGAGTATGAGTGATCCGAGAAGACGCAATCTCCTGACATTTATCGAATATGCCCTCGGCAGCGGTGGAGTCTGGATCGGTATAAACACCAGGAGGGTCAATATCCAGGTCTTTATCTACATCATCATGGGTAGAGCCAGTCTGACCCTCATCCGGGACGCGATCGGCGTAACCCTCTCGGAACCCCTGAGCATATCTGAGGGCTCCAACTCTAGAGAACCGAGCATGCAGAGCTAGCATACCACCATTTACCCTGCTGATGGTATCAAGTAAAGTGTTGCGCTTGTCCAAGGCCTTTTTCTCAAAGGCCATCCGAGCGGATTGCTCATCACTCAGAAGGCGTAGCAGTTCTTCCTTCTCGGCCTTAAGGGATTCCCGCTCGGTATGCCAGACGCTCCTTTCAAGCTGCAGAGCATTCCTCTCATCCTGAAGAGAGTCAGTTTCCTTCCTCAGCGAATCCCTCTCTTTTTCAATTTTACCAAGCTGAACCATCAACCCGGTCTTCTGAGCAGCTAAATCGTCGTTCTCCTTGTTCGCTGCATTAAGGCTGTCAGAAAGCGCGCGGACCTTGGCATTCACATGCTCAACTTGTTTCTGCATAGCCATCATCCCGTATAAGGTGTGTAGAGATATACAGGACAACTGGTTAAGCCGAGCAGATGGTTAAAAGAAAATAAGTGTCAAGAGTATGTAAAGATTTATTGACTAAGGGGTAGAAGTTACCTCCATGGCGGACAAAGGAAATCGGCTGAACACCTCCCTCTGAGACAGACTTTTGGCTACCTCGATGTCCTTGGGAGTCCACATACTCCTGTAGTAAGCCATTGCGGTCTTACCATCTTTGAACATAGTCTCGGTCGGTTTCACAGACGATCCGTCTGTTCGAATGAAGCGAGGGCTCCATGGCGCCGTTCCTGAAGCGGAGGCATGCCCAGAAGGGGTGGGGGGCCTAGCTTGAGGAGGTCTCGCCAGGGATACCACATTCGGCCCAGAGGGCCTAACCCTCTGAGACAAGGGAACGTCATCCATGTTGAGGGCACTGTCAGGTTGATGTCTTTTTCCTCTGGCCTTCTCCCGTGCGGAAGCAGTGGTAGAACCAGGAGGATTGTTGACAGAGGGGGTAACGTTCGGACTGGCAGTCGCCGTGTTAGCGACCGGGTCAGCAGCCGTCACGGATGGATCGGTGGAAGGAGTTGTAATACCCCTAAATTCAAAAGGATAATTCTGATATTTTTATTAATTATTTTATTGCATTTTTAAATTGTTTAAGTGTGTATTTTCATTAATTGGTGTATTAATTGGTGTGTTATTTGATTTTATCTGAACTTATTTGAACTACTTGATATTGTTTAATTTAATTGTTATTAGTTGATTTTATTTGAATTAAATGTTTTATTTTTAGTTTTAATTTGATTGTTTTAATTGTTTATTTATTTATTTATGTTAATTGGTTTAATGTGTTTTAAATGCATTAATTGTAACTTAGGGTTTTAGGTTTTATCATAGCCGACATTGTTATAACCTAGGATTACCTATGGGCCGAGTGATATCTGTATGGACTTAGGGTTTCTGTAGAGTCTATATATATATTGTTTATACATTGATTTAGGGTTACAAATAAAAACCATATTCACCATAATCACGTATACAGTGTGATAGAGAGAAAATAGAGAGAAAGATTGAGAGGAAATACATAGTGAACTTGAGTGATTCAAGGAGGAGTTCGGGACTGAATTAGGAGCAGCAGAGGCTGTTTGATACAACCAAGGTAGCCAAAGAAGATAGAGACAACAGTTGGGGGTTTTTAAACCAAAGTCTCAAGGCAAGTTCTGTTCTTCTCTCTCCCGTTAATTCGTGTTCTGTGCATGACTAGGAAGACTCCAGGGATTATACTAAGGCTTAATTATATCTATTATGCATGTTTAATCAGTAATTAAATTGATGGTATTAATCTGTTCTTGGTTGCTTTAGGAAAATTAACTTGTAACCTTGCTGCCGCTGTGAATCAACTTGTGTTTCAATTTAAGTTTTGATTGTATATCATTGTTTGTTAACTAATCTACGACTGAATTTGAACTCCAAAACAAGTGTTTAAAATAGAATTTAATTGCACCAAATTTGTCTGAATTAAATCTGTTGCAACTTGCTTAGGATTTGCTAACAGAGGTTCTGTAAACGGGGCTTTGAAACTTGTGTTCCTACACATGTTAGGATTAGAACTCAGTGGCTTAAACTTATTTAGGACTAAGGTTGAACCTAGAATAAGAATTAGAACACACCACAGAGGCTCTGTAATCACCGGAGTTGAAGAAGATGAAGCTAGAACGGACGTAGACTGCAACGGAGAAGGAGCAGGCTCTAAAATCACCTTAGAGCCGGCTCAAAGAGGATGGAGCCGGCTCTATTAGGAAGATGGAGCCGGCTCAATGCTGAAGGAGCCGGTTCTAACCTAAATTTAGAGCAGGCTCAATGTTTTAATTGAGCCTGCTCTTTCTTGAATTGCCCAGAAACGAGTTATAGGGGCTGTTTGGCTGTACAGTGTTTTCTAAGGCTGTTTAAATGATATTGTGGGATGTAATTAAATGTTAGGGACTTAAATAAGTGTTGAAAACATTTAATACCATAATGGTTTAAGGGTAAGAGCAATGAACAGATCAAATAATGGCTATACGTTGCACTGTTTTTGCTAGGATTATATAACTGGAACTTGGCAAAGTTTTTATATATAATTCAATTATATATAACCCTATATTGTTACTGTGTTATAAGTAGGGTAAATTAATTATATTTATTTATACTTAGTTGAATTTAAATTGACATTTAACTTGTTTAATATGTATCAATTTATTGGCTGTTTTGGAGGATTCAAATGCTATGTCTTATTCTAGCTGTTTAAATGATTGGAGCATGATATTTAGATTCTGTAGTGAATACCTAATATTGATATATGTATGAATTTATACCAATGCATATACTGGAGGATGGTTGTTGATTATATAGTATTGTTTTAATAACTATGCTATATGGAGAATTTGTATGTACCGGTATGGGACGGTGACATACTAGGTATGGATTAGTCAAACACTAAATCCTACCTAATTTGGATTAAGGTATGGATTAACCCTATGAGTTAAGTCCATCACCTACTTGTGTCATATCATCAAATAATTGAATGACTTAATATGGTTTTCAGGATGGATTTGCTTTACATTTATCAAACCACTTTTCAGATGGTTGATATTTTGTAATAGAAGGACACGGACTTTATATATTTATTATATGTACCATGGTATGAGCTTGAGTCTCAGGACCATGGTTGGGGTGCGTATATTGCCTAGGATGGATAGCTGGACAGAGGTGTTGTTCCCTAGTAGGTCTAGATACACATGACCACAGTATGTGCGATTTGCATGGTATCTCTATTCAGGCTGAGACAGACCTTTTTGGACTAGTGAGCGTCCTATAGTGTGTACTTATACATATATGGACTATTCTAGATATTGTTGATTCTTTCTAGTATGTATCTGCGTATCGGATTTCTGTTTGGATTGTCGTAGATCAGGATTTGCATGTGGGCCTGACCCACCCATATATTTTTCAGGTACTCGTCAGTTCCAGGGTTAGAGTTTGATCGTGCAGAGCAGATACAGACTTCTATTCTACCGACAACGTAGGACTTCTTTCCAGATATTAGATTTGGATTTTATCTTCAGTTTTCTTCCATGCAGTTTGGGATTTTATTAGGGGTCCACTAGAGATGGATTCCCGAGTTGTTAAACTTATGGAGTTTGGATTGTCAAGGTTTAAATATTTATATTTGAGGATTTATTTTAGTTTCTTTCAGCTTAAATTTTTTCTCTTTAATCACTTTTGTATTCCGTGTTCGTTTTAATATATTAATTGTTTGATATCTCTCGGATTTGGGCCTGGGCCTAATCAACCCGTGTCTCGGATCCGAGGGGTATCACAGGAGTGGTATCAGAAAGGGTAGCGGAGGAAGATGCTGAAGCCGGGGAGGAATTTGATGCAGGGGTGGTAGCGGGCCTGGGGGCAGTTTTCTTCCTGCCGAAGGAAGGGATCTGGAGTTGGCTCATTGTCTTGCCGAGGACTGAGATATCAAGGAGATTATCTGAGGTGAGAAGGTCCGAGCAAGAGGGAACGTTGGTCAGAACGTACCGCTTCAAGTAGTTATCCCTATCCCTGCACACACTGTAACTCAAGTCATCACAAGGAATGCCTAAGAAATGGCACAAGAAAGTACAAAAACGAGGAGTGCAAATCTCGCAAGGACAGTCACTCTTATGGTTTTTATATTTCTTGTAAAACGAGACAGAGCACTCTCCGAAAGCGCTCGGGATAGGGAAATCCTCTGCAGCTGGAGAGAACCAGGCCCCCCTAACCCCAATAATGTTTTTCCTCCAACCCTTCTCGGATTTGATTTTATCCGTGCAGATGGACCTCTTCTCAATGGGGAAAAGGTGGTAAAACGGTTCGTCAGTTCTGATCTTGCTGACTTTGTAACAGAGGAAAAGATCTACGAGGTCCAGATCCAGACCTCTGTCACGAATCAGGAGTAGCATAACGGATAAAATCCTAGGAAATTGGGGTTTACTTGTAAAGGGGAGAGATTTAGCTTGTTAAAAACATAGCAAAAGAAAGAATGTAAAGGAAATCTAAAGAGATTGAGATGGAGGAGTGAAAATAGGACCTTGCTGGGAAGAAGGCCAGCACCGGTTCTAATATTCACTTCTCAGGGGCAGTTTCTAATTTCTACATCGTCAGGAAGGTGAAGTTTCATGCGAAGAACGTCTTGATCTACTGTCATGGTAAGAGTGAATGAGGATTCCGGGGAGGAGAAAGAAGTCTTCCAAAAGAAAAATGCAAATGAAACTAACCTTAGAGAGTGAAAACGGCAGAGAGTATTGCAAAGCCACTGAAAGGAAGATCTTTCGCAAGAGATCGCCGGAGAGGATTCAAACAGCAAAAGGTGAGATGGAGACGGTAAAAAGGATCGATGGAGAATCAATGGAGCTTATAAAGACGAGGATAGCCCAAGAGCCGAGGAGTCAGGAAAGCGATGGGTTGTCTTTTTGAATCTCGAAACGCCGACCCCTAGATCTAACTGTCCATTCTCCCACACGATCTCCTCGAGCCGTCAGGTCATCATTAGCAGCCTTTAATAATTACCACCTAATCAATAAGGGGTAATTATGGGGGCAGTTGAGGATGCGGCAAGTGGCATGGGCCGGATATGGTTCGCGGGAACGAGATTGGGTCGAATGATTGAAGTAAGATCCATGCCAAAGCGCCCTGGAATGGGTCGAACCTGGGGGATCCACCGAGGAAGGTCAAGCCCATTGGAAGACCAAACCCAGAAGGAAGAAAGCTTTCGAATATATGCCCAATGTAATTGGTTAACTACAATAAGGGTGATGGTCTATAAATAGACCATTACAGGTGGAAAGTGGAAAAAAGAAGGGTAGAGAGAGAGAAAGAAAAGAAACGAAATCTTGTATCTTCAACATATAAAAGGGAAAAATAACTTAAGATCAACATTTAAAAATTGTGATATAGACAAGGTTATATTAGTAGAGATATTTATAGCCAAATATATCATTTTATAAAGGATAAAAGAAAATTATATGTATTCCGGATCAGGCTCTCTAACAAAAAAAAATGCCGACACTATGGTAGTTAAAAAAAAAAATGCTATCTCCAGTACAATTGTAATATAGGAAATTTAAAATCAAATTACAAAAGCAAGCAATGAATGATATTTTTAGAACTCTACACGAAAAAAAAAAAAGAAAAAAAAAAAAGAAAAAACAGATTACCTAGTGGAGATTCCGAATTCTAGGGTTATATGACAATCAACAAATAAAGAAGTTGTGTCTGCAAAACAACAGTTGAATAGTTAGTATAGATTCCGAGAAGAGAGAGTAGGAAATGCAAAAGAAGAAGGGTCTTGAGCTAGATTGAGAGACCACATGTGAAAGGAAATGAAAGAAAGATATAAATTCACAATTCAAATCTTTATATACTGTGAAATCGTAGCGAACTGATGGAGGAAACCCAATTGTTTACACGAACGGAACTCAATAGCATTACTTTTGACGCAGTATGGTTGAGGTAGGATAGCTGAGTGTCAAAGAATTGTAAAAACTCAATTATTTAAAGATAATTAAGGGTGAAAAGTTCATTTTATCCTTTATTATTTTATTAATTTTAATTATAAAATATCAAAATAATTAAAGGACCAAACTACCCTCTTCCATCTCTCTCTACAGACTTCCACTCCTTCGTCTTCTTCCCTCACACCCATTTCCACAGTCAGCTGTCATTACCACCCTCTGGTTCTCCAACTTCATGGCCTCTCCACAAACACTCTTCTCTCTCTCTAAAGCTTATCTTTTGTCTAGATGGGCAAAGAAAAAAGGGTTTAATAATTTATAAATCCGTCATACTCACTCACCATCATCTATATATATATATATATATATATATATATATATATTTCTTTTTCTTTTTCTTTTTCTTTTTCTTTTTGTGATTTGTTTCTGTATGTACGTTGATCTGTTATTTTTTGTGAGGACTACTATAAATTTTTTCTTCCATTGGCAACCACCAATATTATATAGAAGGAGAGAGGCTGCAGATATATATATATATACACTCACATATACAGAGAGTGGCGACAGACACATAGAGATACTATATATATATATATATATATATATATATATTATATTCTGAATTTTTGATAGAGAGATGGTGTGTGTATATTCTGAGTTTTAGATTGAGAGACAGTGGGCTTGTGTGTGTGTGTGTATAGAGAGAGAGAGAGTGGTTTAGGGATTTTTGGGAAATTAGGTGGTGTTTGGGTGTGCGTGATTGGGTGTTTGGATTCAAGTGTTACAAAAAGAAAAAAAACAAAAAACCTTCATTGGGTGTTCAGATCAAAGTTGTTGCATTTTAATTCTGACAAATAATCATGATTTTTCAATTCAAACCAAGGAGCTTCATGTACAAATTGAGCCAAAAATGAAGGTAAATCATATACAAATTGAGCCAAAAACATAGTAGAGTGAGCCAAACAGAAATTAAAAATCAGAGAGGTCCAAAACCTTAATCTGAATAGTTACCTTCAGAGACCAAAAACAGTAAGCTTTAGGGATCAAACCAACAAAGAACAACGTCCAACCGGAAAAGATTAAGTATTGGTTGCAATATGACGCCAATGAATGAATGAAAGAGATAAGTTGTGTGGTGGTAAGGTTGCTGAGGTTGCTGAGGGGAGAGAAGGAAATAAATTGGTCTACAAATACTAAATCAAGTGGAGGTTAAAAAGGTAATTCAAAAGGGGTGTAGTTATTCAAAAATAAAAATCAAATGGCAAAAATATTAATTAATTACTGTTGGGTGTCTTTGGTGATCGTATTAAATTTGAGGCGCTGTCCCAAAATAGGCTAAGTTTCGTCTATATGTCTTTTTGACAAACTTGAAAGAGTGTTATTGTACTTTATAAAATAGAACCACTGGTTAAAAGTTTAACTGAGGTGTGTACTTTATTGTACTTTATCAACTTATCCACAACGTATTATCGGGTTCGTAATTTCTTTTTAAAGATCCGATATTGTTGCACACCCTCATAAACTATTCAATTCCGCTAATTTATATCAATATTCACAGTTATACCGCAACTGCGACCGTGAACCGTGATATATATATATACACGAGTGACATTCTATTTTTTTATTTTTTTTTTATTTTAGATCTTTTTGCGCTTAAATTGAGACACTGATAGAGATTGTGTGTTTATTTTGTCCGGTATATGGAAAATTTGGCAAAAGTTTGCAATTTACCATCCAAGTACCTGTCAAAAATAAAAAAGGACAAAGTAAAGCTTCTTTGAATTATGAAAAGAAATACCATCATGAAAAGCAAGTTGGAGACATCAATGGATTCCACACACACACACACCCCAAAAATGCGACCAAGTCCATGGACCCAAGCAAAGGAAACTTACCTGGAGGGAGGACAAAAGCATATGCCAAGTTAATAAATCCAAGAACTACCAACAAACTTATAATTTCCCGAATTACAGCATTTATTTATGTTTTTCGGTCGCATAAACTAAGCAATACTACAATTTTGGACAGTCATATTTATTTCAAATCACAAGCGGTGATTCATTTACTATAAATTAAAGCAAATACAAACATTTGTGCTATAAGAATAATTCATATTCAGCTCCAATTTGCAAAGTACTCTTAGTAAGGGCTTCATGGAAAATATTTCAAATGTTGAATTCTCACTCTAACAACACAAATAAAAATAGTAAAAATAAAATAAAATAGAATATGAACATGAATACAAAATCAGGACACGACAATAACGGGCAAGTGTATTGAACTTATGCACACATTAGAAGGGAAATTTTTTAAATAGTTTATGATGATGATGATAAATATTTCAAATATTGTTTTGTGATTAAATTAAGTTGTGGTTATTATTGTGAGATGCAATTGTCTGAATCATGGATTTTAACAAGTTTTCTAATAAATCACGATCACTTCGTGGTTTTCATCCCGATTGGTTAAATTTCTTCCAACAAAAATTTTCACCAACAAAATTTGATGCTCATCTTTTACTCTTGCGTTTATCTACTTGCATTTAAATGTTTTATTTCATAATTGTTTTTGTTTTATCATGATAAAAAAAAAAAGTAAAATTTAATAAATAAGCAGGTTACACTTGTACACCCTCTCAAGTGTTTTTACAACCATTTAGCGTAAAGCAACCCACATTGTTCTGTTTTTTATTTTTATTTTTATTTTTATTTGATCTTTTATGGTTAAGATGAGAGGCGAATGACCAAATTAGGCAGTGGGAATCACAATAAATTTTTGCGCGAATTTTTTACTCCGGATATTGGATCCTTGGTACAATGAATGGCATAAAGTTCACAAAGGAATCAATTATATATATATATATATTTTCTTTTTTGTAATCTTGAAAATTTTATTACAATGATTAAACATACTAAAATATAAAAAAGAAAATATAATCAATTATAAGTTTTACTAGCTAATTCAAGTACCAAACTGGGTTATTATCGGAAATTAAGCTTCAAGATTAATTTTCTAAACACATAAAGTGTAGAACTTGAGTATAAGTAAAATTCAAGCCAATTAGACAAACAAATGAGCCAACAATCTCTACTTGACATCGCTAAAAACGATAAAAGTATAAATTAGTTAAATTTTTTTATTTTTTAACACATAAAGAGTATAACTTGAGTACAAGTCAAAATTCAAGCCGATTATACAAACAAATGAGCCAGCAATCCATGATTGACGTGGCTAAAAACGTTAAAAGTATAAATTAGTTAGGTGTATATATATATATATATATATATTTTTTTTTTTGAATGAATAAAAAAGATAGACTAGATAGTTGATCAACCATCTCAATAAAATTATTAACACGTGAAAATACTAACTCGTAATGTTAAATATATTGAAGAATATCTTAAACTCAAAGAGAAATATTCTATCCAAAACAAAAGAAAAGAAAATTAAATTTTTAAGAAGTCCCAACTATCACATTTAACTAGAATTCCCTTTATGCATTAGCTCAAATAATCATAAGATATTCTCATCTTCTCTAAAGTGATGAAATTTAGGGATCAAATACTTTTAAAGAGAAAAATCGAACAGGCTTCTGCACAATAATCTACCTACCTACTGTAGGAAAGGGACAAACACTGAAAGCTGTTTGGATGATGCATTCACATTCACATTCACATTCACATTCACATTCAAGTTCAGCTGAATGATGCATGTCATTTCCTCTTTTCTATCAAAATCGACAGTTCAGCTGCCACAAACATTTGACATTTTGGCCTTACATTGACTAACTTATGGAACCACACAAGCCAATAATGCATTTGAAACTATGGACTTTTCGCATACACACACACACACACACATATATATATATTTATTTGTTTTATTTTTGTTAGAGAGATTATATTCACTGATAAATTACACTCTAATATATTTTTTTTTCTTTTTTTAAGCAAATAAAAGTGTTCTTAATTCCCATGCACTTAATTATAAATTTATGGTTAATGATGTTATTTAACCTAAAATTAAAGTGCATTTATCAAATATTTGCAGTGTGGATATTACTTTGCTTTTATAAGTTTTCATATCAAGCCTAAAAAAACACAGAAAAAAATAATACTAATAAACTGCACTACCAAATTGAAGGTAAAACACAATAGAGAGATTGACATGCACTTTTTTGAAAATTTAAATGATATTTTTATAAAAAAAAAAAATGCTAAAATAGAGTGGTATTTTTTATAATTTATTTTATAAAAAAAAAAAAAGTCGAGTTACTTTGGATTATTTGCCAGTGGACCTCTCAAAAATAAACATTAATCACAAAGTTTAAAATATACATGACAGACACCAATAATGCACTCCATTGACCCAACACTACAGACTGGACACCATGTTTGTTCTAGAGTATATAGTGGGTTGCACCAATAATCTATCCACCGCAAAAGAGACATTCACCGATGAAATTGAACGTGTAACTTTTTTGACTAGACCTTGTGAAGCGACCCAACGTGAAAAAGAAGTTAGAAATTTAGGGACCCACCGTGAGATTTTGATTGCAGAAGAAAAGATGACAAGAATATCTACCGTTGAACACGTGGCAATAATGGTTTGGAAGCTGTGTGCTTGTTCATATTTTATTTTATTTTTACCGGAAAGAAATTTCACATTGATAAATGTACTTCAGTCTGTTTCTTAAACCTATATAATTGGTTTGAATAGTTAAAAGGCCAAACTAGCATGATGACATAATTTTTCTTTTTTTTTTTTAGAGAAATGATTGTTGATTATTTTAAAATTTTCGTTCGTTGTTTAAATGAATAATGCTTTCAATTTTTATATTTAATAATCTTCATTAATTAGATTTATCAAAAAAACTTTATTTTTAGTTTTAATTTTCTTTTGAGATTGGGCTTATGCATGTAATAAGATTTATTGATGCAACTAATTTCTTTATGAATTTATTTTAAACTTTGTGATTTCAAAATTGTTTAGTGTATATTTGTAGCTTCCCCTAGTGTCAAATGCCCCTAATTCTTATATTCACATTACAAAATTTAGGGACAATAATGTCATTTTATTTAAAAATAAAATGGGTATATTGCTTTCCCATTATTAAAGGTTGATATCGTAACAAAATATTTTTATAAAATAGGACAAAAGGATCAAGTCCCATCCCATGGACCCATTACTTTTTCGAAAGTAGTTCATATATCACGCTTGAAAGTATAAACTTTAAGCCATTATATAGACAAAAATAAAAAATAATAATAATGTTATTTAGAGATTGTTTGATTTGTGATAGAGATAATTTTCAATTCTTTGAAAATTGAATTTTTTTTTTTAAAGAATTTTAAAAGATTGTTATTTGAATCATTAAAAATTATTTTTAAAATTACAAATCAAACAAATAGGTCTTCAGTGTTAGAGTTCTTCTATTATTACTATTATACAAGAAAATAGAATAATTCCTTCCTAATAGTTGTAATATTTTTATTTATTTATTTATTTTGACGGAAAGTAATCTCAACAAATAAGCTTTTTCTTGTAACCTTACCACTTCTTCTCAACCAAGAAGTAAATTTGCATCTATAATGTTGTATATTACCTGAAATTTATATGAACAACTAAGGCAATTTTAATTTTTCAAATTACAGCATTTATCTATTATCAGATTTTGATTGAAATAGCAAAGATACTAAAGAAGATAAAAACCCATCTACGGTTGAAAAGAGACATACACCGAAATCCACAATCCAACATACATTTATAGAACCACGTACATGTGGCAATAATGGATTGGGGGTTATGTTTGTTTGGATGTAAAATATTTTTTTAGTTTATGGTGTTCGATTGTATTAAAATATTTATCAGAAAAAAAATATTAAAATATAACAAAAATAACTTAAGTAGCACCAATTTTTGACAGTTATTTTATGCATCTACCTGATGAATTCGACCTCAATCTCAACCTAAACTTGACCTTAATAATAATGCACTCCATGGATCCAACACTACAGACTGGACACTATGTTTGTTTGAGAGTACATATTGGGTTGCACAAAGTCGGGTGAGCATGTCATTGGTTTGTTTGTCTCAATAAAATATAATATATTATCTCGTTATTTATAATTTTATAAATAAATGAGTTAACTTTTTATGAAATAATTTATTATTATTAAACGAGTACACTGATGACATGATGCGATCAACACATCCAAATACATCCTGTCCAACTGACTCGGCTTCAACCTTAAACTAATTTCTTATCAAACTTAGAAAATAAAAAATATAAAAAAAAAATTCTTAAAAAAAAATCTTTTACATCGGAAATAAACAAAACAATTAAAAATTTAGGGATCCAACGTGAAGGGTGTAACTTTTTTTACTAGACTTTGTGAAGGGACCTAACGTGAAAAATGAAGTTGGAATAACTTTTATTTATTTTAATTTATACCCAAACCGTGAGATTTTAATTGCAAAAGAAAAGCTGTCAAGAAAAAAAAAATTTATCTACTGTTGAAAAGAGACAAAATACATTTATTTCACTTTGAGGTTGGAATAATTTATGGAACCACACGTGGCAATAATGGATTGGAGGCTATGAGCTTTTTCACATTTTATTTTATTTTTACTGGAGAGAGTTTTCACATTAATTAATGTACTTCAGTCTGTTTCTTAAGCCAATATAATCAGTTCGAATAGTTAAAAGGCTAAACGACGACATATTAGTGAATTCCCCACACCACACAAACCAAGAATGGGTTTAGTCAAAAGATAAGAAGAGGGAACTTTCTTGGAGCGAGGACAAAAGCATATATATATATATATATATATATATAGACACCAAGAAATTAATATGCACATACACCGATATCCACAATTCAACAAACATTTATGAAACCACGTGCACGTGGCAATAATCGATTGGAGGTTATGAGCTTTTTCGCATATTTAATTTTTACCAAAGAGAGTTTTCAATCCTCAATTTGATTTCTAGTGAACAAGGATTGAGCAAAGCTAAAATTGACAAAGTAAAGCTACTGTGGATTATTGGCATCTTACAAGAAGCAGCCAAGAAGTAGCACTGAAATTATTTCATGGACAGAAAATTTGAACGATTGGTGGAACCCACAAGCCAATAATGCAGTCCGTGGACCCAACATATAAATAAATTGCATCACTAATGTGGTACGTGGAACAGTTGGAAGAACAAAATAATTCATTACATATTTTTATTTAACTTTTATTAGACAGATCATTTTCACATTTCAAACAGCACACAACAATAATGCAATGCAGTCTATGGACCCAACACAACAGTGACAGACTGTGTTTGTACACGAGGCAGGCTTTAGTCAAGGACACAGAAATATCCACCGACACCGAAAATTAGGAATAATAATACAATATGATAAAGTGAATTTAAATTTAATTTATTATTGTTAAGATCGGTGGACTTAAATTTATAGATAATTAAACATGTTGTAATTTGTTGAATTACGCAAGTCATGTTCGCATTGTTTTTAAAACCTTATTTGTAAAATTGGAATGCTATGCAATAGGAAATTCTTGAACTCAAAATTAAAAAATTTCATTTATTTCTTTGATTTATTCTTTTGCATAAAAACTTTGTTCTCGATTGTGGTATTAAAATGTTCGCTAAATCAATGGAAGAGAAAGTGAGAGTAAGAGGAGGAAGAAAAGTAGAAAAATAAATAATGATAGAAAAAAGTGGAGACATTCCTTAAAATGTGTGCATACTACTGAGAAATTGAAAAAAATTAAAAGAAAAATATATGAGAATATTTGTGTGACGTATCCTTGGCATGTTCTATTTTTTGAGCTTTGAACGATTCATTCATATTCAATTGCAAATTCAGCCTCTAGCCCATCAATAGCGACAGTTCAGCAGTACTTCAGCTACTAGATTCATTTCACCTTGAGCTTTGGAATAATTTATGGATCACACAAGTCTATAACGTGTTGGAAGGCCATTGACTCTTCTTCACATATGTCCCTTTTTTTTTTCTTTTCTTTTTTTTTTTTTTTTTGGTTAATTGCACGGTCCTTTTATAGATTTTGCCATAATTATAAAGATGTTTCCGTAGTTTAAAAAATTACTGGGTAGATAAATGTTTGGAAAAGGTTTTTAATCACTTTATTATTATTTTTATCCTTTATGGTTAAATTGAGATGTGATTGATCGATCACTCTATGTTAAATGGGTCATAAACGGATTATATGGATTGAACCGTTCAACTCTAATCCGACACGATTAAATAAACGGGTTAATTATGTCGATTATTTTATAACCTAAATCCATTTATATCAAATTCAAACCTTTTTAACTCGTGTCGTGTTATAATTTGTCACCCCTAACAAGAGGACTCTAGCTAAATATGTATGATGATAGTTGGGAATTTTAATGTGAGAGTTATTTTTTTTTCCTTTTCTTTTTAGATACCGAGTATATTTTTTTTGAGTTGACAATAGTTAGAGAGTTAATTGTTTGTAGGGTTAGGAGAAGATGATTCAAATCTAGAATTATAAGTGGCGCATTAAGGTCTGACATTTTATTACTTGGACAATCCGTCCATGCTTTATTTTTATATTTTTTTAAATATAATGTTACTTTTTAAGGTTTCAAATTGAGGAATTCTCGTGATTTTTTTACATTTTTCCTAATATATTTAACATTATGGATTTGTATCTTCAAAATATTTTTAGGGAGCGAATATTGATACTCCATTTTTCTTTTTCTTTTTCTTTTTTAAAGAGAAAGAAAAAAGGTCTTTAAGCTCATTAACCATCCTTCCTCATTTTT
This sequence comes from Cornus florida, assembly GCF_030987335.1. NCBI lineage: Eukaryota > Viridiplantae > Streptophyta > Magnoliopsida > Cornales > Cornaceae > Cornus > Cornus florida. Next base: position 20,377,867 of record NW_026775573.1, read on the forward strand.
TTTTAATACCATATCTCACCTTATTTACTTTCTTTACAATATTTTTTCTTTTCACAAAATCCTTAATTTTTTAAATTTATTGTCAAAAGAGTTAAAAAAAAACTTTATTTAAATATTCTTTTATTAGTTATAATTTTATTTTTTCATTTATTTCTTTTGATAATTTTAAATTTTAATAACATTTTTGTTATTATGATTATTAAATATTTGACTATACTATAAATTTTTTTTTAATGATTTTTATAAAAAAATGTATATTGGGACACTATGAACTCACCCCATCGATGTAGGACAACCCGAATTGAATAAGGGAAAACATTTTTATTAGTGGGACGATAGGAGTGTGCAGTCCCCGAACCCACCCCATTACATCCCTAGATTTGTGAATAAATAATGGCTCAACTGTTTGGTTTTTATAATATGTTTATTTTTTGTAAAAACAAAATGGTGTTATTTAATGATCAATTTAGCTAGCACTTCAAGGGCTGTACTCCGTCCACAATTTATTAGTACGTAATTAACACAAGCTATTCAAAAATGGAAAAAATAAATGAAAATTTAAAGTTTTGGGGCAATAAAAAAAGTTAAAAGTAAATCTGTTCTTCTGTTAACAATCAGAGATTGAAAAGGTTGTCTCATTCGAATAAATCAAATAAAAACAATTTATTAAAAAGAAAAACTAAACTTTACCAGAAAACAAAAACAAATAAAAATAGTAAAAAAGAGCTCGAACACTTCTCATAAAAATATAAATGTCCCATAAAAATATAAATGTTATACTATTGAACTACATGCCATTTGGTATGGCCGTATAAGTAAAACACACACATTCTCTAGAGATAGAGATTGAAGTGAACTTTTTTGAGAGTTTAAATGATAGTTTTATTAAAAGAATGCTAAAATAGAGTTGTATTTTTTTAATTTGGTTCAGAGAAATCATCTGTCTTTTGATATTTGAAGAAAAATAAAAAATATAGCTAGGACAAAGAAAAGCTACTTGAGATTACTGACCTCTCAAAAAGAGCATCCTGAAATGAAATATCATCACGTTTGATGTTCCACACCAATAATGCAGTCCATGGAACCAACACAACATAGTGACAGACTGTGTTTGTCCTGGAGGCAGACTTCAGTAAAACGGGTCCATTGCAAAAAAACACATCTCTAAAATATATTTACAGTGCATATCATATTTTTCACGTATAAAAAAAAGCACTTCTAAAGTTTTAATTTAGTGTAAATAAGTCCCGCTAATAAATTTAAATCCTAAATTGACTAAATTACTCTTACTGAAATATTTTATAAAATATATAAAAATAAATAATTTTATAAAATGACTGAAGACGTCGGTAATAGATAGGTAAAAATAAAAATAAAAGTATAAAAAAAAGTAAAAATAAAAATAGAAAATAAAAAGAAAGAATAAAGTACAAACTATAAAAAAATAAAAAAAATTTTAAACTCCAAAAACCAGTACACACTAATATAAATAGTTTTTTTATTTTTTTTAACACTGTTGGTACGAAAAAAAATTTAGTAGAAAAGAGAAAACTGAAATATTAAAAAATTCAAATCATTGTTCTACAAATTCTCTAATTAAAAAAAAAATATATAATATGCACGTAACACTCCTATATTATGAGACGTAACACTCCTATATTATGAGATTAGTAGCATATATACCTCCTTGGATATTTTCAGAAGAGTTTGAGGGTAAAATGGGTATTATAATACTAATTTATGTCAGATGGGGTATTTTTACAACATGTGAAAAAATTAAGGGTATTTTTTACACACTTTTTCAAATAGGGATAAAAATGCTACGTCAAGTATACTTTAGGGGTGTTTTCTGCACTTATCCGTTAACAAAACATGCATATTCCCTAACTCTATTTTAAAAGTACGAGTTTTAGTAGTTTTTTAGTTTTATTTTTATTTTTTATTGTAATAATAGTAAATGAATTATTAAATTATTTATAGCGGACGACACGCGATGAGCATAATTTTCTCAACTAAAATTCACATAGTAATGGGAGGTAAGGACCGTTAATGGTAAATTGCACAAAAGTCTACACATCTAATTAAAGATGGGACAAACTTCAACAAAGAAGCTTTGAGGAAAGAGAAAATAAAAAATAAAAAAATGGGCAAAGTAAAGCAACTTTGGATTATGAAAAGAAATAATGCAGTTCATGGACGCAACACAACAATGTCAACAAAAGCATATGCCATGGACCAAGAAATATGCACCTACAATGTTACACACATGAACTACAAGGAAACTTCTAATTTCCCAAATTAAAGCATTAATTTATTTATTTTTCTCTATCACATATAAACTAAGTAATAAAATTTAAGATATTTGTAATATTTCTAAATTATCATTGAGTCAACCAATTAGGTAAATTAGAAAAATAGAACATGAGTAATGATAAAGAGTTCAATGAGGAAGGTTTTGACTAATTTAATATGAGTGATATCATCATGATATCAAGATATTAATGACATCATGAATATAAAAAGGCACTAAATAATGGATAAGTGTATTGAACTTATGGACATACTTAGGGTTACAAATGAACCGAGTTGTTCATAAACAGTTCGGACTCAGCTCGCTAAGGATTCGGCTCGAGCTCATTCGTTTAATAAATGAGCTGATCCTGAACTTAATTTTTAGACTTGTTTAGTAAACGAACTGAGCCCGAACAACGTTGTGCCCGGCTCGTATAAGCTCGTGAATAAGGCTCAGACTAGTTATATATCTATACATATTTATATAAGTATATAAAGTAACGATGATTCACGATAGTGACTTTGAGAATACATGTGACTTTGAGCTCTGTTGTTGTGTTTATAAGTTGGGTTTTGCGGATGGAAGCTAGCATCACTTTGGTGCCTTATTTGGACTATATCATGTAATTTGGGCTTTTCTATGTTATGGGCTTGATTTACGTTATTCTTATATTTATAATACAAGTTTACCTTTCGGATTTTTTATTTTTATTGTTTTGTGAAATAATAATTAATTTTGAAAACAAGTTTTTTTTTTTTTTTAAAAATTATTTTTATTAATTGAGTCGAACCCGAGTTTTTAAAATCAAAACGAGCCCGAGCTCAAGTTTTTGAGCTCATCACGAGCCGAGCCAAAGCAAACTCCGTAAACAAACAAGTTGAGCTCGAGCAAACCCAAGCTTGGCTCGGCTCATTTGTAGCCCTAGACACACTTGGAAGAAAAAAAAAAAAAATTAAAGATAGTTTATGATCATAAATGTTTCAAATATTGTTTTGTGATTAAATTGAGATGGTAGCTCCGATTGTGTGATAAAATTATCTATGAATCATGAAAATTCTAACAAATTTCCTAATAAATCGTCTAATAAATTTCTTGATTGAAAGAATGATTTGATTTAAGAATGATAATTTGGTACTTTGAAATAAAAGTTTGAAGGGTATTTTGGATTTGATATATATATATATATATATTTTGCTTAATTTAATCAAAGTGAAAAATAAACTTTAAAAATCAACCAATTTGTAATTTACCCCCTAATTTGATGATGAATGTTTCAAATGTTATTTTGTGATTAATTTGTATGGGAATCATGGAAATTTCAACAAAATTCATAGTAAACCACGACCAATAATATTTGGGTATATATGTTTAAATTGAGATTTGAATGTTCACTCTGTGCTGAATTTGGGTCATAATAAATTTGGAAAAAAATTGTAATAATTGGCCACAAGACCCGAACTGTTTAAAGATTGTTTTCCAAGATTTGTTGTTTGGTGGTTATAAAATGGGAATATATAGCAACTTTTTGTTGGAATCATTTCAAATCTGAAATTTTTTCCAATAATGGGCCACAACATTCTTGGAATTGACGGAAAATTTTCGACTGTAATATTTTTTTGGAGTTCGTTGACTTAGATCTTCAATTTTCCGGTTTTGATACATTGGATCATCCTTGGTACAGTGAATTTCATAAAGTTCAAAATGGAACCAAATGGATAGTATTTTTTCTACGTTAAATTTTTTTCTTACACTGTTACACATATAAAAATATACTCAAATATAAAAATCCAGATATTGAAATTATAAAGTAATATGTTTTACTAATTTAAGAGCCAAATCGGTTTGCTATCGAAAATTGAGCTTCAAGTTTAATTATATCAACTCGTAAAGATTATGACTTGAGTATGAGTTGAAATTCAAGTGGACTACACAAACAAATGAGCCAACTCTGAACAAATCTTGAATTTGGCTTGACCCGGCTCAAAATGAATAAATGGTTTGATATATACTAAAGATTAAAGTAGAAACCTGTCACTCCAAATTTCATTGGAGGCACTATCCCACTGAATTATGGACTAATATCCAAATTTAATGACATTGATTAGTTAAGGTTTAAAAATAGATTGCTTTGGACCTATGAAAGAGTTATTTATTTATTTATTTATTTTGCAAATAACTCTCATAATGCAATTAGGGACACATAAACATTTCACCTTTGTTTTGAAAGGAAATGAGATACCACTTGACCAAATTTGATGGAGAAATAATGAGTATAGGTTTTTGTTTCAAAACTTTGTTTTTTCTTTTGGTTCATAAAAGAACTTTCTTGTTAGTTTGAAAATCTTATTGTGGCCATTTTGGTATTTTACCCAATTAAAAATAAAAGAGGCTAAAAAATGATCTATCTCCTGTTAGTGATTCATGTACCCTGGACCTAGCGTAATTAGGGTTTAATGCTCAGACAATAATTTAAAACAGTAAAAGCTTATTCTGGAGAACAAATTAAAACACTAATTTTTTTTTTTTAGTGATCATATCCTGTTAGTGATTCAAATTTATGCCCGTGAGATACATGTTATGATTAAATATAAATCAAAGCCAATACCTTCATGAAGAAAGGTAAAATTTGGTGAATGTCAAAAACAGAAAGATAAAAAGCCAATAATATAAACACAAAGCCCATAATTAGGTTTAGAGGAAGAGAAAAATTACCCTAATCATAGGAGCTTTAGAAGGTCCTTCTTCTTCAATAATCCAAACAAGTCCCATTTTTTCAAACCTTGAATGATTTAGGTAAATCACTTCTTCAATGCTTTTCTGTTCATTCTAAATCAAGGAGTTTTGGTTTGTATGAGTACTATCAATTGTAAAATTAATATATCAATTTATATGTCAAAATATACCATCTCAATAAAATTTCGCAACTTGTAAAGATACAAACCCATAATGTGATTAATATATATATTAGAAAATACATAAAACTGTTCCATCCAGAAAAGAAAAAGAAAAAAATAATCAGAAAATTGTATAAAAATTTATTTGGTTGCATTTTTATAAAAACTCGCCTATAAAAATGTTTGTTTTCAAATAACCTGTTATATTTTTCTTTACTGAATTCTAGAGAACTGTTTTAAGAAAATAAACAAGGATGCCCAAAGTCACGCAAAAATAAATAAATAAATTTCTAAGAGGAAACCAAATTAAGAAATACAAAGTCAATTCAGCCAATCCAAAACAGTCCAACTTCCAATGCTTCCCATGCCAAAGGAGTGGACATCATTTACAGTACATCTACACAACTTGATATATAGTTTCACAATACTCAATAAGCAAATGAAAAATTACTGAACAGTCCATCAAATATAAAAAAAAAGTTCCATGATTTTGTGATTCAGCACAATTTTTCCAACACCAGCATGCATTCGCATCAATAGGTTTGGTAAGTCAAGAATTTGAAAATTATAATTCCAAATTAACATTAAAACAATTAATAATCAGAATTAAACTCAAATCACCCCATAGATGTCTGTTACCATATTGCAGTTGCTTTGGCATAATTTTATATTTCACCAAAAATGATTCACATAGAAGTCTGCATGTGTTTTGAACGTATGCTAGTCAATTTGCCTACCTCATTAATATTATATGGGTCAAATTTCAAGTCATGCCTAGGTTCATGTGACCAGCATGCATATATACACTACAGTTAGTGAAAAATTAAGCGAATTGCTTGACTTTTAAGACCCGAAACGAAATGAATTCTTACCTCGGTATATCGTTATTATCTACAACCATAGCATTAGCCGAAAATACCAAGTTTTACAGACATATGGAGAATTGTGTTAAATAAATTGATATGGGACTTTAAGTCTAAGTTCGAATGGCATGTAAATCCAAGAGGTTCCATAAATTACAAGTGAAAAGGCTAGCAATGACTACACTTCCCGATGACTCTCAAACGTGACCAAAAAGTCTAGGGACTAGTTTTCTAGCTAGGAGGACACTACTACTTCCAAAATCCCTCTATAAAAGAAGGATCGGTTAAACCATTGGGGAAAGAGACATTACTTCCGGAAGAGTCTTTTCTTGATTGTTTTTTATCAGGGTAAGGTGTAGCCCCAGATTGGAGCAAAAATTTGCATCTACAGGAACAATAAGGGCATGTTTGGAATATATTATGATATTATTTTTTTAATATTGGTTTTTAAATTTGGACCTATATAATGTTTGGGATTGTTGATATTGGTTTAAAATAGTTCATAATATATTAAATTTTTTTGCCCACACTCATGTCACTAAATTATTGATATTATGTGTTTTGGTACTGTAGTAGAGAACTAAAACAACTTTTCGAATTTTCTAAAACAATTTTTTGTTACCAAATATGATTCCGATTTCTTCCCAAAACACTCTTACAATAAAATGATTATTTTTATATTGACCAAAATCATAAGCCCTAAAACACATTGCATGCCAAACGGGCCCTAAGTACGCCATCCTGCTATTATATTCACTTGGACAATGAAACAGTTCTCAGAAATGCCAAAATGGCTGTTTATATTATGGAATTGCTCAAATTAAGGATACATTTATGAGTTCGATCAACTAGTGAGAACAGGACTTGCCTGAGACCAGTATCTCTTTCTTTCCTTAGGCAACAATTAATATGATGTGAAAAAAAATATATATGAATGCAAAAAAAATAAAAAAGAAAGGAAAAGATGGATTAGAAAAAACCATTTTATATGCATATTTATTGTATTATTGTAGTTACATAAATAATTTAAACATATATGGCCTATATATAAATTTAAAATACTATAATGTTACGTTTGGAAACACCTATTCGATCATAGCGTAATAATAATTTATAATTATATATATATAATTTTCTTCCTATCATTTCTTTATTAAAAAATTGTGACAAACAATCTAAGAATCATATTGAATGAACATAAACTATTGATTAAGCTGGACATGGTATACTCTCGTAATTTCTCTTGAGAAACTCCAAGTATTTGAATCCCTTTGGTTATGTTTGACGGCATGGAATTAGAAAAATTGGACCAAAATTTTTTTCAATTCCAATTCTAAAACTTTAATTTCATGCTGCCAAAGATAGCTTTTAAAGTTTTCCAAATAATTATATTATGACTTTATACTTAGACAAATTACATTATAATATTCAACACATGATAGACATATTTTCAAAGTATTTGAGAAGTATAGATATACGGTCAGAGTATTTAAAGGAGTATCTAAGAAGTATGGTATATGTGTCCAAAATATATATTAAAACATTATCTTTAAATCATGTACACATTTAGAAAGTAGTGATTTGAGGAGTATAGATACATGGTCGGAGTATCTGAAAAGTATAGTAAATATTGTTGGAGTATCTAAGAAGTATAATATATGTGTCCAAAATATATATTAAAACATTATTTTTAAATTATGTATATATTTATAAAGTATTAAACATGTATTCACAAGTAAAAGTGGAGTATAGGTATTCAAAATGATCTATGTTTCCCTTACAGAAATATCCATGCTTCATAGTCCGCATCATATTCTTTGAGAATTGACATCAAAATTTAATCTTTAAAATGTGGCACACACCTGATCAAGAATCAAGCTTTAGTCGAATAGGTCGAAGCCGTCTCCTATGACGTATGTTGATTACGCAGAGAAAGCAAGGGAAAAAAAAAAATCAAGTAAGACAGTAAAAATATGCATTTTTCTTTCATTCTTTACACGAAATCTAACAGTTTGGTTTATTTTGCACATAGTGTAGTAGAATAAGTACCTGAATGCAATTACTCCTTGGGGGAGCAAGCCGTCCGAAGTTTCCAGTAATGCCAGGTCTGATTTCTAAGGGAAGCCAGCAACCCAGCTTGATTGGAATCAAGCCTTTGACATCCAGCAGTATCGAGTTCCCTTAAAGATGGGAGTTGGCTGGGTAATTCCCCGATCAGCTTGGGACAATTCAGTATGGAAAGCTTTGAAAGGCGAGAGAACTCTCCAACCCCTAATACATGCCATTTCTCCTACTCTGGCATTCCATAAAAGCTTAGTTTCTCCAGAGATTGAATTTGTTGACACCCATTTTGGTAATTGGGTTTGAACTCCAATTGAGCTCGATGAATAATGTTATAGTTAGAAGACGGTTGGGCTTCACACTGATTATAATTGGGCTTGATGGACAGTGATGTAGCAAAGGCTTGGGCTGTTGAGATGTTGGGCTAAAGATGTGCAGTTGGGTCATGATTTGGATTCAAATGGTCTGCAGGAGAAGGTGCAATGGATATGGCAGATTTTGTACCAGATTGAAGCTACACACAAGGGCGCTGTTAATCGAGTATTTTGAAAATGCAACAGATAGGGTTGGTTTTGATAACTGAAGCAACAAGGAGATAGGAAGCATTGGGTTGGTTGTAAAAGGATGTTTCTCGATAGGATTAGTTGATTTGAATTTAAATTTAGTAGTGAGTTAGAGTTTTGTTGTAATTAGAATATTTATTGGTAAGAATTTGTTTACAACGTTTTCTATAAATAAACAAAAGGGTACGCTGTACTAGAGTTCCAGCACCCTCAGAATCTTTATTATTATTTGTTTGCTTTCTCAAGCCCTTTCTAAGAATAGCATCCTTGCTATTTCTTCTTCATCTCTATCTATCTATCTTAATCTCTCGATCTCTCTTCCTCTATTCTCATTCTTTCTCTTTCTCTTCTTGCTATATCTATTTTCTTCCCCTTTCTATTCTCTTGTTACGTTACTATAAATTGTTTACGGAAAGTCCTTTTAACTAAGGCATTTTTGAACCCAAAAGAGGAATTTTATTGTTCTTTTTTTCCTTGCATCGTCTGATAATCAACTTTCTCAAAGGAACTAACGTTGACTATTTACAATCGAACTACACAAGTGGTTCTGGCACGCCCGACTTACATCGATTTGAGATCGGCTCCATAAAGCCGATTTTAGGGTCAACATTCTTGGCACGCCCGGTGGGACCCCATAAGGTGAGCAAATTATAGTAAAGATGCCTCCAAAGCTAAGAAATTCGAAAGGCATGGCTACAGGTGATAATACTGACGAAGAAAATCAACAGATCGGCGTAGGCGATGATACCGACTCTTCTATTCCATTCGATTTTCCTTTGGGTCGGATACTGGAATCGATTATGCAAAAATTCGATGCCCAGCAAGCACAGATCGGTGAGGTGAGATCTCAAATGGGAGAATCAAATCAGCTTTTGGTTTCTCAAATTCATGAGATGAGATCGATGATGGGGGAGTTAAACCAAATGATGTACGCTCAGTTGGAGAAGATGAATCAAAAACTTGAAACCAATATATCAGCTAATCAAAGCCGACATGATCAAGCCGAAGCATCTCATGTCAATGAGTCCATTATTCAGCGTATGGCGGCGCCATTGGTACATATATCCCAAGGACCACGAACAAACACCGTACCGCTAAGTGCAGGACTTGGTATTACAATCAGCAGTGTACCGAATCATACACTTGGCATGCCGATGGGAAATCCACCAATCTTATCAGTTCCGCCAACAGTGAATACAGTGTCGGTGTACCAGCCATCGATGAATGATCAGCACGTGCAACGTCCCAATGTGCAGCCTATTCCACCGATGAATGATCAGCATGTGCAGCGTCCTAATGTGCAGCCGATTCTGCCAGTGAGAGATCAGCAAGGGGTCGGTAATCTAAACCAAGGTAGGGTTAATCCATTGATACCTCCAGCAGCTGCTGGGGGCAAGTAAATGCCGATTATCAAAGGGAATGGGTTAATCCATTCATTCCGCGACACTTAAATGACCTTCCATGAAGAAATGTAGGGATTGATAGGGCTCAGATTTTGGCTTTAATACAGGCCAAAGTAGCACAGGGTCGCAGACGTGCTCGGCCAGTATACAGAAAGCCATATCCTGACCATGTCGATGCTCATGAGCTGCCTAGAAATTATCGGTATCCTGATTTTTCTATATACCATAGCGAAGAGAATTTCTCTACGGTGTAGCATATTGCAAGGTTCACTGCACAATGTGGCGAAGCAGGTCCTAGCCCTTGGTTAAGGATGAGGTTATTTTTTAGTTCTTTAGCCGGAGCGGCATTTGAATGGTACAACAATTTACCGGCTAATTATATTCAGACTTGGGATGAGATGGAAGAGGAGTTCCATACCCAATTCTACCGAACAGAGACAGAAGCTACGCTGGTAGACATATCTCGGTTGTCTCAGTTGCCGAGTGAATCGGTTGAGACTTTTGTTGCCAGATTCAGAAAGGTTAGTGAGTTTGCCCAGACCAGAATACATTAAGTTGGCATTGAATAGTCTAGACATTGAACATCGCAAGAGGTTTGATGGGGTTGAGTTTCAAGATCTTTTTGACTTAGCAGACATGGCCTCTCAATATGAGGAAATACTAAAAGAAGAGAAAGAAAGGAAGAATTCTTCTAAGGGTACTTGGTACAAGGATCCTAATTATGAGGTATTCTAAGCAGACGTTGGAGATGAATTAGAGGTTGATGTTGCAGAAGTCAATATCAAAAAGCTATACGTTTGTGAGGCGTTGGTTAAATCTAAACCGATCACGGGGGCAATGCATCATTAACATCAACATCGACAACAAGGAAAGGGCCTGCCGATACCGGGAAGAATTATTCATTCGACTTGTCGAAAACAGATCAAATATTTGATCACTTGATGGCCGATAAGATGATATCTTTACCTAAAGGGCATAGGATTCCATCAGCAAATGACTTGAAAGGAAAAGAGTATTGTAAGTATCATAATTCTTGGAACCATGCTACTAATGATTGTACTGTTCTACGAAGTGTATTGCAGAAGGCTATCGATGAAGGTACTTTGAAGTTCCTAGAGAAAACTTCAGAGACCATGAAAGTAGATACCAACCCATTCCCCACGATCGCGTATACTAATGTGATAAGCTTAGCCAAGCGAGAAGATCGGTAGGAGGTTGAAAAGGCATCTGGTGAATTCCTTTCATCAACTGCGACGCCTGAAAAGATGGCAGAGTTACAGAAACAGTTGAGGGAGTCACAATTGGCCCTGATAGACCAAGGTTGTTGCCTAAATTACAAGGGAAGGCAGAAGCTTAAAGAGAAAGAGTCTATGGAAGTTCAACCAAAGAAGAAAGGAATTCTTGAGAGGCTTACATTCCCAATTAAGCCTGGGGAAGAGCCTCGGCAAGGTGGTACTAGCAACAGCCATTTGAAAGCGGGAAGACCAACTCGACAAGTAGATAAATCTAGCCGATTTAATCCCCAACATCCCAGTTTTAAGAGACAGTCGTCAGTTCAGTAAAAAATTTGGGTACAGAAAGGAGCCGATTCATATAGAGTACGAATTGTGAAACCAAGGACAGACTCAATTGAAGATAGATGGACTCAAGTTAATCAGCCAAAATTCCCTAAAGCTCAACAATATCAGACTCTCAGAAACGTAGGGAACAAAAGAGGGCTGAAGAAAAAAGGAAGGCTGAGGGAGGAAGCAAAGTAGTTCAAGCCGAAGAAATCGGTATTCCAGAAAAAGATGAACCGGATGAGGAGCATCAGCCGACGTGGCCCAGACGCAGCAATGATTTCAGAATTCAGTTTGGCAGTTTCCCAGATGAGATGTCATGTAACATGGCATTTGTATTACCAGCAATGTTCCAGGCTCCATCGGCATCAAATGCATATACTGAGAAGAATGAGAAGGAAACTCAGCCGATTCAGAATTTATCAATTCTTTCTTCAGAAACGGCAGAGAAAGTGGTTTTTGAAAAACCTTTGTTAGCAATGACTCAACAACTCAGGCCTTTGTATGTTAAGGTATGGGTAGAAGGTCAATCTATTAATCAAGTCTTGGTAGACAATGGCTCGGTTTTGAATGTTATTCCAGCAAACACATTGAAGAAACTTGGCAAGAGTATAGAAGATGTTAGTCCTACCAATGTAGCAATTTGCGGTTTCAATGGAGGTTCTACTAGCACTAAAGGGATCCTTCCTTTAGAAGTAGAAGTTGGAAGTAGAACATCTTTTGCGGCATTCTTTATTATTGAATCCACGGCTTCGTATAATTTGTTACTAGGCCGTGACTAGATTTATCCAAATATGTGCATCCCATCATCATTACACCAGATGCTGATTTTTTGGGATGGAGATAAGGTAAAGATAATAAATGCCTATGACAAGCCATTTGTGGCAAAAGTATACTCTGCAGATGCAGTTTTGTATGATGAAGAGTGTGTTCCTATTCGATTTGTGGGAACAGGAGCCGATGGAAGACCAACCTCGGAAACCATGAGAAGAAGTCTTGCCGATCGTGAAATCGGCGAGTTGCAGCAGGAGAATTATAGGTCGAAGGTAGAACTCCCTCCGCTTGCTATAATTGAAGAAGTTGTTGATAGAAGCGAAACTTGAAAGGGAAGTTACTCGGCAGCAGGCCTTTAGGGCCGCTTGCATTAGGCTACAAGTATACATAGCCGAGAAACGGCTAGAAAAAGGAGCAATAATAGAGCCAGGACCATCGGTTAATCTTACTGAGATCGATCGGTTCAATAATGAAAAATTGGATGTAATTCAGTTGGAAGACTTGGAATTGGCACCAACTAAGCTTGATAATCTTAAAGCAGAAACTCAGGATCCTTTAAAGGAGGTGAATTTAGGCACTGACGCAGAGCCTAGACCAACTTATATCAGTGCATTGTTAGAACCAGAATTACAAGCCGAGGTTATCGGTATGTTGAAACAATACAGTGACTGTTTTGCTTGGAATTATGAGGAAATGCTAGGTTTATCCAGAGATCTGGTAGAACATCGGCTGCCTATTAAAGATGGTTATAAGTCATATAAACAGCCACCTCGTCGAATGTCTCAAGAGGTGGTAGACAAAGTCAAAGTAGAAATCGAATGATTGTTGGATGCTGGCTTCATTCGAACTACAAGGTATGTTGAATGGTTATTAAATGTGATACCCCTCGGATCCGAGACATGGGTTGATCAAGCTCATACCCAAACCCGAGAGAAATCAAACAATTAAAGTATTTTAAAATGAACACAGATGAAAAAATGAAATAAGAATAACTATTAAAAGCTGAACAGAATACTAATATAAAATCCTCGATAGCCTGATAAAACTTAATAAAATCCAACTTCCAAAACTTCCATGAATTACAACTCGGGAATCCATCTAGTGGGCCCCTAAATAAAAATCTCAACTGAAACGTAAACAACTGACATAAAACCAAATACTAAAATATGGAAGGACATCCTACATCGTCAGAAGAGTGAGTGACCGTCTCTGCTCCACATGAACAAGCTCAAGCCTAGAACTGACGTATACCTGTAAAATAGGAGTGAGTCAGGCCCACGAACAAGTTCTATCCTACTGCAATCCAAGCAGAGACCCGATACGCATGTACATACTAAATAGTTCAACAATAGCTAATAGTCCGTACATAAATATATATCCACACTACTGGGCCTTCGCTAGACTATGAAGAGGGTTTCAACCTGAATAGAAGGCATCACACAAATCGTACCTGAGTGGGTATGAGTACCTAGGCCTAAACAGGGTATACCTCAACCTCACAGTCAGCTACATATCCAATTGCATATACGCACCCTAACCGTAGACACTGAAACTCAAGCTCATGACACGGTATCATAAAAATATATCTAAACTCCGTTCCTAACCATCCCCAAGGAATCCAATAAGTCATTCGGCAGATTCAACCGTACCGACTTATATATATAAGGAGGATTGTATTTAATAACTCGTGCCCTTATTCCAAAATAGGTAGGACTTAGCAATTTGAGCTAATCCAAACCTAGTATGACACTGTCCCATACCGGTGCATACAATTCCATCCATCCAACAGTTGATAAGGTATTGACAATTAAATAATAATATCAACAAGTCCCTACTAGGTATAGTAAAGTAATTATCAAACATACTTTAATTAAACCAGTTGATAAACATACTAACCATATGAATGTCAATCCCAAGAATTCTAAACTAAGCAGGATAAAGTAGTTTAACGGACATGCTTTAATTAAATCAACACAGAAACCATAACCTGATCACACCGGACTGTAACTGTATTATAACTCCATTTCCAGTTTCCATATAACCAACAGAGCATAAATAGATATTGTTTAACTCAATTCCATGACATGCAAAAATAACTATAAGTAATTTATCATACTTGTAGTTTTCTGTCCAACAAGTTTATGCACTCAATTTTACAATAAAATCTTAGCACAACATAGACTTAAAACATGTATATGTCTTTATACTTGCACAGACACATTCCATTAACAGTGAAATAAGCTCTCACAGAAACTTCTAATAACATTAAGAAATTTAATTAACCAAAACCATACCTCTCTGCAGAACACCTAAACTGATTCCATACAATTTTACCATTAGATGCTCTGAGTGCAGCTTTATAATATTCTGTTCTTGGCAATTTAAATTTACTCTAAACCATTTCTCACAGTATTTAATTTCCATTTAAAACATAGGAAATCAACCCCTCATGAAGCCTTATCACTGCAATTGAAGAAAAAGCAAAACAGAAAATAAAACACCAAAGAGAACACCCATGGAGCAGACTCACCACCCTTAAATCTTTATCCACACACCAGTCCACTGTTAAACCATTCATTAAAGTATTGAAATCTCTTAGGAAAAACTTAGAAACTTCATAACCAAGCCTCTGTCTCACTGAAAATCAAAAGAAAAATCAATAGAATGTAAAAACTGGGAAAAACCAAAATGGAGCAGGCTCCAAAAACCATGGAGCCGCCTCCATTGGCCTTGGAGCCGGCTCCTAATTCCTTGGAGCCGCCTCCTTTACAAGGAGAGCCGGCTCCCTCCAAGGGAGAGCAGGCTCTCTCCCTCCTTGTCTCTCTGTTCTCGCATTCTAGCTTCGTTTACACCTTCGGCACATCTGTATTTTGGTTTCCAGAATTTTTGCCTTACTTCCAGTAAATTTCCACCCTTATTTATGTCCTTAGTATACTACTAGCATGGATTTAAACAAAGAAATTTACAAGAAAGTTTCAAGTGTACTCAGTTTAACAAGTATAAACACATACTGATACGCTTCCAATTTCTAAACATGAAAACATATATTTTCTTTTTGTTTTAAACATGTAACTCAACCTGAAACTATTTAAGTATGCAAAGAACACGAAGCCTAAGGGAGAGAGTTAAGACAGAACTTGCCTTTGAGACCTTTGTTTAAAAATCTCTACGTCTTCTTCTAAGCTTTCCGGCGATTCCTACTGCAAAAGTTCCTCTGTTCCTCCTCTGCCTCCACAGACGTATACTTGGTTTTGTTATTTTTTCCTAAAACCCTAACCAAACATCTCACATATATTTATAGGATTTTACTAAACCCTAGCTTAATGCAAGACCCAACTGTAATCCTAACCGGCCCATCCAACTTACTTAGATTCCTACGACGGCTATAACATGACTTTTTTTTTTTTAAAACACAACCCTAATTAAAACAACAATTAAATGAAAATAATTAACACTTAAATTCAAATAATTAACCATTATATTAAATTAGATTAAATCACCTAAATAGTTAAATTAAATCAATTAAAGCATTTAATCCTAATTAAAATAACTAATTCAACCCACTTAAAGGAAAACTACAATTAAATCTATTAAATAACTAAATGCAATTAAACCACAGCAATAAACAATTAAATTAAAATAAGACATACACATAAAACAAAATAAACTCACATTGAAATATAAACAAATTTTCAATTAAAACAAATCAATTCATAGTTAAATAAATAAAAATATAATGTAAACAATAAAATAAATTCCAAACCTATCATTTTAAATTAGGGGTATTACATTAAATGTAGTTCCTGTTATCAAGAAGAATGGAAAATTTCGTATATGTGTTGATTTCCGAAACATAAACTTGGCAACTCCAAAAGATGAGTATCCAATGCCAATAGCCGATCAGCTGATTCATGCGGCTGCAAAGCACCAAATTATGTCTTTTATGGATGGACACTCAAGTTATAATCAGATTTATATAACTGAAGAGGATATTCCAAAGACAGCTTTTAGGTGTCCTGGATCGATTGGAACTTTTGAATGGGTGGTAATGCCTTTTGGGTTGAAGAATGTTGGTGCCACATGTTAGCGAGCCATGAATTATATTTTTCATGATATGCTTGGCAAGTATATGGAGGTGTATATTGATGATGTAGTAGTGAAATCAGCAACAAAAAAGGAACACTTGGCTCATCTCAAAACATCATTTGAGAGGATGAGGGCTCATAAGCTAAAAATGAATCCAATAAAGTGTGCCTTTGAAGTATCGGTAGGAAACTTTTTGGGTTTCCTGGTTCATCAAAGGGGTATAAAGGTCGATAGAAACAAAGATAAGGCAATTATTGATACAAGTGCGCCGAGAAGCAAGAAACAGTTACAGAAGTTACTTGGGCAAGTAAACTATCTTAGGAGATTTATTGTCAAGGGGAATTATATGTGTTTTGCCCGCTACTCAAGTTGAAGCCGATGGAAGAATTCAAATGGGATGACACATATCAAAGGGCATTTGACCAGATTAAGAAATACTTGTCGACTCCTCCTGTCATGATGCCACCAAGGAAGAAATGGCCGATGAAGTTATATTTATCGACTACTGAAGAATCCATTAGAGCTATGTTAGCACAAGAAAATGAAGTAGGAAGTGAGCAAGCAATATATTATCTTAGCCGAGTTTTAACTCTAGTCGAGTGTAGATATACACCAATTGAGAAATTATGTTTGGCTTTGTATTTTGTAGCAATGAAATTAAGAGTCTATATGTTGCCTGTTTTGGTTTATATTGTTTGTCAAACCGATCTTATAAAGTATATGCTATCAAGGCCATTAATCACAGGCCGGATTGGCAAATGGGCTTTGGCACTAATGGAATTCAAGTTTGCATATGTTCCACAAAAGGCAATTAAGGGAAGAGCATTGGCAGACTTTCTTGCCGATCATCCATCACCTGAAATTGAATCACAAGTGTTTGATGAGCTTGACTCGGTAGCTATATTCATGACCCCTTGGACTTTAATGTTTGATGGGTCGAGTACCAGTGAAGGGTCAGGAGCTGGCATTGTGCTAATATCCCCAACAGGGAATCAAATTTCGTTTTCTTTCTTTTTGGATTTCAGGTGCTCAAATAATCAAGCCGAGTATGAAGCATTGATTATGGGCTTGGAAATTCTGCTAGAAATGGCAGTCAAAGACGTCCACATTGTGGGAGATTCGAGTTTAGTGATTAATCAAATCTCAGAAGACTTTAGATGCTTGAATTGGCAATTAAGACCATTCCATTCATTGGTAACCCAATTGGTTAACCAATTTCATAATGTGACTTTGGAATATAGACCAAAGGCCATGAATAAAATAGCTAATGATTTAGCACAGATTGCTTCAGGAGTTAGGGTTTCGAGTGGTATGAAGGAAAAGATAATGAGGATTACACGCCGATCTCTTCCATCGGCTGAAATAAGAAATCAAGTTATGGAAGAAGTCTTTGCCACTGATGTTGCTGAGTTGGATGATGATGATTGGCGAATCCCTTACATCTTGTTCTTGCAACATCCAACTCAAGAAACTGACCGAAGAATAAAGAAAAGTATAGTTGACTATGTGCTTATGGATGGAGATCTTTATAAAAGATCGGCTGATGATGGTTTGTTATTTCAGTGCATTAGTAAGTTTGAGGGTTTGAAGATTATGGCCAAGGTACATGAAGGGATATGTGGAGCTTACCAAGCCGGCATAAAGATGAGATGGTTGATACGCCGATATGGATATTATTGGCCTGGAATGAGAAAAGATTGTATGACTTATGCAAAAGGTTGTATAGACTGTCAAAAGCATGGCCCAATACAGTGGGTTCCAGCAATAGAATTATAATTATTGGTTAAACCATGGCCTTTCAGAGGTTGGGCCATGGATCTAATCAACAAGATTAATCCGCCTTCATCAAAAGGTCATCATTGGATTATTTTAGCTATCGATTATTTTACTATGTGGGTTGAAGCCGAGGAATATGTCTCAGTAACTCATAACACTGTGATACAATTTCTAGAGCGACATATCTTTCACCGATTTGGTTTACCAGAAACAATCGTTGCCGATAATGGACCTGTGTTTCGAGCAAATAAAGTATTACAACTCGGCATTGATATGCAAGTGAAAATGGTTACCTCAACACCCTATTATGCTCAAGGGAATGGCCAAGCAGAAGCTTCAAATAAAGTTGTGATTGAAATTATTGAGAAGATGATAAAAGACAAGCCGAGGCGTTGGCATAAAGCCCTTTCAGAAGCTTTGTGGGCTTATAGAAATTCGAAGTGAACAAGTACAGGAACAATTCCTTATCGGCTTACATTTGGCCACGACGCTGTGTTGCCGATTGAGTTAAATGTAAAATCGGAAAAAGTAGCTTTACAACACAATGTTATACCTGCCGATTACAACGAAGCTATGCTGGCCGAGTTAGAAGATTTAGATGAAGTCCAAAAACTTGCTTTAGATCACCTTATGGTTCATAAAGCAAAAGTAATGAGGGCTTACAACAAAAGAGTGAAGTTCAAGTTATTTGCAGATAGTGATATGGTTTGGCAAACAATTCTTCCACCTGGGAAGGTGGATAGAGATTATGGCAAGTGGTCACCTACTTGGAAGGGTCCCTATTTGGTTAATCAAGTATTGCATGGAGGCGCTTATAGGTTAAAAGATCTAAATGGTGAAATCCATGATAGGCCAATAAATGGAAGATACCTTAAAAAATATAAGCCAATTATTTTTGAGCTCATGGAAGAAAAGAAAATTCCAGTAAGTCAAGATAGTGTGGATTGTATTTTATGCAAGTTGTGTAAAGATAAAATTTGCTCCTGCGATAAATAAGTAGTAGCATCAATGTATTGTGAAAGCAAGATTGTTCAAAGAAAACCACATTACTTCCCAAAAGATGCAAACTGTTCGAAAACCACATTACAGATCCATAATAGTTGTCATGAGATAATAAAAGTTCAAGGTTGTTTAAAGTTCTGATGAAATTCTTCAAATTGGGCTTTGAAACTTGCCCATAATACTCTGGTTTGATCGAGCTTCGATTCTGCCTGCTTCTTGGACTGCTCTAACTTTAGCATTTGAGCCTGGAGTGCTTTGAACTTGGGGGCAACAACTTCTGCTTCTTTCTTTAGTTTTGCCACTTTGTTGCTGAGTTGGGATTTGTCTTGTTAAAGCTGAGCTAGTTATGCCTGAAGCTTTTTCTCCCTTGTATCCAGTTTAGCAGCTTTTTTCTTCTAAGACAAATGCAATTCTTTTCCATTCTTCAAAGATTGAGAAAGCAGTTCTTTCTCTTGGGTTTGAGCTGCACAATGGTTGAGAGCTTGAGTAGACTCAACATAAGCAGTAATCATAGAAAGGACTTGGAGTTGGAAGTTTTTGAAGAAGGTCTGGTCCTCCAGGGAGAAGCTAAGGTAGCTACTCAGAAAAGACAAGGTCTCGGTAAGGTTTTCTTTGAAGGAGGGGACATAGGACAAATCTTGTTGGAACATGTGGAGTAGTATCAGTTCAGCTTTAATTACTTCTAAGAGAGTTTCAGAAGTTTTTTCAGGTGGGATTTCAAGAGACTCAGGATCTGGTGAGTCGAACACAGAATCGAATAGCGAATCAAGGGCTGCAAAAGGAGAACTCGGGTTGATACTAACAGGAATGGTTGGAATAGCCGATTCTTTTTGTACCTGAGATATGTTGGGTTAATTACAGTTGTTACAAGTCTACAAGAACAGGTGATAAAGGTCTTAACTTACTTCATCAGAAACTCTAATTTGTTCATTAATTGAAGTCGCAGCCAAATGTGGAGAAGACAATAGGGACTTTTGCTTTTGCCCTACTAATAACTCAATTTTTTCTTCTTCATCAACATGGTCTGTAGAAATTTCTTGAATTGGTTGTTGGTCTGAAAAGAGTTGAGTTTTTTTGAAAATAGTGCCGATTTATTATAGAAAAAAAGGTAATATGTAAAATCAGGCAAAGAAGGGAAGTACATTGGGAGATTCAGCAACAGGTTTATTTTTCTTGGATATGACCTCATCATCATCGATTAATTGAAAGTTTCTTTTGGCTTTTGCCTTTTGAGTAGGTTTCCTTCCTACAGTCTTTTTTCTTGTTGTTTCCTGAAAATGAATGATTAGTAAGAAAAACAGTATGCATTAAAGTAAATATGTGGTTCAGTTGTGGGTATTACCTTAGTAGCTGAAGATGGAGGTATACTTTGGAAAGGGACATAGAAATCAACATGGGTCTCCTCAGACTTGGTGGGTATGGATTTGTCTGGTACATTGGAATGTGTGCCTGAATTTATGATTAGTAAGTGTATAAACAAAACAGAAGTTTATATGGAAAGGAAGAAGATGTGAAACTTACTTTGCCGAGAGCGAGATTTGGTCCTATCTGCAGGGGTTGTAGGAGGAGGACGAGTTGGTGCCACATTTGTTGTATTCTCTGGTTTCAGGAGCAGTAGAAAGGGCAATGGGTTCAATGGAATCCAAACTTTGAAAATTAAAGGAAATGAACTTGTAGGAGCCGAAAAGATTGCACACAAGTTGACTGGAATCCACCGTCTTGGTAAAAGTGATATAAGATGCCTACCAATTCTCAAAGTTTGGGTCAGTACGTGGTTTTTCAAGGAAAGGTTTATACTGAAATCCTTGAAAGAGTTAAGTGAATCGATTAAACACATCTTGAACTTGTTCACTGTTTGAAAGCTTCACTCGCCGGTGATAGTTCTTGTTATAAGAAAAATAGGGAGGTACTGGAATCATTTGGGTTAGTCTAAATTGCTGGGCTAACTAGGCTGGGTTGTAAAATTCAAACCCAGTTCGGCTCTTGGGTAGATGGGGAGCAACGGTGTTGCAAGATATATCTCTTGCAATCAAGAAATGGCCCCATGAATTGGTGTAGAGGTCAATCTGTTCAGTTGAAAAATCGGTAGTAGGTGGAAATAACCAGGATGGAACTAGTTGACATTTGAAAAAAGAAAGGAATTGGGATTGAGTCCTGATCTTGCACTGATGATAGAAAAACTTAAAACAGTCATTAAAGGAGTGGTCTTTGGGTTTGACTCTAGCATACCCAAATGACAGCAAAGGATCGTTTAGAGTAGGCCGAATGGGGGAGGATAACTCAGGGAAATATGCATGCAGCCAGAACTGGTATAACCAGAATGGGCCTCCAGATCTTGCAAAGTTGGAAGTAATAAGGTCAGATAAGCCTCTATAGAAGGACGCTAACAGGAATGGAGCTAAGGCCATGGGTCTCCCTTTGGATAGTGTGATAGCCAATTGGGTAAGGTCCTTGGTAATCTGGATAGCAGGAGCACACAACAAATATCTACACAACCATAATAGTAAAAATCCTATATGTTCTTGTTCATCTATGTCAGTCCCTTCTTCTCCTAACATTTCTTTCAAGAATGGTTCATGTGATTGCACATAGGGTTTAGCTCCTTTTTGTCCTGGAAAGTAAAAAGAGGTTTCCTCATCCTGGAGGAGATAGTTAATTTCATCTCCTCCAGGCTTTAAACCCGTTAGAAAACAAACGTCCCTCAATGTAGGGGCCATCATGCCAAAGTGCAAGTGAAATGAATTGGTTGTGGGGGACCAAAAGTGTAAAGAGGCAAAAAATAATGGTCGGTCAAAGGAAAAGGGAATCTTACTGAGCTGAATGAGGTCAAAGATACCCATCATTTTCCACTGCTCTCCTTTTGCTGCTGATACACGATCTACCCAATCGTTCCACTGGGACATTGGTGGGTGCCAATTTCTGACGGAGAGAGTTAGTCGGTCCCCTTCCGCTGTAAGATAGGGAGTTTTGGAATAAAGAAGGTACGGCTCAGCTCGGCTTGTGGATAAATTGGAGATAAGGAAGGGGGAAATCGATTCGGAAACGCTGGGCCAAGTCCCTTAGCGTTTTCAGAGATGTTGATCAACGTATTGGAATCTAGTTCGCTTTGATCTAGGGTTTTGATCATTGATTTTGTTAGTTGTGTATGCGATGTCACTTCTGGAAAAGGGTTTTCCAAGTTCAGATCATTTTGTTTCACTTGCTTTGAAGTCATGTTGTAGAAGAGATTTTAGACGGAGAGAATTTGGAGAAGAAAGTGGTGTGATGGAAAGGAGAGTCTGCAGATGGAGGTGGGTTATGGAAAGTCATGTGTGGTTGAAAGGTTGGGATTACGACAATAATTAATAAGTGATAAGATGGGTTGCTATAATCAATATGTTTTGGGAAGTGAATCAAGATAAAACTGATAGGATTATAAGATATATACAAAGTTACGATGCAATGGGTGTATTTGAATTTTGGAAGCCGAAGAGTTAAAACGGTTACCAAAATTGGAGGGCATTGTTGACACCCATTTTGGTAATTGGGTTTGAACTCCAATTGGGCTCGATGAATAATGTTATAATTAGAAGAAGGTTGGGCTTCACATGGATTATAATTGGGCTTGATTGATAGTGATGTAGTAAATGCTTGGGCTGTTGAGATGTTGGGCTAAAGATGTGCAGTTGGATCACGATTTGGATTCAAATGGACTGTAGGAGAAGGTGCAATGGATATGGCAGATTTTGTACCAGATAGAAGCTACACACAAGGGCGCTGTTAATCGAGTATTTTGAAAATGCAACAGATATGGTTGGTTTAGATAATTGAAGTAACAAGGAGATAAGAAGCATTGGGTTGGTTGTAAAAGGATGTTTCTCGATAGGATTAGTTGATTTGAATTTAAATTTAGTAGTGAGTTAGAGTTTTATTGTAATTAGAATACTTATTGGTAGGAATTTGTTTACAACGTTTTCTATAAACAAACAAAAGTGTACGCTGTACTAGAGGTCCAGCACCCTCAGAATCTTTATTATTATTTGTTTGCTTTCTCAAGCCTTTTCTAAGAATAGCATCCTTGCTATTTCTTTTCATCTCTATCTATCTATCTTAATCTCTCGATCTCTCTCTCCCTCTATTCTCATTCTTTTCTTTCTCTTCTTGCTATATCTATTTTCTTCCCCTTTCTATTCTCTTGTTACGTTACTATAAATTATTTATGGAAAGTCCTTTTAACTAAGGCATTTTTGAACCCAAAAGAGGAATTTTATTGTTCTTTTTTTCCTCGCATCGTCTGATAGTTAACTTTCTCAAAGGGACTAACATTGACTATTTACAATTGAACCACACAAGTGGTTCTGGCACGCCCGGCTTACATCGATTTGAGATCGGCTCCATAAAGCCAATTTTAGGTTAACAAAAATGGTTTGGTCTAAGAAGAAACATCCACATAGAACTCCCAACCCACCTACACTAGTCCACTCATCCTTCCTATGATGAGGTGTTTCAGAGAGGGTAGCTGCCCAAGTGGCGGCAAGGAAAAACAATATGCACACCCTTCAAGTCTTAGGGACACTATACCACAAAAAGAATGATCGCCCAACCAATCTGGAAATCTTGTTCCCATGTAGTTTATAATGCTGAGATCCTTTAACCATGCTTGAGGTCGTAAATTGTCAAGTATTTCTCTTTCCTTTTGTGAATCATTAGCATTGCCATCCCATTTCAACACTAACTTTTCAAGTTGCCGCTTACCTTTTATATTGGCCTCTAATGCATCCTCGCCATTGATTACATTTTCCAACCCTAGAATGGACAGTTCCCCACGAAGATGACAAAGTTCTCTCAACTCAGTAATTTTTGATCCAATATCCTTGCCAACTACAAAAGTTGTTAAATGTTAGATACTTTTCAATCTGCTCATTTGTGTTGGCATTTTAGATAACTGAGTTCCTTTGATATAAAGATGACGCAAGTTAATTAGTTTCTTCATATCTTCAGGCAACTCAGAGAGTACTCGACAGTGTGACAAGTACAATGTCTGTAAATTGGACAACATTGTTACTGAATCAGGTAACCTTTTG
Source organism: Cornus florida (assembly GCF_030987335.1). Classification (NCBI taxonomy): domain Eukaryota; kingdom Viridiplantae; phylum Streptophyta; class Magnoliopsida; order Cornales; family Cornaceae; genus Cornus; species Cornus florida. Next base: position 20,402,204 of record NW_026775573.1, read on the forward strand.
ATATGTATCGAGGAGAGATCCAAATAGCGTAAATGTATCAAATTGCCAATCGATTCAGGCAATTCAAATATATAGTAATGAGACAAATATAACACCCTTAAGCATCTCAAGCTTGGTAATGTATCATTGAGTACCCTAATGCTTAAGATGAGCCGATTTTTGTGACCTCTAAATGATATGAAAGTCCGTAAGCACTTGACTTCACTGACAGCCTCAAATTTCTTAAAGGCATCGTATTCGCTAGTGACATATGAGAAATGCCAGGCCTTTTTAGAGATACCACGTGACTTGTGATCCTCTAACCTAAAACAAAACTCTCTAGATACAAGTTGAGCTAAATCATGAATTCGGTCATGCATTACAAAATTGGAATTCCAATGATTTTGATAATAGTTCGAACTAGTGTCATTAAACTACTGAAAAAAGGATCTTGATAATAGTTGACGAAAGTAGTTGTTACCTTCATCTTCCAATGATGCATTGCCTTTGGGTTCTTGCACCAAGTCTTCAGCTATTCACAATTGAACTATTTTTTCCTTTTCAAATTTGTGATCTTTATTAAATATCGAACAATATGCAAAGCATTGCTTTAAATGAGAAGGGAGATAATGATAACTCAATCTTAAACTTGGAAGAATGTCACTCTGCAAATCCCAAATATCACTCTGCAAATCCCAAATATCACTTTACATTTTCTCACAATTTCTTTTCCAATCATCTCTAGGTTTGGATGCTTACTATTATCTCCATTCTCAAATGTATGCTTTGCAAACAAGGACCAACAATCTTAAGGTGACAAATGCTTCAATTGATGACTTGGAACAATGCCCATAGTTTTAGCCACATCATTAGTGCGTGTCTGTCACAATAATCTTAATTTCCCGCGCCCCACCTCTAAAAGGCTTACTTAAGAGGTCCCAGTTAAGGAAACTGTGATTCCATACATCATCAAGAACAACTAAAAATTTCCTATCTCGTAAGCAATTTTTCAACTTGATTTGAAGTTGATTTAGGTCTTCCATGCCAGTAGTTGCTGTGGATATAGCCTCAACAATTTTCTTTGTTATCATAGAAACATCAAATTCATCAGAAACACAAACCCATGCTTTCATATCAAAATTCTGATTCACTCTGACATCATTGTATACGAGTTGAGCAAGGGTTGTCTTGCCCACCCCACCAGTGACGAAGCCAGGATTTCAAGTGAGGGGGGCATACTGCCAAGCAAAAAAAAAAAAAAAAAAAAAAAAAAAAAAAAACGGAGTACACACACACATATATAACAACTATAAAATTCAAAAAGACAAAGAAGAAAAAAATTATTAAAATATAAAAGGAAAGAAAAATGAAAGAACTTTAATAGGAAATAGTTAAAAAGTTTCAATTGAGGAAGAAAAATTTGACTTTTTCTACTAGGAAATTTAAGGAATGTGAAGAGTAAAAGAAAAAACTAAAGAAAAAATAAGAATATAATTTTAGGAACTACAAATTTGAGGGGGGCACTATATAAATTTTTTCTTACATATGAAATTTTTTAAAAAATCACCACATATATTATAGGTTGCTGACCAACTCGGGGGCACGTCCCCCCTCTAGGCCTTCATTGGCTCCGTCCCTGCACCCCGCCCATTCCAACAATGGGTATCACACTGAAAGCATCACGACACAACACTAATTCAATTATCTTCTCTTGGTCCTTATCCCGACCATAGACACCAGATTCATTTACCAGACTAGTTGATTCACGGCTCTGCAACTGTTTTCTTCCCTTATCCTCTTTCAAACCAAGGATATCTTTTTGTTTTACAAAATATTCTAATGTATCAATGATCTCCACTATCCTCGACTCTATCCCTTCATTAGATGAATACCTAAAAGTGGAGATGGTGCTCCATACCTAATTTCTGTTGCATTGGGACTCAGCCTCCAACTTGCTTTCAAGGGCCTTGGTATTGATATCATCCGGCAAGTCATCAGCATGGTAGATAGCGTCTTTGAGCTCGTCGAGCCAATCATTCACTGCTTGGTTGCTAATCTGCTTCTCCTCCGCGTCATTGAGCACTGCTTTAAGGGACATCAAGGTCATCTTCAGCCTCTTTTGGAGTCTTTCACCATCTTTTCGTCGCGAAAAGAAGTTTATGAAGTCGCGAGAACATATCCGATCAAACAGCACCTGAAGGGAAGCTGAAAGAAATGCTCCACCCACCAGTGCTTCAGCCATGTTTATTTTCTTCAGCAGAGAAAATTATTTTTAGGAGTAGAAGAGAAGGAAGTTATGGAGAGTGAGAAACACAGAGAGAGACGGAAACAATGAGTAACTTTGAAGAGACTACTCAATCTTCAATTTGATTTCTAGTAGAGTAAAGCTAAAATGGACCAACTAAAGCTACTTTAGATTGATTACTGGCATCTTACAAGAAGCACCCAGGAAGTAGCAGTGAAATGCTATGATGTTGGAGGGGGTAGCTTTTTGACTGAATTGGGGTGCAATCCGACATATGGACAGAAAAATGGAACAATTAATGGAGCCCACACGCCAACAATGGAGTCCATGGGCCCAACATATAGTGTTTGTGTTAAAGCAGGTTTCACACAGGGAATTTTCTTAGAGGGAAGACAGAAGCTTACGCCAAGGGCCATGACTTTATTAAAAGTAATTTATGCATCATGTGATTGGGTATATCACTTGCGACTGGTTTGGTGTGCAATTTGAAAGTTTTAAAGTTGGAATCAGCATTCTTATTATTATTTAAGAACAATTATTTCATATTTCCATTTTAACTTAAAAAAAATAGGGACTAAAAAAATATTAAAATATAAAATTGAAGTGATGTCCCTAATAAATTACAAACTCACGACAATTCAGAGAGCAAGGAGTTAACACACCGGCGACGAACAAGGAAGAAGCAAGGCCGGAGTAATTTACCGGCTAGCAAGGAATAACGGCGACGGTCTGAGCTTGGTGACCGTATCGCGGAATGAAAGGGCGGACAACTAGCGAGCAAGACTGTGAATTTATTGTTTGGTGGTCATAAAATGGGGATTTGATTGTAACTTTAAATTAAATTTTGTAAATTTCTTGATAGTGTGACCAACATAGAAGTGGCAGTGAAAAGTCTCTTCAATCTTCAATTTTCTGCTTTTGTTACATCGGATCCTTAGTACAGTGAATTGCATAAAGTCCACTGAATCCTTTGTACGTACAGTGCTTTTTTCCTTTTCTTCAAAAATTAAATTTGAAAACTTTGTTACATATATGAAATATAAAAATATAAAATATGATAAAAAATTTTTAAAAAATGTTTTTAAAATTCAAGAGGCAAGCTATTGTCTGAAATTGAAATTCAAGTTTAATTTTTTAAATTTGTAAAGAGTATATGAGTCAAAATATCAGTACAATACGCATTAATAGAATTCAAACAATTTTGAACTCAGATGAAAATGATTCAAAAAAGAGATGAAATACACACTATACCATCTCAATAAATTATTATTATTTTTTTTAACGACATCTCAATAAAATGACCAACTTATGAAGATACAAACCCATGTATATATTCAATATATATATATATATATATATATATATATATATACACACACACACAATTTTAAAGGAAAAAAGTCCAATAGAGTATTTGCAACATGACTCCACAAGTCTAACATTAAAACAAGATGCCAATTTAGCTAAGATTTGAAATTCACATTTACATTTGGCACATCAAAAGTCTCAGTGCACCTACTATATTCATTTTATCTAAAGCTAATAATGCATTGGGAGCCTTTGACTCTTCACATATGTTTTTTATTTTTTTATTTTTTTTATTAGGAAGGTAATTCACCCTAATTTATGGACCACACAAGCCAAATGCAATCTCGCATTTTTATGAAATCAGATTCTTCACTAAAGTCTGAATTTGATGCAACATAATAATAATAATAATTATAATAATAAGTTATATACTTTAAAGAAGGACTGAAATAGTTTGGTCCATTCACATCGTAATTGTTTAATTATAAGTCAAACCTCATCGATGGTTGATGAAATTTACCCAAAAAAAAAATATTTGGTCTATTTATTTGATACATATAATTAGTTGTTCATAATTCTTTCATTTTTAGAACTTTTGAGCCTTATATCTAGAAAATATGATGACATTTCTGAATTTCCAGCATTGAATAATAAGAAAATAAAATGACATTTTTAGATTTTCAATCAGAAGTTAAATAAATATTTTACTTCCATACGAATCTAATCCAAAATTGAGGTGGATGTTTGAAAACTACCATCATATTTTATTTGTTGGATTTAAGATCCTTAAGATACCATCTCAATAAAATTATCAACTTGTGAAGAGACAAGTCCGCAATGTGATATATATTAGAAAATACATAAAAGACCAAGAGAATTCTTCAATCTGAAACTCTAAAGACATTCCATCCAGAAAGAGAAGGAAAAATAATAATAATAAAAGTAAAAAAACAAAATAATTTAATTTCTCACATTTAAATTCCAAAATACCATTTGCATGATTAAAAGATATGTTTTTAAAAAGAAAAATCCAATATGACTTGTGCTACAGGACTCCACAAGGCTAGCATCAACCAAGTTATACTATTCCTAGAAACACCTCAGGAAATACTCCTATCATTTTCGAAAGTGTTCAATATCTACTCCTTGTGGAGAGAGCAAAGATGATAAAAGAAGTTGGAATAACTTTTTTTGTTTTAATTTTTTCTATTTAAATTCACATCTTTACAAATTGTGAGATTCTAAGAAGTAAGGACACAAGGCGGTATCGGATCCACGCGGCCAAACACGTATTTGACACGGCTAAAAAAGTTCACTTTTTTTAAATAATTATATTTTTTGAGATGGACATGGCCTGAATACGTCAATAACACGACTGCAAAGACATGGCCTAAATACGTCACTTTTTTTAAATAATTATATTTTTTTAGATTGACATGCCCTGAATATGCCAATAACACGACTGCAAAGACATGGCCTAAATACGCCAATAAATTTTTTATTTTTTGGCTTTGTGACGAATTCTCAAGTGCGATCTTGATTGCAAGAGAAAAGGGGCCCTTATTGTCACACTAAAGCAAGATGCATTCTCACATTCACATGGGCACCTCTTGCTCATCAAAAGCGACTGTGCAGCTACCACACTCCATATTCATTTCACCTCGACATTGGAAGCAAATGACAAAAATATCACTAATTCTTATTTCTCTTAATTATAAATTATGTCATCGTGTTTAAAAATAAAGTGTATTTGTCAAATAATAAAGTGTAAATGTTGTCTTTCTTTTATTAAAGGCCGGTTTATAAACGTGTGCTTGGGTTGTTTTAAGTGGAGAGAAAAGAAAGAACATACTATTCTTCAAAAAATGAGAAGATTCAGAGAGAAATAATCATATATGAATATATAATATTTTCATAATTTCAAAACTACCCTCAACAATTAAAATAATAAACATATTACGACACCTAAGTCCAATCTTAAAATAAGAGTATCATAAAATAATTGGATTGTTATCTTTTTTTTTCTTCGCTCTTATCTACCTTTTTCAAACAAGAATACTATCATTTCTTTTTTTTTCTTTCCAAATTTATCCAAACATGAATAATGGTCCTTGCTAATTTGCTATTCTTTTATTTATTTTCTTTTCTTTCATAATTAATGTTATCATTTCTTTTCTTTTATTTCCTATTTATCCAAACGAAATCTAAATAAGGTGTGAAGTAGTTTGGTCCATTCTCATCATAATGGTTTAATTATAAGTCAAAAACCTAAAAGAATTCTTCAATTTGAAAGTTATTTATTTATTTATAAAAAAGTAACATTCCATCCATCCAAAAAAGAGAAAAAGAATACAACTACTCCATTAAAATTCCGAATTATCATTTTTAGTTAAAAACCCTTGTGCATGATTATGACTTATGAGATATTCTCTTGCACATCACAAAAAAATCGAGTAGATGCACATCAAAAGCAATAGTGCACCTACTAGATTCATTTCATCTTTTAGGTTGAAATAATTTTTGCACCACACAAACGCCAATTATGCATTGGAGGCCATTGACCCTTCACATAATTTTTTATTTTTATTTTTTATTAAGAAGATAATTATTCACACTAATTTATGGACCACACAAGCCACATGCTATCTCACATTTTTATGAAATCAGATTCTTCACTAAATTTTATGTAACATAATAATAATAATAATATTTGGGTAAGTTTTGTTCTTTGTCCTGAACATGAATCGGAATTACCAAAAAAAAAAAAAAAAAAAAAAAAAATTGAAAATATATTGTAATAATTTTGAAACATGATTAAGAAAATTTTGAAAAATAATGTAACTTTTGATATATTGGTCACACTCAATAAGGTTTTGGGGAAAATAAAATGTTGAATTCTCATTCTAATAGAACAAATAAAAATAATAAAAAATGAAAAATTAGAATATGACCATTAAATATAGGAACCATATTAACAACTAATGTTTTCTGAACTTGTAAAGAGTTTGAATCGAAATCCAAGCTGAGTACGCATAAATCGAATTCGAACAATCTTGAACTCTAATAAAAATGACTCAAAAAAGAGATTAAGCATATTCAAAACTGTTAATATACCGTCTTAATAAAATTAATATTCAATATATATATATATATATGCACACACACCTTAAAGAGGAAAGTCCAATATGGCATCTGCAACACGATTCTTCAAGTCTAACATTAAAGCACGATCTCAATCTAGCTACTGAAAGAGATTGACATTGACATTCACATTCACATTAGCACATAAAAAACGACAATACACCTACTATATTATTTTCATCTTTTATGTTGGAATAATTTTATGGACCACACAAAGTCAATAATGCGTTGGAGGCCATTGACTCTTCACATATCTTTTTTTATTTACGAAGATAATTATTCACACTGATTTATGGACCACACAAGCCAAATGCTGTCTCACATGTTTATGAAATCAGATTCTTCACTAAATTTGATGTAACATAAAAATAATAATAAGTCATATACTTTAAAGAAGGTATGAAGTAGTTTGGTCCATTCACATCATAATTGTTTAATTGCAAGTCAAGCCCCGTGGAGATCAACATATACCGTCGAGCAAAAGCTAAAATAAAGTGTTCGTTTTCATAATTTGGTACTAAGCTAGTGAAAATTTCATTTTTGGTAGTATCTCATAAAAATCGTAAAAAAATAAAATAAATAAATTAGAAGAAATTTATATAAATAGAAAAAAAAGTTCAATTCAGTTTTATAACATTAAAGCAAGATGTCAAGATGTCAATCAAGCTACTACTAAAACCTTGTGACAAGATTGGAATATTATCAAAATAACAATTTTATTTTGTTTTAATTCACATGTTTATACGAACTATGAGATCCTAAGAAGCAGGAACACAAGATGATATCGGATACATGCAAGAGATATGGTCGAAGACATGTTCAACATAGCTAAAAGATTTCACTTTTTTAAATGATTATTATATTTTAAACGGACACAGCCTGAATACGTTAAGAACATGACTTGATACGCAAAGTCATGACTGAACATGTTTTGGCAATTTTGAAACACATGGGTCAATTTGTGAATATTTAAAAAAAAAAAAATTAAATCATGGGGCTCAACTCAAATTTTAAAATCTAATAGGTAAAAATAAAAACTAAACTTAAAAGTCCAACAACATTATAATGTTATTCATTCATATCTTTTGCATAAAACTTTCCTCTCATATTATAATATAATGTAAGCCAAATCAATGAGAGAGAAAGTGAGAAGAAGTAGAGGAGGAAGAACAAGAAGAAGTAGAGGAGAAATGAAGAGGGGAAGTAGAGGAGGAAGAACAAGAAGAAGTAGAGGAGAAATGAAGAGGGGCACAAATCCTCTGCTGTTTATAACCATGTGGTCCCCTGTAGTCCATATTCTTGAGGCGTTGCTTGGCCACGTATTTTGTAGTTATAATATAAGAGGTGGGGTCCATTTTAACAATAGAAATGACTTTTTCCGTTATCCTTAATGGAGAGAACTTTTTATTAAAAAAGAAAAGAAAAAAGAAATAACAATTGATGAGTCATCAACACAATCCCTAAACAAAACAAAAAGCTAAACTCATCAAACAAAACAAAAATCCCTCTTTTGCCGTTCAAAGAATCCTAAACTCACAAAAAGCCTTTTTCTGCCGTCCAAAGAATCCTAAACTCAAGGGGCGACAAAACCTTGAAATTGGAAACTTTAGGGAAGAAAAAGGTCCAATTTCGCAACAAGTGTTGTTCAAATATTTGTTTGCTGTATCAACTTCAGCAACCCACAAACCCTAAATTCAAGCAAGGGTTTCGAACAGAGAGCAACAAAACCATAAAGCAAGATTTTAGGGAAAAAGGTCCAAATTTGCAACAAGATTACAGGTGAGTCTCTAGTAGCATTGTCTATATTTAATTTCATTTAATCAAATTTAATCAGATTTGATCTCCTGAGAATGTTATGAATTGGGTTGTTAAACTGGTGAGTTGTGTTATCTAAATGAGAATGTCAATGATATTGAATATAATTATTTTGGTTGGATTATTTAGTTCTGCTTGACAATATTTTAAACATAATTCATTATTTATTCTTGAGAGGAATTCTATCAGCAGTAATAGAACTCTCACATTGTTGTTAATTTTTAAATACTTAGATTAATCAAGAATACTAATGTGGTTGTGATGATTAAAATCATTCATAGAGTTACAGTCTTCTGTGTGTGTGTGTGTGAGCATAATCCAAATAGTTGTATTTACAAAGGTATGGCAGATGATGGAGCTTCAATAGAAATGTATTTGGGTGAGAGTATGGCTGTGCATAAAACATAATTTTTATTTTATTTTTCCTTTTAAATTGCCACCCCAGCCCTCTCCTTTTGTCAAAATTAAAACAATGTCCTTTGTAGGTTTGTTTCAACTAAGATCAAGGCATGTTAAAGTTGGAACAGTGCCATTTTTTTTTTTATGTCTCTTTCAACTATGGGGAGGACATGAAAGATGAAGATTGTGTTTAAGTTTGTGGTTATACTATTACCAACCACATTAGATTCTCCTTTGTAGCATTGTCTATATTTAATTTCATTTAATCAAATTTAATCAGATTTTTTATGGATATCATAAGTATACAAAGGTGTGTTCGTATGTATATATACTCTAATTTGGTGTAACCTTAAAATCTTGTCACATTAGTTTATCAGTTCTTCTATTTAAAACAAAATTTTAACTGACCCATTTGATCCACAGAGCAGAGAGTAACAAAACCATAAAGCAAGATTTTAGGGAAAAAAAGGTCCAAATTTGCAACAAGATTACAGGTGAGTCACTTGTAGCACTGTGTATGTTTAATTTCATTTAATCAAATTTAATCAGATTTTTTATGGATATCATAAGCATACAAAGGTGTGTTCGTATGTATATATACTCTAATCTGGTGTAACCTTAAAATCTTGTCACGTTAGTTTATCAGTTCTTCTATTTAAAACAAAATTCTAACTGACCCATTTGATCCAATTTTAAAGGATATAAAACATAAATCTTTTTTGGCCAAAAATATGTATCACTATCATAAGATCATAGCCCACTGAAGTCTAGGATAGTGTCTCCATTGTCATTACTATCTTTGTCTACCATGCACCATGTCATACCCTCTATGATCTTTTCCTATATCCTACTAAAAAGCCGTCTCCTATAAATATATTTCCCTTCGTATGGCATACCTTAAATAAATTCATCCACATTTCCTGAAATTGCGATTTATCAGTGTTCATCTATTTCCATTTGGATTTGGATGCATTAACACTAATTATAATAAATATATTTTCTCTCATTATAAATTGTGAATCTTGTGGGAAAAAAACCCTTAATGTAGTATTTAACTTAGAATCATTGGCTGGATGGCTTGAGCGGAATTATCACTATCAGTAGTATTTAACTTAGAATCATTGGTTGGATGGCCATTGAAGAAATCATATGCTGACTGCTTTGGTGGCTGGTTTCGCCCTATGTAGCTGCATCGAATAAACAAGATCATAGCAAGAGCTATAATCAACACACCTCCTGGCCACTTCTTCATCTTCAAAAACTTCTTGAATCTCAAATATTATGTACAACAAACTGTTTAACTCTTCAATTGTATAACTAACAAATAAGCATAGCATGTATTGGATTTAATGATTCGCCATTTTTCGTAGTCATCTTCTTTTTTCTAGTCCATATATAGATAACCCCTGCCATGATATTTCTTCAAAAATTTAAAAGAAAATCACAATGTTCATCATAGGAAGCAAAAGGAAGTAAGAAAATGCTAATTGTAACGACCCGCTCCACCACATGGTATGATATTGTCCGCTTTGGGCCTGAGTCCGCACGGTTTTGCTCTTGGGCTTCACCCCAAAAGGCCTCATACCAATTGGAGGTGACACACTTACATATAAGCACTTCACCTTTCCTCTACCCAGGCGATGTAGGATTGTGCACCTGTAGCTCGCCAGTGTGGTAGCCTGACAGTGTCTCTCGCACCCGCCCACGGCACACCCGCCCACAAGGTGGTCACAATCCACCCCCCTTGGAGGCCCGGCGTCCCCGTCGGCACACTTCCGGCTGGGTCAGGCTCTGATACCATTTGTAACGACCCGCTCCACCACATGGTATGATATTGTCCGCTTTGGGCCTGAGCCCGCACGGTTTTGCTCTTGGGCTTCACCCCAAAAGGCCTCATACCAATTGGAGGTGACACACTTACATATAAGCACTTCACCTTTCCTCTACCCAGGCGATGTGGGATTGTGCACCTGTAGCTCGCCAGTGTGGTAGCCTGACAGTGTCTCTCGCACCCGCCCACGGCACACCCGCCCACAAGGTGGTCACAATCCACCCGGAAGTGTGCCGACGAGGACGTCGGGCCTCCAAGAGGGTGGATTGTGATGACCTTGTGAGCGGGTGTGCCGTGGGCAGGTGCGAGAGACACTGTCAGGCTACCACACTGGCGAGCTACGGGTGCACAGTCCCACATCGCCTGGGTAGAGGAAAGGTGAAGTGCTTATATGTAAGTGTGTCACCTCCAATTGGTATGAGGCCTTTTGGGGTGAAGCCCAAGAGCAAAACCGTGCGGGCTCAGGCCCAAAACGGACAATATCATACCATGTGGTGGAGCGGGTCGTTACACTAATTTTCTTCTACATCACACACATACACACACATAAACATAGATAAAAGCATGGACATAATTAGGAATATTCTGAAAAATCATAAATGCACAAAATACATAAATATAGTTAAGGCTAATCTGAAAGCATATAACTTTACAATTATTCAAAAGCCAAATCACTGGGATTACAATAAAGATTCTTCCAAGTCTATGCAATGTCTTCATTTGTATAGATGTTGAAAGTACTTCTCTTAGCTTTTGGGAAGCAAAATCTTTATAAAAAGCAAAAAATAAAAAAATAAAAAAAGTTTTGCTTTGAAAAAGTAAAGAGCTGTGTTTGACAATTACACCACCATTTATAAGTAACATTTCACCATCATTTATAAATAATATCATAGGAGTCTAAAAGTAACATCACCATTTGTAAAAAAATAATATCACCACTTAGGTAATATATATATATATATATATATATATATATATATATATATATATATATACAAGAACACTTTGAGACTAAGGTACTAAATATCTATAACATCACCATGTTTAATTGAGTTAGATTTATGTGTGACTATTAGTTTTTCAACACTATGTGAATATCTTTTTTTAATGGTGAAGGTGGTGAGTATGGCAATTAATATTAAACTTTGCCAAATTTATTCTTTTGATGGTGAAGGTGGTGAATGTGACAATTAATATTAAACGTTGCTAAAAATAATTCGAAGATATGTTAAATAATTTATATCTAAGTGTATGTTTTTTTTTAATATTTGGAAGAAAAAATAAAAGATGTGGCTCTTTTCATTATTTTTGGAAACATAATGAAAATAGTCATAGCCTTTTTATTTTTATTTTTTATTATTCCCATGTATCAAAGAAATAATAAATTTAGTTATTCTCTAAAAGTGAATCATGGAATTCTTTTATAGTATTCCAATCACTTTCGTACCAAACAAAATAGTTGATGTTTAAAAAAATTACGAAAAGAACCGCATCTGTTTTTTATTTTATTTTTTTTTGTCTTTCTTCGAAATATTAAAAAAACAATTACATAAAAGTGAAAATTGTTGACAACCAAATACCTCATAATCCCTGACAAAATCGTCTTTAAATTAACATGTGACTGTGTTTTTTTGGATGCTTTTTTGATATGATAAAATTTAACTTTTATCTTCAAATAAAATATAAATAATATGATCTTTTAAGCTTGTAACTTTTAACTTTTAAGCTTCTAAATTTATTTAAAGTCTTGTTATGATCTTTGTTTTTATAAGTGCAACATCTCATTATGAACTAATAAATTAGGAACATTGAATGGGAAGGATTAAGCATGTGGCCAAGCGCGTTGAAAAAAAGGGAAAAAATGCAGCAAAAGCCAAAGGAGATGAACAAAAAAAAAAAAGATGTGGCCAAATGTGGTCTAAAAAGGTAGAATAATGTGTCCAAACACGATGGGAAAAAAATTGCTTTAGATAGTGAAAGTAATTCTAATGATGCTTCATATTCTCCATCTGCCAGTTCTCCGTCTCAATCATCAAGTAGTACGGATGAGATCGAAGATGGGAGCTCAATTAAAGCGTAGAAAGGTTATTTGTCGATCGGGACAGAGTGAGAGTTTGAAAAACAATGTAGGAAGTTCAAAACTGAAGAGGAAGGGAGGAACTACAAGCCATCATAGACCTTGCTTTTTCAAATTTAGGTATATTTTCAAAACCTTGAATGACAATGAGATCAAATTATTATAAATTTCATGTATTCTGTTATGATTTTAATTTTTTTCTTTTTGTAATGATAAATTATGTAATTGATATATATATATTTTTATTAAAGTTATTAATTTATTAATACAAAAATTGATTAGAAAGAAATAGAATAAGAAAATATTGAGACTAAGGTACTGAATATATATTGATTAGAAAGAAATATAACAACTCAATATATGTATATATATATATATATATATATGTATATGTGTGTATATATACAAGAATGCTTTGAGAATAAGGTACTGAATATATATTAGTATATAAATATATATATAACATCACCATGTTGAATTAAGATAGATTTATGTGTGACTATTAGTTTTTCAGCACTATGTGAACAAAGTCGATTCAATTAAGACTTACAGCTGGTGTGGTTATATTTATAAACATTTGGTTGAACCCCTGAAAAAGCCAGGAAAAGAAAGACATACTTGGACAGACTGTTTAATTTTTCTGCAGATATAATATTTTTTTTTACTGAATGTTACTTTTTAAAATACATAGTATATTGGATAAAGAAAAGCCTTTCCTCAAACCTCTATATCTCAGGAGATGTGTATATATGTTAATTATTTGATGTCATTGAATTCAGTTACTAATCTCATCCGAGTTGATGTGAAATGGCCCGGCAAAGGGGATGTCCAATCTGTGAGTTTTTGGACAGATGAGAATGTAAAGAAATGTCTTCAATGGGAGGAAAAATTGGGAGGCTTTGGACATGGTCAGGTAATTTAAATTTTTTCCGTACTTGTAATTTTTACTATATCTCATCTGAGTTTTTAATTTTTAATTAATTAAAGCATACACCCCTATAGTTGTATTCATTTATATAACTGAGTGTAAAACACTTGTGATAGACTCGTCCCACAACCAATTGTACAAGTGGTCATGAAGTCTCTATCACTGATTATTATTTGTCACCCTTACATTCTACATTTCGTATGACCAATCCAACTGCCGATACAAGTTCGGACTCAGAATACGAGGTAAATATACATTCCATTAATAAATGGATTATTTTTATCAAGTTTACATTGCATTATGTTTATTTTGTATATTTATTTTTATTGTCATAAGATCGCAACTTCTTAACCTATTATCTGATGTCTGCAGCGCTGCTTTCAAGAATTGAAGATGCAACTTCAAAAAATTGACCAAATTTTCAGGAGACTTCAATCCATTAGGGAAAGGCGATGGGAGAAATGAATGAAAGGTAGTGTGGAGGGTAACACCAGTTCAGGTCACACAAGTATTGGAGAAGAAAGTGGTGAGCATTTGAATATGCATCCGCAAAGCAACTCCTCCGATTCCCATACGGTGGTTTATGGAATAAGCGGTGAAGGAGTAAACATTGATGAAAATGACATTTTTGAATCTAATGATGAATGTGGAGTTGATGATAGATTAAACAATTTTGACCAAGTTCAAAGGTCCTTTAATAATGTAGAAGAATCAAATGTCGAAGCCAGAATCTCAAATACTGACCAATACATGGCTTATACTGGGACGGGTAATAATGCAACAGGGGAGGGTGTTGAAGATGGCTTAGCTGAAGATGGCTTAACTGTTGTGCAAGAGGCACAAATGATATCAATTTCTCAAACATCCCTACAGGTATAATTCTTTAAATGCTCAACCATCTTTTCATTTATCCTATTATGATTACCTTAAATTAATAATTGATATTGATTATACACAACAGAAGTTGATGATTATGTCCCCAAAGAAACTATTAGTGGTCGTCAACGAGGTAGGTCACAATATGCACGCTCTCCCTGGGACCAAACAGAGTTTAAGAAAAAAATTAGACTCAGTACTAGTGACAAAACGTTGTTGAAATATGTCAAAGCCCCTGACCGTGACAAAACGTAAGTAATGGATAAAATGGGCTATGACAGCTTCTAGGCATGCCCTTTTTTATGCTTAATGTTCTGTTCAATGTATCATAAATACTAATTTTTTTCCTTTATGTTACTGAAACTTTGGTAAGTATTGATGCTACACAACTAAATCGGGCTGATGTTCTTATGATGTTCGGTGATGAATGGATGGCAAATGTTGTGAGTGGATTACATGAATATTAACCCCCATTCATATTTTTAGTCCATGTTTAATTTGGTTTTTTTTTTTCTCTCCTTAACATATGATTTTACTTTCTTATAAGTAATTGATTGTTTTTCGAAGCTTCTAAACAAAAAACAGGATGAGAAGAAAATGAAGTACTATTTTTCCACCTTTGCGGTAAGTTGCATTAAAGATGAGAATGTGGAGTTTGTAAGTAATAAGGAGGAGCGCAGGAAACGCTTGGTGAGTGCTTGGGACAAATACTGTAGAAAATTAAAAACAAAGACTAACGACTTTCATAAATCTGAGTTGGTATGTTATTTTCTTTAACGATCCTTGTCTTCTACCTATGGTTTCCTGTTGTGACAATCTTCCACTACTAATATGTTATTAATGTTTAACAGTTCTATTTCCCTGCATGCGTCAGTAATCATTGGTTTTTGTTTGTCATTCACCGTCCGAATAAGCTTATTCATTACATACGTAGCAGTGGAGTTGGTTTTAGGCACACAAATTATGGTTTATTGGTGGTATATAACTCTTCTATTATAATTCATTTCCTTTTTGTTACTTTGATATGATCATATTGTTAGTAATTTGTTTTCGTATTACAAAAAGATTTTCTTGACATTGCACTAGGAGAGAAATTGGATTGCTATGGTATCATAAAGCATCAAGATTTACCCGTGCAGCCTGACCCATATGTCTAACTTTATACTTTTGAATTCTTTTTGTTATTTACCTTATTACCTATATGTTTGTCACGAACTTCCTAAGTAGCTATCTTATATAATTTTTAATTATTGTTCAAACATTCATGTGGATTTTTTCTTATGAGGTTTATGGAGTTATGGGATGGCAGAAGATTGTTGGGAAGCTTCAACGTTAGTATAGTGTCATTGTGAAATATTTTTCTATTTTATAGTTGTTTAAACATAATATATATTTTTTCCTAACAGTATTTTACTTCTATGTAATGGTACAAACGGACTCTAATGTGATCCGTATGGAAATGGCACTGTAACTTTTGACCGATCCTTTGAACGAATGTAGGCAAGAGATTTTGAACAACAGTGCCAAACATAGGAGAAAAGTTAAATTTGCACTAGGTTGCAAGCTTTAATTTTAGGCGGTGATGAAGCTGGTGGTATGTTAAGGTTTAATGAGCTGTCGATGGAATGCCTTTTGTCATGAAAGTTACTCTGTTTTATTTTTGTCCTACCTTGTAACGATGCAGACTGGTATGGGATTGTTATGTAAATGTTTTGTACAGGTTAGTTTTGTATAAATTTGGGCTTTGTTTGGATTGTACAGGTTAGTTTTGTAGAAATTTGGGCGCTGTATTCATATGGTGAATCTGGTGAATCTTTTAAACTAGTTTTCCTATCTCAACAGGTTTATTTGGTTGATTCTTTTATGAAATCTAAGCTTATGAGAGCCTAGATTTTGTTACTCCAATATGCTTTGGGCGCTGTATTCATATGGTGAGTCTGTATTCATATACTTTGCAATTAAGATTTGTGAAGAAACATAATGAAACTTGTGCAAAAATGTTAAAATTTGGGTGAAATTCTGGAAAAGCATTTGTTATTGTTTATTTAGAATTGTCGAGATCAATGACTCATCTCTTTGATATATATATACATAGATATTATTTTTCTTTATTTTCACTTCAAATAAGAACATAATAGTATGGTGAATTCAGATAGTTTTATATGTGCTATTGCTTAAATAGCAGGATGTGAATACTTAGTTGAGAGGGTGAATGTACTTAGTTTAAGTATGAAGGTTGTGAGCGAAGAAATTATAACAGGAAGATGATGAAGAAATTAAGAATACTTAGAAGGATGATGAATGATATATAACAGGAAGATCTTATATTCATTCATTAACTAAAATCCCAAATTACACATATTCACATCATTATTTTAAAATTTACAATACAGATTAAGAACCCAAAGAGAAAAAAAGGCAATGGAATATATCATTCTGGCACAAGGATGAACTTCAACACTTTTTTTCACTTTTCTTCCCAAGTCCGCTACCATATTTTCTAGCTCCAGTAACCTTTGACCATTCATATTTATGGGTGCTTCTGAAATTGTTGTTGATGCTTTAGCTCGTTGTAACTCTCTCACCTCTGTCATAAGATCCTAAATTAATTTGCGGTAGTACTCAGGCAACTCCTCATCGTCCCACCTTAAAAAACCACATGAAGCAGTTCTATAGTTTACACAACCATAAAACCTTCTACCTGGATTTTTAGCTGTATTTGAAATTTTCAAAGGACTTCTAACTCCACAATGGCAGTAATATTCTTTCAAACCAACTCTATAGGGGTAAGAATGATTTCTTGAGGTTGAAGATGATCCCATGTGAGATTATTGTACACCTCTTGCTAAAACAGAGAAAGAGAGATGCACTATCAGAGGTATTGAGAGAGAAGGTTAGAGATGTCAAAGAAATATATAAAGAAAGAAAAAATATATAAAAATTTAAATATACTATGGCCCGGGGTGATTGATTTGTACTCCTTACAAAATCCAAATTTGTAGTGATTAGAAAATCCTTCGTAAATAGTGTGGCCATTATTTTTAGGCAAATACACAACTTTTCATAACTAGTTTCGCCATTCCATCCATATATATATATACATGATATTTTGGATACTAAGATAGTCATATATATATATATACATGATTGATTTGTACTCTTTACAAAATCTAGATTTGCATTGATTAGAAAATCCTTCGTAAATAGTGTGGCCATTATTTTTAGGCAATTACACAACTTTTCCTAACTAGTTTCGCCATTTCATCCAAGTACTACATATATGATATTTTGGATACGAAGACAGTCATATATATACATGATTGATTTGTACTCCTTACAGAATCTAGATTTGTAATCATTAGAAAATCCAAGTGGCGTCATGTGACTATTATTTTTAAGTAAATACACAATTTTTCATAACTAGTTTTGCCTGTTCAACCAAATATGTATATATAATAGAGTTATACATAAACTTAGTCATATTAAACAAGCAGTGCATTTAATTATACATTTACAGCCAACACCTATAACTTATTACACAATTTCGTGTTCAACTAATCCTAACCTACCACATTAATTAGCTATGCATATTGACTATATATCCAACATAAGTTCTTCCCTTTCTGGATATACTGGTTAACCTTCCCCCAAAAGGTAACCAGCATACACAGAACAAATAGTCTAAAAATGAAAATGGAAGAACTCCCACCACCGTTGCTCACTGAGGTGGTTAGTAGAGTAGCGGCAAATATTTTTCAAGACCTACTACAAGTTCAACAATGGTAACGATGTAATTGTGATAAGTGGTAGTTTTTATTTTATTTTTATTTTTATTATTATTATTTTTTTAATACAACAGGTTATATGATAAGTGATAGGAATGTTAGAATTCATAATGATGTAACTAGATCTCCTTCCATTATTTTGAAATGCATTGTTTGGGATGTTTTATATATAGCTGTGATTTCTCTTCAGGATTTTTTATGTTCTTAGGAGCTTAGTGTAGTTGCAGGTATGTCTACAATTCCTTTGCTGCCTTGGGTGGTTTCAGTGAGGGGTGTTACCTCACTTTCATTCTTTGTACATTATTATCCAATGTTCATAATATTTTCTTCATTCAGGAAAAAAAAGTTAAAAGTGTTTCAATATGTGCAGTTCTCATAAGCTAGCTATGGTGTGTTTGGAGCCACATATGTTACAACATCTCAGTTTTAAATCTTTGTACGAAATACAGATGGGGGGTACCAGTGATACTTACTATTTGCGATGCGTGTTCATGCAAAAGTATGTTGATGATGGCAATCTGGAGGCTATGTTTGTCTTTGGAGTGGTACGTTGTTTGCACTCATTTGACTGAATTGTGAAAGTAATTTAATTGGGTTTTATTTTTAATAACATTATGTTGGATGTAGGAGCTATTTTTCTTGCATCAAAATTGGGCAGATTGGGTAAGTATTCTAACCAAAGGTGCATATCTTCAGCATACTAGTTGTAAGTTTGCTTTGGCCATTGCATTAATACATGGCAATGATTGTAATACCCCGTAATTTTAAAGAATGTATTTAAATTAATCTGGTGTTAGGTTACTTAATTTTATTTATTTGTGCATACTACATTATTATATTAAGTTCATTTAATTGTGCATGTAAATTAATTGTGTATGTTAAAATAGTAAATTTATTCATTTAATTATGCATGTATTATTAATAATAATTTCATTTGTTGGTTATGCTTAAATTAATCATTATTAGTTAATTAAAGTATTATATTTGTGTTATATAGTATTATGATGATATAATGTATTATTTTGTAATAATAATAATTATATTAGTTTAATAATAATAATAATAATAATAATATAATAATAATAATAATTATTATAAAAGTTTATTAATAATAATATTAGTAATAATAATAATAATATTTATAATAATAATAATAGTATTAAACCAAAGTCATGATGAAATTAGAGATTAGGATAGGATTGCATCAATGGTTATGGTTGGAATTAAAGCCATATAGGTAGGAATATGAGAAATGGGTGAGAAGTTATTATAAATTAGATATTTGTAATATTTATATTATATATTTTGTCTATAAATTAACTAGCTTGCCTTAGAAAAAAAAATAAAGGGAGTTAGAAGCAAAGTATAAATTCTAGAGAGCTATTTTATAAGAGTGAAAGGAAAAGAGAAAGAGAAAGAAGCTTGGACCGGTGTAGGCAATTTTACCCGACTACGCGCAGACCGGCGGATTTATTTTAAATCCAAAAAGGCAAGTTATTATCTACTTTTCCCCTTTGAATTAATAAATTAATTGTTTAGCTTATTTTTATGCATAGAGCCAAGGTTTGGAGGTTAATAAATTATTAATTTTATTTTATTAAATTAATGGAATTTTAATTATATAGGATGGTATATATTTATTTAATGTCCTATGAAATTAATAATGGCTAAAAATAATTAAATAAGACTTTAGGGATTTTTCTAGAATTTTCTAGATTTTTCCGGGCATTTTCTGCAATTTCCGGCGACCTTCCGGCGAGTTTTCCGGTCGCCGGCAGTGGGGGAGACGACCGGAGTGATCCGGTGCAACGCGGCGCACCATAGGAGGGTGTACGCGCGCATCCTGGCCATTAGTGGAGTCTGATTGATCCGGTGCATCGCGGTCCATGATACCGCGGTACACCCGGATCTGTGGGCGTTGGATGGAGGGAAGATAGGGTGAGATGATCCGGTGTGACGCGAGTACGGAATCCGGATGCAGCCAACCAACCAGGAAGTGACACGTCAGCAAGGCACCCTTAGTGCGCGCGTGGCAGCGCGTGCGCGCGCGTGGGACTCTCCAAACGCGCGTGGGAGCGCGTGTGCGCGCGTGGCTGACGCCAGACGCGCGTGGGAGAGTGGGAAAGCTTGGCGGCGCGTGTGGGGAGCTCTGGGAGGCGCGTGGGGGCGCGTGAAGGGCCTCTGCGGCTGCTGGAAAAGTCCAGAATACCCCTAGGGACTGTTTTGTCATTACCAGGACCTTCACTATACATTTTGGGGCCTCGGGTTGGCATTTTTGGAATTAACGGGACATTATATTATTATTTTATTTCTCGTTAATTATTATAATTGTCCGATTAATATTTCTAAATATTAATTGTATCAGTTAAAGTGCGAATCGCTAGTAAACATATGTAATTGATTTAACGACTATTAATGGTATTATTTTATTAAACTGTAATAACCATTAATGTTAAATTAATTAGTGCTTGGTTTTCTTCATATAAATAACCCATTATATATTATGGAATATTTATACTGTTAATCGTATATAAACCATGATTATTATGCTGTGTGCATTTCAGGGAATAAATGGACTGTTTATTATGTCGCATTTATATTATATGGATGTGTTGCCATATAGAACCATGTGAGCTGACTAATAAGTTTAGACTCATTTATACCTTATGCATTAGTTGCGATAGACAGATGTGTGGCTGTCGGGGTATGTGGTTTAATATTATTGGCATGTGTTGCCTAATTGACATACTCGGTATATTTATTAATATTATTGGCATGTGTTGCCTAAATTGACATTGTCGGTACATTTATTAATATTGTTGGCATGTGTTGCCTAATTGATATGCTCAGTATATTCATCAGTACTTTGCGAGGTGTTATCACTGTGTAGTTCGTTATAGTCTGTGTTGTCTGTACCGTGCACCATGTATAATAGCTGATTTCCCGGGTAGGGAAAGGCGACACTTGACCACCTAGTGTGAGTCTAAGTGATCACCGTCTATTCTGGTTGAGGTCATGTTATACATTGGATAGTTCCCATAGGATGTATACAGATATAGTACTCATCCGATTCATAATGATTAATTTATTTGATTCTCTGATTTGGGTCATAGTAGAGAGGACTTGCTCGTGGGGTTGACCCACCATTGTTGTTATTTCAGGATACGGTCAGTATCCGTTTCAAGGCTGAGGTTAGCAGTGTGGGACCATCATCCGAACTCATCTACTCCTACGATCCAGTGCAGGGTAGAAGTTTTATGTAGTAGTTCAGTTTCAGTTTTTATTTACTTTTGACGTTGAACTCTCAGGGTTATATTTAGGGATCCCTGACGTAGGATTTCCAAGTTGTAATGAAGTACTGTATTAAATAAAGGATGGATGGATGTTGTATTATTTAGTGTTCCTTTCCGGTCTAAATTCTTTTATTATCATCATTTTGTATTCCATGCTTGTATATTGCCAATTGTTTTTGATATCCCTCGTTTTTCGTGTATAAGCCTGATCAACTTATGCGTGGAAAATGTTGGGGGTGTTACAGTTGGTATCAGAGCATTCCAGGTTCGAGTGTCTTAGGGATCTGTGATTACTATACTTCCGCGTTGTGTATTCTGATAATTAGAGCCTAAGTATTAGGGTTCTTTGTATTCTTTTAGTCGGTCCATGATAATGTACTGACGTTAGATTCTTTCTGAATTTAATAGAAGGATGTCTCGGCGTGGGACAAGGAATGCGAACCGTCATCGCAGTATTTCCCCAACTCAAAATGAGAATCAGGAATTTTCTCCTCAAGTTGCTGATATCATTGCACGAGCGGTGGCAGCAGGAGTAGCATCTGCTCTACGAAACCAGCAACCTCCTCCGATAGTACCTGTTCCTGAACCAGTGGCACAGCCAATGTCATGGGACAAAGTTCGTCACTCGTTCATCCGGGGAAATCCACCGACATTTGCGGGGTCCACAGATGTCTTGTTAGCATATCAGTGGAAACAGGAGAGCGAGCGTCATCTTCGGATGGTAATCTGTACCGAAGTGCAGAAACAGATGCTGGCTACGTTTATGCTGATAGGCCATGCATTGCAGTGGTGGGAGTCTGTTACTACTGTCGAAGACAGGACCAGATTGACGTATGCTGAATTTCAGACTCGCTTTGACGACAAGTATTTTCCTATGTCAGTAAGATCAGCGATGAAGACCGAATTTCTGGATCTGCAACAGGAAGATATGACTGTGGCTGAGTATGAACAGAAGTTCATAAATTTGTCATTATTTGCACCAGAGGAGGTCAATACGGAAGAAAAGAAGAGAGACCGCTTTGTGAAGGGGTTAATATGGCCGATTAAAGTGGTGATCTTAGGTAGTCCGGCATATACTACTTATATCCAGGTGGTTAATGCCGCCTTACAGCACTGCCAGATGAGGAGTGATTACCGGAAGTCCAAGGGAGATAAACGGACTAACCGAGACTACCAGACAGTGGAGAAAGGAAGCAGCAGTGGTGCCAAGTCCAATGATCGGGGCAGATTTCAAGGACATCAACCTTGGAAGAAAAACAAAGGAAACCTAGATGTGCAGAGGGATGGAGTCCCTAATCAGGGTAGACAAGGTGGGATACCTCAGACCGGACAGGAACAGTGGTCGGGAAATCAACAGAGAAGGCAAGCAGGTCCTTTTACGGGACGTTGTTATCACTGTAGAGAGATTGGGCATCCGGCCAAGATGTGTCCCAAAGCTAAGCAGGGACAGTATGGGCAGCCGAGACCTAATCAGCAGTTACCTCTACCGGCCCCACCGATGCCACGTGGGCAAGTTCAGAATTTTCCGGCACTTCCAGCACCACCATTTCCTCCGGGACAACCTCCACAGCAGTTGCACCATGGCAGAGTTTATAACTTCATGCCACATAATACGCAGGCTCCTCAGGCTATTGAGGGTATGTTTTCTATACATGGTAGAACTGCTCGTATACTGTTTGACACTGGTGCATCACATTCTTTTGTGTCTAGATCTTTTGTTATCTTATCTGGTATGACGACTCAGTTATGTGACCAACCTCTTAATATTTATACACCATTGGGAGTTGGCGCAATTTTACGAGAGTATAGCGGTGATATCCTTATAGATATGGGCCGGCTTCGATTTCTTACAAATTTGTTAGTGTTAGATATGCATTCGTATGATGTTATACTTGGGATGGACTGGTTATCTCAGTACCATGCTCAGGTTAACTGTTACGAAAAGTCTATTGGATTTTCTATACCAGGACAGGAGATGTATCTTCTTGTTGTACCACAACCTGATAGAGGGCCTAGCACTTATTTATTCGTTCTTGAGGAGGACTCACAGGAAGCGACTGCGGTATCTCTTGACAGCATCCCGGTAGTACAGGAATTCCAGGATGTATTCCAGGAAATTCCAGGCTTGCCACCGAGTCGAGAGATAGACTTCGTTATTGATTTAGCTCCAGGCACTACGCCTATTGCTAAGGCGCCGTACCGAATGGCACCAGTGGAGATGCGAGAGTTGAAAGATCAAATTCAACAGTTGCTCAGCCAGGGATTTATTCGCAGGAGTACTTCACCATGGGGAGCACCAGTACTGTTTGTAAAGAAGAAGGATGGATCTCTTCGTCTTTGTATTGATTACAGAGAACTGAACAAGGTCACTATTCGCAACAAGTACCCGTTGCCCAGAATTGATGACCTGTTTGATCAGTTGAAGGGAGCTACTTACTTCTCAAAGATCGATTTGAGGTCTGGTTATCATCAGCTACGAGTCAGAGAACAAGATGTTCCAAAGACAGCATTCCTCACAAGGTACGGATCTTATGAGTTTCGTGTTATGCCTTTCGGTTTGACGAACGCTCCAGCTGTCTTTATGGACTTGATGAATAGAGTATTCAGAGAATACTTAGATCAGTTTGTCATTGTTTTCATTGATGATATTCTGGTTTACTCTAAGTCGGAGAAGGACCATGCCAGACATTTACGCACAGTATTGCAGACACTTCGAGAACATCAGTTGTTTGCGAAGTTTGAGAAGTGTGAATTTTGGCAGAAAGAGGTCAAATTTCTGGGACATGTAGTGTCAGAAGAAGGATTAGCAGTAGATCCAGCCAAGGTTGCGGCCGTTATGGAGTGGGGACAGCCTACCTCACCGACAGAGATTCGCAGTTTTCTGGGATTAGCGGGGTATTATCGCCGGTTCATCCAGGGATTTTCCAAAATTGCGGGTCCACTTACTCATCTAACTAAGAAGAATGTACCATTTGTATGGGATGATTCTTGTCAGACTGCTTTTGCTGAATTAAAGAGTAAGTTAACTTCTGCACCTGTCTTAGCCACACCTCAGAGTGGAATCGAGTATTTAGTATTTACCGACGCTTCTCTGAAGGGTTTGGGTTGTGTGTTGATGCAAGAAGAGCGACCAGTTTCTTATGGGTCTAGGAAGCTTAAGCCTCATGAGCTTAATTACCCGACTCACGACCTAGAGCTCGCCGCAGTGGTTTTTGCCTTGCGTATTTGGAGACATTATCTTTTGGGGGAGACTTTTCGATTGTTTAGCGTTCATAAGAGTCTACAGTATTTGTTCACACAGAGGGAACTGAATATGAGACAGCGCAGATGGTTGGAATTCGTGAAAGACTATCACTTCTCTATTCAGTATCATCCAGGGAAAGCGAATGTTGTAGCAGACGCACTCAGCCGCCGACCATATGTCAGCCTTTCAGCTTTGTTTACAACAGAGTGGGATGCTTTGAAGACTGTTGATGAGTTAGCAGACGCTTTTATGGCATGTGTGGTAGTAACTCCTTCTATCATTCATCAGGTCATTCAAGCGCAACTCTCAGATCAACAGTGTATTGATCGGGTTTCGGAGTTAGCCTCCGGAGATGTTCCTTTTTATTCTATAGGGACTGATGGAGGATTGAGGTACAAGGGACGTTTAATTGTGCCTTCAGCTGATAATTTGAGAAATGTTGTGATGAGAGAGACACACACTTCTCAGTTCTCTGTACATCCAGGGGGAGACAAGATGTATCAGGACATGAAACGCCAGTTTTGGTGGGCCGGCATGAAAAGAGATATAGCTATCTTTGTCTCTAAATGTAGCACCTGTCAGATGATTAAGATTGATCATCAGAGACCGCCAGGATCGTTACAGCCACTTCCCATACCAGAGTGGAAATGGGAGAGTATTTCCATGGACTTCATAGAGGGATTACCTACTTCACAGCATAATCACAACTCTATTTGGGGCATTGTTGATAGATTGACCAAGTCCGCTCACTTTCTGCCTGTTCGGTCAAACTTTACGTCAGAACAGTATGCTAAGCTGTATATTGCAGAAATGGTGAAACTTCATGGTGTACCATTGTCCATCGTATCAGATAGAGATCCGAAGTTTGTATCAGGATTTTGGAGGAGCTTTCAGCAGGCTTTGGGTACAGAACTATATCTTAGCACTGCTTATCATCCTCAAACAGATGGACAGACTGAGCGAGTTAATCAGATTTTAGAAGACATGTTGCGGGCATGTGTTCTTGATTTTAAGGGCAATTGGGAGGAATATTTGCCGCTTTCAGAGTTTGCTTATAACAATAGTTATCAGAAAACTATTGGTATGGCACCAT
The DNA here is from genome assembly GCF_030987335.1 of Cornus florida. Lineage (NCBI taxonomy): Eukaryota > Viridiplantae > Streptophyta > Magnoliopsida > Cornales > Cornaceae > Cornus > Cornus florida. The sequence goes on from NW_026775573.1 coordinate 20,428,218, forward strand.
TTGAGGCTTTGTACGGCAGACCGTGTAGGTCTCCTGTCTGTTGGCTTGGAGTTGGTGAGAACAGCTTTTTGGGTCCTGAATTTATTAAGGACACGTCAGAAAAGATCGCTATCATTAGGGATCAGATGCGTACAGCTCAAAGCAGACAGAAAAGTTATGCTGACCGTCGAACTCGTGCTTTGGAGTTTAAGGTTGGTGATCAGGTTTTGCTTAAGGTTTCTCCTATGAAGGGAGTAATGCGGTTTGGGTCAAAGGGTAAGTTATCGCCTCGTTTTGTGGGTCCTTTTATGATTACAGATCGGATTGGGGCAGTAGCTTATCGTCTGGCTCTACCAGATAATCTTCATAGGGTACATAATGTTTTTCATGTATCTATGCTGCGAAAATTTCTACGGGACGAAGATCGATATCAACACATTGATGTGGGTGAGATTGAGTTGCAACCCGATGCAACCTATTTGGAACAACCTTACTGTATTCTCGATCGTAGGAATCAGATACTGCGCACGAAGACTATTCCATTAGTACGTGTACAGTGGAGTCATCATAGTGCTACAGAGTCTACTTGGGAACGGGAAGATATTATCCGTGCCAAGTATCCAGAACTTTTTAAGACAGGTATGTAGTGAATTTCGGGGACGAAATTCCTTTATTAGGGGGGGAGAATGTAATACCCCGTAATTTTAAAGAATGTATTTAAATTAATCTGGTGTTAGGTTACTTAATTTTATTTATTTGTGCATACTACATTATTATATTAAGTTCATTTAATTGTGCATGTAAATTAATTGTGTATGTTAAAATAGTAAATTTATTCATTTAATTATGCATGTATTATTAATAATAATTTCATTTGTTGGTTATGCTTAAATTAATCATTATTAGTTAATTAAAGTATTATATTTGTGTTATATAGTATTATGATGATATAATGTATTATTTTGTAATAATAATAATTATATTAGTTTAATAATAATAATAATAATAATAATATAATAATAATAATAATTATTATAAAAGTTTATTAATAATAATATTAGTAATAATAATAATAATATTTATAATAATAATAATAGTATTAAACCAAAGTCATGATGAAATTAGAGATTAGGATAGGATTGCATCAATGGTTATGGTTGGAATTAAAGCCATATAGGTAGGAATATGAGAAATGGGTGAGAAGTTATTATAAATTAGATATTTGTAATATTTATATTATATATTTTGTCTATAAATTAACTAGCTTGCCTTAGAAAAAAAAATAAAGGGAGTTAGAAGCAAAGTATAAATTCTAGAGAGCTATTTTATAAGAGTGAAAGGAAAAGAGAAAGAGAAAGAAGCTTGGACCGGTGTAGGCAATTTTACCCGACTACGCGCAGACCGGCGGATTTATTTTAAATCCAAAAAGGCAAGTTATTATCTACTTTTCCCCTTTGAATTAATAAATTAATTGTTTAGCTTATTTTTATGCATAGAGCCAAGGTTTGGAGGTTAATAAATTATTAATTTTATTTTATTAAATTAATGGAATTTTAATTATATAGGATGGTATATATTTATTTAATGTCCTATGAAATTAATAATGGCTAAAAATAATTAAATAAGACTTTAGGGATTTTTCTAGAATTTTCTAGATTTTTCCGGGCATTTTCTGCAATTTCCGGCGACCTTCCGGCGAGTTTTCCGGTCGCCGGCAGTGGGGGAGACGACCGGAGTGATCCGGTGCAACGCGGCGCACCATAGGAGGGTGTACGCGCGCATCCTGGCCATTAGTGGAGTCTGATTGATCCGGTGCATCGCGGTCCATGATACCGCGGTACACCCGGATCTGTGGGCGTTGGATGGAGGGAAGATAGGGTGAGATGATCCGGTGTGACGCGAGTACGGAATCCGGATGCAGCCAACCAACCAGGAAGTGACACGTCAGCAAGGCACCCTTAGTGCGCGCGTGGCAGCGCGTGCGCGCGCGTGGGACTCTCCAAACGCGCGTGGGAGCGCGTGTGCGCGCGTGGCTGACGCCAGACGCGCGTGGGAGAGTGGGAAAGCTTGGCGGCGCGTGTGGGGAGCTCTGGGAGGCGCGTGGGGGCGCGTGAAGGGCCTCTGCGGCTGCTGGAAAAGTCCAGAATACCCCTAGGGACTGTTTTGTCATTACCAGGACCTTCACTATACATTTTGGGGCCTCGGGTTGGCATTTTTGGAATTAACGGGACATTATATTATTATTTTATTTCTCGTTAATTATTATAATTGTCCGATTAATATTTCTAAATATTAATTGTATCAGTTAAAGTGCGAATCGCTAGTAAACATATGTAATTGATTTAACGACTATTAATGGTATTATTTTATTAAACTGTAATAACCATTAATGTTAAATTAATTAGTGCTTGGTTTTCTTCATATAAATAACCCATTATATATTATGGAATATTTATACTGTTAATCGTATATAAACCATGATTATTATGCTGTGTGCATTTCAGGGAATAAATGGACTGTTTATTATGTCGCATTTATATTATATGGATGTGTTGCCATATAGAACCATGTGAGCTGACTAATAAGTTTAGACTCATTTATACCTTATGCATTAGTTGCGATAGACAGATGTGTGGCTGTCGGGGTATGTGGTTTAATATTATTGGCATGTGTTGCCTAATTGACATACTCGGTATATTTATTAATATTATTGGCATGTGTTGCCTAAATTGACATTGTCGGTACATTTATTAATATTGTTGGCATGTGTTGCCTAATTGATATGCTCAGTATATTCATCAGTACTTTGCGAGGTGTTATCACTGTGTAGTTCGTTATAGTCTGTGTTGTCTGTACCGTGCACCATGTATAATAGCTGATTTCCCGGGTAGGGAAAGGCGACACTTGACCACCTAGTGTGAGTCTAAGTGATCACCGTCTATTCTGGTTGAGGTCATGTTATACATTGGATAGTTCCCATAGGATGTATACAGATATAGTACTCATCCGATTCATAATGATTAATTTATTTGATTCTCTGATTTGGGTCATAGTAGAGAGGACTTGCTCGTGGGGTTGACCCACCATTGTTGTTATTTCAGGATACGGTCAGTATCCGTTTCAAGGCTGAGGTTAGCAGTGTGGGACCATCATCCGAACTCATCTACTCCTACGATCCAGTGCAGGGTAGAAGTTTTATGTAGTAGTTCAGTTTCAGTTTTTATTTACTTTTGACGTTGAACTCTCAGGGTTATATTTAGGGATCCCTGACGTAGGATTTCCAAGTTGTAATGAAGTACTGTATTAAATAAAGGATGGATGGATGTTGTATTATTTAGTGTTCCTTTCCGGTCTAAATTCTTTTATTATCATCATTTTGTATTCCATGCTTGTATATTGCCAATTGTTTTTGATATCCCTCGTTTTTCGTGTATAAGCCTGATCAACTTATGCGTGGAAAATGTTGGGGGTGTTACAATGATGCTGATAAAGTAAATAGTATTTAACAACTTTCGAATATGAACACAGACATAACAAATAAAATCATCATAAAACATTAAAGGGAATAAATGATTTCAATAGTGAAGAGAGGGTGGTCAAATGGGTTATTTCTTAACATTCCCGCTTGTTGTGAGGAAGATTATGGACCACCGAACTATGAAGGTGACATGGTTCACGTTAAATGGTGGATGATTGAGCGAATAAATAAGAAGAAAATAAAATGTAATTTTTGCCACTGCGATCTCCATATATTGATGGTGTCTGGCATCATTGGAGAAAAAGTCTTAGTCAACTAATGGTAACCGTTGACGTCATTTTCTGTATGTAATGTGATATACGTAATACAATGTATGTAATATGATATATGTAGTGTGATGTTGTATTTAACTTTTGAAGTAACATAATGGAACTTTTGGGATAGACAGTTTAATTAGCACTGTCTAACATAAAATCGCCATATGCAAAAGGCAACTAAGTATCGCCTCATTGGAGAAAATAGCCAGATGACATTCACAGAACCATGTCACTTGAAATTGATGGTTTCAACCTATCGCAAATCAATAACAAAATGGACTAAACAACATATATACATATACATATTTCAAATGACATAAATGGCCCTTAATTAAAATCATACAGCCAGTATAATGCTTTCATTAGTAGATTGGAAAAACCTACATATTATCCTTACAGAATCCAAATTTATAGTGATTAGAAATTCCTTCGTAAATAGTGTGTCCATTATTTTTAGGCAAATACACAACTTTTCTTAACTAGTTTCGCCATTACAGAATCCAAATTACATATACACAATAGAGTGACCAACAACAGAGTTCATCCACCCACCATACCATACCTATACATCATCATAAATACAATCAAGCCATCAACAGAGTGACCATTATCATCCATTTCATATTCCATATATACAAAACCCAAAAAACAAAAGTGAACAGGTTATCCATACATTTACACAAAAGGGGATATATTTTTTATACCAACATTTTTTCATTCATCCATCCACCCTAGCATACCTATACACCATCACAAATAAAGTGAAGCCATCAATTTCTCATCAGCATACAACTAACAATAGTGTGATCAACTTCGACATATATGACAAACAAAATAAATACAAAATTAGTTATTATCAAGAATTTCTTAACTCAGAACAACTTTTGCCGAGCTCAAGGATTGATCACGGATGTTGTCTCTTCGGACATTGGCATCGAATTACGGTGACCACTGGTGTGATCAACATCTTTAGAATGGATCATACAATCACAATGTTTGTATATACGTTAATTAATGCAAAGTTAAAACATACATGTTTAGAATATATCGCGCAAGTATAAATTTTATAGGAGATAAACTTATAAGATAATCTGAGAATCGGCATTCATGATATGAAACAAATGGAGTCCCCTACCAATATATTGTCAACGTTTATTAGCTGGTGGATTCCAAAAGTATGATATAATGTTGAACTTAATTTTTATATACCTAGTTCAGAATAAAAGTTTGTTTATACTTGTTCAGTTAATGGAGTCCTGGGATGACTGAAGTTAGCGGTAGGACAGTATGCCATTTGGTCAATATTTGTTTCCGAATGTAAACGTGCATATGGGTTACGATCTTCGTAAATCCAAGTGGCGTCGCTAGGAATGTCACAACCCTTATTTCAATATAAACATTCTTTGTTAAGAGATTATCGTACTGAAAATTATAATAATATATAAAAAAATTAAAAAATCAATGTTTTGATTTAACAAAAGGAGAAAACTCACATTCAGATGTACATATGTAATAGGTGGCATGGTACCACTGCTACCTACCCCTGCACCAACACTGTTGTTGCCATTTGATTTCTACAAAACAATAGATTTATTCATTGTAAAAACAAAATTAGGACATTGCTAATATCAAAATGTCAATGACATATACTAGAAAATTAAATTATCAAATAAGAATAAATAAATTAAATTAACCTTTCATTTCGCATAGTTTTTTTTTTTTTTCTCTGCATGGACTGTTCAAACTTATTCTTTTTCCTGCGCCTTAATCCCTTACCACCTATTTCTTTATTCTTTATACCCTTGGCATTACTTTCGGTCGTGGCTTGCCCAATGATACTTTCATTATGTTCATGATTATTACTTCTTTCAGTTGAAAAAGCTGAATTGGTTGCCTCTTGTTTAACATCAGAACATTGTTCTTCAACATTAATGTGTTTCTTTTTCCATTTCATCCCCTTTAGCATCAAATTATTGAATACCTCTTCTTTCTCGGATGCAAATGAGCTGATTTCTATAAAAGAAAATGACATAACATCCTATACCTTTTGCGTACTTCAAGTTTAGGATCAGCAATAACTTCACATCCACGGATATCTTGTACGCTATTATCCCTAGCTTTTTTGGTCCACCTTTTTAGTATATACATAGAAGGTAATTCTTTGAAATAATGAGTGTCGTCTTTCAGTACTTTAAGTATATGGCTGCACAAAATACCCTCCATTGCATATTTCCCGTACGAACAACTTAGAAAGCCATCATCCCACCTTGTCACAGTCCGATCTATACTGCCATCATGAACAGATACTATAGAAACATGTAAGCTATTTTCATCTAAAGTTGTTCATTCCACGGTAGCAACCACACAATCTTCTATGAATTGGTCCTGGAAAAGCTCTAAAATCTTCGACGTATACATATTGCCCGCTTGCTTTAGAATTGGACAATTTTGTTTAAGTCTAGGTAGCTTACTGAGTAAACCATACTCAGCTTGATATTCCTTGTAGCGTTTGTCCGACAATAGCCTGTTAAGGTGCATGAAGAAATCCGGAATACTCATTTTCTTGGTTAAGTACTCTTTCAAGCAGCTATTTAGACTTTCACTTAGCTGCGTTGTCCACATTCCAACGATAAACCAATGTTTAACAAATGAATAACCCCATTTTTCTCTCAAACCAAACAAATTGTTCAACCATGTGTTACTAACAACATCGTACTCCCTTAACATTACATCCCATTGTATACAAAAATCATCCTTATCATCATAACAGTACATGAATTGACTCAGCACACTTTTTATTCCTTCATCATTCCTAAAAATGGTGCCAACATGCTTCTGTGCATTTGCCATAATGTGCCACGTGCAAAGTAGATGTCTTGTCCTTGGTATAACTTGTGTCAATGCCTTTGCCATTGCACCATCTTGGTCAATAAGAATTGTTTGTGGAGCTTTACCTAACATCACATTCAAGAATATATCAAAAAAGCATATAAATGAATAGGCAATCTTATCATACATCATTACTAAAAATCTTAGTAGTATTGAAAATTTAAAGGCAATAACAAAATAATATAATACATATATTATATAAAACTTTCATTAAAAATTATGCCCTAGTAAAATATCTTCATTTCAAAAAGTAATTCACATAAAAAGGAAAAAAAAATGGCTATGTTCAATTATTAATGGCTTAAAACATATGTATATATAGGATGACCAAAATGATTGCAAGAAGAAAAAAAAAATAATAACCTGTATAAGATTTACCTGACATTACATTCAAGAATGAATCAAACAGCCACGCAAATGAATTGGTAGTCAAGTCATACATCAATGCTAGTCGAAAGACAGCAGTCTCCCGATGATGATTCAAACCAGGAAAAGCCGCAAAAGGATGGTTGCTTGGACGAGCTTGTATGTCGTGTCGAATGTGACGACGTCTCCAAAATGCCCATAGTCGATTATCATTCTCGAATCTGCCCAGAAGATATTAGTTATCATTTCATCGCTATCCAACTGCATGGTGTGGAAAAATGAAAGATTCTCACAAGATTGAATTTTTAAATAATTTATTAGCCACGTCTTCTCTCAGTATTCTAACTCACTCTGTTTTCTGGTCCTTAGAAAATTTTGTTAATCAACTTTGGTGTAGCCAATTGATTGCCTCCCACAGCCTGCCTGCTCATTAACTCAAACACATTACCGAGTGGAACTCCAAATTGGCAAGCCAATTCCACGTCAATTGCTTGGGCAACACTTATTCTTCGTTGTGATGGCATCATATGTGTGCATTTTTCAATTATCATAGGATGATTGTGAGATTCGATAAAATTATATACAACATACTTTCCCATCTTGCAGTCATATCTAATTTGCATCAGTGCACCACAACCGGTTCGAGTTTCAGCCCTAGGCTTTCTTGTATGGATATCCCTTTTGTCCTTCACCCTAAAACCTTGTTTGGAACACACAAACTTGCTTGTTGTAATATTTCCCATCTTACTGCTTTTATTTGTATAATTCTTACGAATACTGAATCCAACTATACCCCTATAAGCATTGTAAAAGTCGTATGCTTCATCCTTAGTGTCAAACAGCATGTTCAATTTTGGTGTGAATTCTATCTCAATGGGATTGACAACTTCTGCTGCTAAACTTTCGGAAATATTGATTTCGGTAATGATTGGAACGCTTGTTCTCACATCATTAGTACTTAAGTCGTCGTCCATTGGGATAACTTTAGTATGAATGCTACAAGGAAAAGAAAAGGTCCATCAGAAGGTTAAAGTCGGATTCTATAACTTGTGACAATAAAAAAAATACTAAATATTTATAGAACTAATGAAAAGGGCTAAAAAATCCTACAATTATCCAAGATTTTAGATACACTATAATATTTAACCAATGTCAATTTCAACTAAAAAATATCATAATTTACACTAATAGATGACAAATGAAAGAATTAAAAATTCTTAAATTTATGTGTGACATTAATTATTCAGCACTGTGTGAATACCTTATTTGGATGGTGAAGGTGATCAGTGTGCCTATTTATTAAACTTCACAATGTTTTTTTTCCTCATAATATCAAATTATTGCTTGTGAAATGTGTAATTAGCGCATACATTTAAAGCCTAAAATTTTGGATAACACATTGGTATCTAATAAAGCCAATTCAGTTCAAAAAATCAATTATGGAAGATTTTACATTCACTAGAATGCTTATTGAAGATTATAGAAGAAAACCCTAAAATTATCCAAAGATTCAAATATACTAGAATGCTTAACCAATGTCAATTTCAACTAAAACATATCATAATTTACACTAACAAATGACAAATGAAAGAATTAAAAATTCTTAAATTTATGTGTGATATTAGTTATTTAGCATTGTGTTAATACCTTATTTTGATGGTGAAGGTAATCAGTGTGCCTATTTATTAAACTTCACAATATTTTTTTCCTCATAAATATCAAATAATAACCTGTGAAATGTGTAATTGACGCATACATTTAAAACCTAAAATTTTGGATAACACATTGGTACTTAATGAATCCAACTCAGTTTAAACAATCAATTATGGAAGATTTTACATTCACTAGAATGCTAATTAAAGATTATAGAAGAAAACCCTACAATTATCCAAGATTTCAGATACACTAGAATGCTTAACCAATGTCAATTTCAACTAAAAAATATCATAATTTACACTAACAGATGACAAATAAACGAATTAAAAATTCTTAAATTTATGTGTGACATTAGTTATTCAGTATTGTGTGAATACCATATTTGGATGGTGAAGGTGATCAGTGTGTCTATTTATTAAACTTCACAATGTTTTTTTTTTTCCTCATAAATATCAAATAATAACATGTGAAATGTGTAATTGGCGCATACATTTAAAACTAAAAATTTTGGATAACACATTGGTACCTAATGAAGCCAACTTAGTTCAAAAAATCAATTATGGAAGATTTTACATTCACTAGAATGCTTATTGAAGATTATAGAAGAAAATCCTACAATTATGCAAGATTTCAGATATACTAGAATGTTTAACTAATGTCAATTTCAACTAAAAAATATCATAATTTACACTAACCGATGACAAATGAAAGAATTAAAAATTTTTAAATTTATATGTGACATTAGTTATTCAGCACTGTATTAATACCTTATTTTGATAGTGAAGGTAATCAGTGTCTCTATTTATTAAACTTCACAATGTTTTTTTCCTCATAAATATCAAATAATAACCTGTGAAATGTGTAATTGGCGCATACATTTAAAACCTAAAATTTTGGATAACATATTGGTACCTAATGAAGCCAACTCAGTTCAAAAAATCAATTATGAAAGATTTTCCATTCACTAGAATGCTTATTGAAGATTATAGAAGAAAACTCGACAATTATCCAAGATTTCAGATACACTAGAATACTTAACCAATGTCAATTTCCACTAAAAAAATATCACAATTTACACTAATAAATGAGAAATGAAAGAATTAAAGATTCTTAAATTTATATATGACATTAGTTATTCAGCACTATGTGAATACCTTATTTTGATGGTGAAGGTGATCAGTGTGCCTATTTATTAAACTTCACAATATTTTTTTCCTCATAAATATCAAATAATAACCTGTGAAATGTGTAATTAGCGCATACATTTAAAACCTAAAATTTTGGATAACACATTGGTACCTAATGAAGCCAACTTAGTTCAAAAAATCAATTATGCAAGATTTTACATTCACTAGAATACTTATTGAAGATTACAGAAGAAAATCCTACAATTATCCAAGATTTCAGATACACTAGAATGCTTAACCAATGTCAATTTCAACTAAAAAATATCATAATTTACATTAACAGATGACAAATGAAAGAATTAAAAATTTTTAAATTTATGTGTTAAATTAGTTATTCAGCACTGTGTTAATACCTTTTTTTTTTTTTTTTTTTTTTTTTTTTTTTTTTTTTATGGTGAAGGTGATAAGTGTGCCTATTTATTAAACTTTGCAATACTTATTTTCTCATAAATATCAAATAATAACCTATGAAATGTGTAATTGCCGCATACATTTAATACCAAATTTTTTGGATAACACATTGGTACCTAATGAAGCCAACTTAGTTCAAAAAATCAATTATCGAAGATTTTAGATTCACCATAATACTTATTGAAGATTATAGAAGAAAACCTACAATTATTTAAGATTTCAGATATACTAGAATGCTTAACCAATGTCAATTTTAATTAAAAACTATCATAATTTACATTGACAGATGACAAATGAAATAATTATAAATTTTTTTATTTATGTGTGACATAAGTTAGTTAGCACTGTGTGAATACCTTGTTTTAATGGTGGAGGTGATCCGTGTGCCAATTTATTAAACTTCGCAATGTTTATTTTCTTATAAATATCAAATAATAACCTGTGAAATGTGTAATTGCCGCAAACATTTAATATCAAAAATTTTGGATACCACATTGGTACCTAATTAAGCCAACTCAGTTAAAAAAATCAATTATGGAAGATTTTAGATTCACTACAATACTTATTGAAGATTGTAGAAGAAAACCCTACAATTATCCAAGATTTAAGATTCACTAGAATGTTTAACCAATGTCAATTTCAACTAAAAAAATATTTACACTAACAGATGACAAATGAAATAATCATAAATTCTTACATTTATATGTGACATAAGTTAGTTAGCACTGTGTCAATACCTTGTTTTAATGGTGAAGGTCATATGTGTTCTAATTTATGAAACTTCGCAATGTTTATTTTCTCATAAATATCAAATAATAACTTGTGAAATGTGTAATTGCCGCATACATTTAATATCAAAATTTTTGGATAACACATTGGTACCTAATGAAGCCAAGTCAGTTCAAAAAATTAATTATGAAAGATTTTAGATTCACTACAATGACAGATGAGAAATGAAATAATCATAAATTAAGTTCTAAATCTACAATGTTCAGTTCAAAACAAAAATTTCACTGTATTTCGAAAAAATAATGAACAATACTATTAAATGCACAATATTAATAACATGTATTAAGACTTACCAACCATCGTTAATTAGGTCAGTTGTAGATACCAGCTCAGGTCCATTGTAGATTTCTTTCCTGTAGATGAAGAGAAGAATCTTATTGAAGAAATCACCAATTTCTGGAATGAAATCACTTAGTTTTGATTCAAAAAAGGAAATAAAAAAAGTAAAAATAGAGGAGGGAGGAATTAAGGTTTTAAATAAAAAAGGAATTCAAAAGCAACATGTTTTTTATGGAACAAGGAGAGATGAATTAGGGTTTGGATTCAAAAAATTAAAAAGAAATAATAAACAAAACGAAAAGGGAAGGAGGGAAATAACAAAACCAAAAGGGAAGAAAAGGAAAGTGAAAGTGCAGAAGCGGGGGCGGGTGCGCCAAATTTTTCAACTTATTTCAACTTTCCTTTTTCGTATTTTTTTTTTTTGGTTTACAATTGGCACGTTAAGTTTACTTTGCCATTTGATGACTTTTTTTGCTTGTGCTATGTAATGTTTCCAATTTTCGTCATTTTCCATTTTTCGGTATTTTCTGATTTTTTTTAGGGTATTTTCATCTTTCCTCGTTTTGCGTACTGGACACATTGGAGTGTGCCGGGTGTGTCCGAGAGTTGATAGGGTATTTCTTTGAGTTTAGAACTCTTGGGAATGCAAGGGTTGCCATTTCGACATTATTTCATTTTTTGGGCCGTACAGTCTCGTGTGGGACTCGCTGCCAGAATTGTTGCATATGGGGGTTTGATTTGGGTCCATTTGCATCTCACCCATTTTTATTTATTGTGTTTTATGTAGTTGTTATATGGTTTGTGTGTATATGTGTAGGTATATAGATGTGTGGTGGGAAATTAAAGATTTAAAAGGATTTTTTTTAAACGGGGCCCACTTTTTTTCATTTTAATGGCCTAAAGGCCATACCAAGCATCCATTTCTCTCACTCTCTCCCTCCCTCACAAAATATCTCTCTTCTCTTAACCTTTTCTTTTTCTTTTTTTATTCCACACAATTGAAGCTTGATTTCCCTCTCATCTTTGAGAGATTTTTGATGCCGTTTGTGGCAAATTGAAGAGCGCGTCGAGACCTTCGATTTGATCGGAGCAAAAGAGGTTTTGATGCACCTTTGGATTTCGAATTAGGGCTAGGAATTGGGCAAAAATTGGGGCTTTTCTCTCATTTGAGGTAGGGGTGTTCTAATACATGATTTCTTATACTTCTTTTGAGTTAATTCTTTAATCGCATGCTTATTGTGAGTTAATTCTTTAATTGCATGCTTAATTAATTTAGATTCTTGCAAATTGTTTAAATTTTATGTTTGGAAGGTGAGTGTATGTGAAAGTTGATATAATGTGTATGAGCATGCCTATGTGTAATGAAAATTGTATCTTGTATACCTAACTAGCTTGAATTCTTACAAGTTACTTATGTGTTGTACATAGGAAATATGGGGTTATATGCTAGTTATCAATTGGTGTAATAGCATGCACTTGTGAAATGGAAATTCTCTTTATAAGATTAATATGCTAAATTAATGTTGAATGAAAGCATGAGTTACTTCTTTTAGAAATTTAACTTGCAAGCATGTGTGATGTTCTATAGTGGGATTAACAATTAGAAGCATGAGGCATTCATGCATCCATTGGGAAAGGAAAAAGGGGAAAATGTTTTAAAAGCAAGAGAAAGGATTTTGGGGAAATTGTTTTTAAAAAGTGTTGCGAAAATCGGACGCCTAGGAGGCGCTTAGTGGTTCGTGTTGTTAGTGTAGTCTAGAAGGGAGTAAGGTTGAGCTGACTAAGCCGGATGCGACGCCTTGGAGGTGCCTTAGGTCGGATTACACTAACGGTGTGGAAGTTGAAATGGAAATGTTTCGAAAAAATGGGGTGCGACATGAGCATGACATTGCACTTCATTGGCATACATGGCATAATTGTGACTTGGGTGGTATATGTGTTTATATCGGATGTTGTGGTTATGGTATACCTTCCCGGTGTAATATGATCTCGTTCTCTTATTTCCTATTCTATATGTGGACTCACAGGGTCATAGGAAGTGTGTCTTAGACACTTCCTATTGAGCTTATGCTCACCCCTTTATTATTTAACATTTTTTAGGATACAGAAAAGAAATAGCGGACGACAATCCACCCTGGCCTTAGCTTGGAGTAGGAAAATGTCTCTTATTGCTATTTTTTTTGTATCCAGGCTTAATTTTGTATAATGTTGACTCAAAATGTATTATTTTGCAATATGAGATGTATTTAGATTCATTTTGGTGTATGGCCATTGGGGAAATGTAATTAAGTTTTAATCACACTAAATCCTTTAGTGTATTTTAAGTAACGTGTGGTAAATTATGTTAACAATGTGTTGTTGTTATTATATTAGGTGTTGGAATGTATTTAAACATGTACGTGAGTGTAGTGGTGTAGGTGGTTGGGCATCAAAGTTGGTGTACCTTGGTTTCCTTTAGACAATGGCACTTTGGGTGAGGATAACCCAACGTAAAATCCCATACGTCGACCGGATGACCTGAACCAGTCGACATGAATTTCCCACACGTCGACCGGTATCTTGGCAGTGAGCATATTCACTGTACAAGTCTTGAACCAAGTTGACAGGTAGCCTTCCATATGTCGACTGGTATCCTGGGAGTGGGCTTTTCCACTGTACACGTCCCAAACCAGTTGAAGTATGACTCCCCATACATCGATCGGTTCCTATGTAGTAAACATTTGTGACTTATTTTCCTATTTTACCCTTAACCACTCACTCAAGTGTTTTGTTACACATTATAAGATCCAGTAAAATACAATAATTATATTTTAGCCATGGGAATGACTATATTGCCCTGGACTTTATCTTATTTATTATGTGATACAAATAAATGACTATTTTGCCCTTTGAGTCTCAGGCCATTAGGATTGTGATAAATGACCATCTTGTCCTTATTGGACTTTAATATACAAATTTAACGTGAAAGGACCATATTACCCTTGGATAATTTTGGGTCGGGTAAGGACCCATTTAATGATCCGGATCCAATGGATTTAGGTCATTTCACGGCATTAGGCACTGAACTGCTGGGGACTGCAGGGTTAGGAACAGCAGGGCATTCGCGCCCAATGAAGAGTGGATGGAAGAAAAAGTGGAGACAACTCCTAAAATATATATATGCCACTATTGAGATATTGAAAAAAAAGTTAAAAATAGTACCTTTGTATCATTATACATGTCTAGTTTTAAAATTCACACTTTTTCAGACATTAGATTTTATTATATTTTATTACATTGACACTAGATTTATTTTCAAATTTACCCTTTGATGAGGTCTACCCATTTTGAGAATTGGAACTTTAATTTATTTTATCTTTTAGCATAAATTGAGAATGTTATAAAAAATAATGCATTGTTTTTTTAAATGGGACAAATATTATGGGTCAACCAAAAATAAAAAGATGTACTATTTATATAAGACGGGGAAGGTAAATAAATGAACAAAATTGTATAACAATACATTTTTAGAATTCTTATTGATAAGAATCAAACTAAAGCAAGATGCAACCGGCAAATCCGATCGTTTATTACCGCAATTATACTACATGGATGGTCTGCATGTGCTTATTGCACCGTGCAATAGGCGCATTTGACTATTCATTACTACGCGTGTAATATACGCACGAGCACGTACGTTACACAAATGATCCGAATACACCCGTTACACGGCGTACCAAAATTTCTCTCTCAAAATTTTTCCCTCAATTTATCTAATGTGGGAAAGAGACACACAATGTGAGAAAATTGGAGGATGCATTCACATTCACATGGGCATGTCAGCACCTCTGCCCATCAAAAGCACCTCTGCCCATCAAAAGCGACAATGCAGCTACCAGTCTGACTTTTCACATATGTTTATGTTTTTTTATTAGGAAGACGTACTTCACTTTTTTGTCTTTAATTTTTGTAAGCAAATAACAAAAATATCCCTAATTCTTATGCTATAAAATAATAACGTTAGGAACAATAAAATGTATTCTGTCAATAACAGACTGTTCCAGTTGAGTTATTTCAAGAAAAAAGAGATCACACTAACTATTATTTTGAATCTTTACAAATCAAACATTGTTCAAAGCAATCAATTGGTTAAAGGTCCAACACAAACTGCAATACAAAAAGTAGCAGACAGGATGAGTCATGCTTCTTTAGGCTGCTGGGTAACACTAACACCTTACTCAAAACTCATGTTTTCAGCCTCATGCCTCAAGGAATCAAACAACACAGTGGATAAATAACGCTCTCCAAAGCTTGGGAAAATAACCTGTACATAACAAATATGAGTTCCACATTCCATTGGGTTGTTCACTTGTTCTAGAAGAAAAAAAACCTAAAAAACAAATCAAGTTCATACAGTTTATACTAAAGGTAGTACCAGACACCATGGGTTAGCAAAAAATCACGTTGATAACGCACAAAGGGTTGACAAGTTTTTGGAGCATGAAAACCTGATCTAATTTAGATTACAAATATTTGTGTATATGTGTGTGTGTGGGTGTGTACATATATTTGGCAACATTTAATGAAAATGTAGTACTCTGAACAATTTTAGTTCACAGTTCTAACAGCCGTATCTCCTCTTCCCTCCCCTATTCATCAACTGATAACAAAAGGACCCAACTTTAGTGTCCTCATGCTGCTTTTAATCAGACTAACGTGCGGTCTATCCAATTTCTAACCACAAGTATAAGCCTAACACTAACATCAACTAACTAAAACCATATTTAGTTAGGATTCACCAAATTAGAACACTCTTTACTGTATGGAAACTTGAGGATACACTTTAAAGCAACTCTTTTCATCAGTGGTCAATATTTGAAAGATAAAAAAAAAAAAGTCCTCCATGCCTACAATTCTTAATGGCAACAGATGATGCAATAAGGAAAACAAGAAACCTAGAAAAAGCAGTACACATGGCATGTAAATTAAGAATTATTTGAACCATCACAAAAAGATTTCTGATGGGAGTAACTTAACAAAATCAACCCATAATGACTATTTAAGATTATATATATATATATATATATATATATATATATATATAAGTGGATTAAAGAAATTTAACTTACAACAATGAGTTTCCCAGAATTTTCTGGTCTCTTGGCAATCTTTATTGCAGCAGCAGCTGCAGCCCCAGAAGAAATCCCTACCTGCAAATAATCTCACCACAAACATGACAAAACATAGGAAATGTTGATGACAGAAACAACGTAGTATGTACAACTAGGAATTTGGGGTCTTTGATAAGTAAGAGAAAGGAGTGTCAGAAATACATGTGAGACCCTTATAAGAGATCTTAACTAACTGAAAACATACCAGTAAACCTTCTTTCAAAGCGAGAAGCTTAGAAGTGTCCAAGGCTTCTTCACTCGATACCTGAATATTTACAAAAACATTGCAATTGAGTAAAAGGAAATCCAGTTCTTTGTTTCTTTTGTTTGGGCAAATAACTCACACATCACTTGAACCCTCAACTTTCTAATTTAGAAAGGTAGAGGAAATAACACTAGTCCGCAGCCTTTTGATGGTTAGGAAATCCAAGTTAAAGTTGCTGGAATTCACATAATAGATATTGCCATATCAGGAAGTAAGTGGGCGGGCACATATCAACAGTTTGGATTTAAATTCAATTTTAATCCAATTCCCATACTTCGGATTTGGTAAGAGTGGTATAATCCCCTAAATCTGATGAGTACCAAAGTCCATTTTAACTATGTTAATTAAAAGAGTGACCTCGGATTTAAGGGGATCCTAGAACAATGGGTTGATGAAATAATAAAATAGTGTAATACCGGTTAATATGATTAGTTATTTTAATAAGCAAAGGATACACAAGAAGATATTGCAAAAAAGGGACAAAACCCATGACTAAAATTAATTTAATATAATACACACAAAAAAAAAAACAAATACTGTGTATGGTTACTAACTTAACATTAGCCACTAGATTCACAATATTCAAGGCTGAAAATATTTTGAAATTCATTGGTTCTTCTTTTGGTTGTTTGGTTATATCAATTTTAGTTTGATGATAGATGTCAAATTTGGATACGACAAGTCTAATTTCATAAAATTCAATTATTACCAAACTTTTGTTTTATATAAATTATCTTAGAGTGGACAATTATTTGGTGGGAAATTTCTTTTTTTAAACATACTAATTGAAATAATATTTATGTTTGCCAGTCATATTACCAAATCAGAAGTTCTTACAAGATCAATTTAAAACACCAAATAACTGGTCTAAATTTAATCCATTTATTGCCTATATAACAGCATGAATTTAAGGAATATCCACTATCTGTGTGCTTTTATGAGAACTATAAACAAAATGTTCCAAAGGTTATTTTTGCTCAACAACCATGATAAGAATAATTTTTTATAAAGAAGCAGTTCAACGGCACTACTAGAAAATGCAACAAAGTCAAGGAGAAGCAGAAGGTGACAATGTGAATCGTCTAAAAAAATCCTCAAACTAAATTCCTGATAATAAGATTTTGAGGCTTACTTGAACAACTTCATCAAGAATGTTGACATCCAATACAGCAGGGATGAAGCCAGCACCAATTCCTTGTATCTTATGTGGGCCTATCAGATGAACATATGCAAATATCCAATCAGGAAAGAATCAATATGTTAAGATGTTTCTCTTCTCAAAAGATCTTGATGCAAGAAAACACATTTAAAACCTTGACTTTTGACATTGAAGAAGAATCATACTCACCAAGAAAACAAAAATTGGAAACACGAAGAAAAAGATGAACAAAACAAAAACTGGTAGCAACTTCCAAATATTTTTTTTTTGTTGACCACAACAAATGAATAAGCTAACTGGTAATATTGAAAGATCAATTTGGAAGAAGCATTTCCATGAAAGTCTACCAACTCTGAAACCACCTGAAATTTCATGACAATAACAGAAATTTTAACCAAACAGAGTTATCACCGATTTCTTAAGCAGGAAAAAAGTGTTTGATCTTTGCAAGCCTGGGACATATTGATGGTAGTTTGATGCCCATTCAGTTAATCGCTTTCCTTCGACAAGTGAAAAAATGATCTTTAGGTTTACTAACTTCATACAGGAAAAGCCAAAGTGCATTTTCTTATCAGAAGTAACATGACTCTCAGAGCAGCTGAGATTAACATGGTTGAAACATAGTTGACGGGGCTACCTAATGACAGGAGCACTCTAACAGTAATGAAGTAAAATCAATAACATCAACAAAAAGTACATAAGAAGAGAATATAAAATTACTATTAAAACTTTCTTCCCACAATGGTCTGAAACCACTCTCTAATACTGCTCATGCATTCATAGATAATTATCCACAGTCCAGGTACTGGACTAAATTACAAACCGTACCTCCACCAAACTTACTCTTTACGAATCCTATTGAATATGTCCATTTTAGGATTTTTAATAAAGGGTGTTTTTCACAAGCTTGAAGAGCTCAGATATCTTTCATAAAATTTACTGCATATCTGCCCTCAGAATTTTATTGTTTCACTGCAACAAAAAATTTCACTTCTGAAAGTTCTCAAGTTCGCTGGGCTTGAGCCCATCTGGTCACCACAACATTAACACATTCAACCCTTCAACATATAGCAACCAACCAAAGGAAACGAATCTGCAAAAATCTTGTGTGGGTTGGAGATCAAGTGACATAAACAAGAAGAAAAAAGAATCATCATTAATACAGGAAAGTTTGGAGCCAAACTAAACCCGCAAAACAAGGGAACAGTTGTGTTAACACCTAAAAATATTATCCAAAGTAATCATGCCACGTGGTCGAACAACCCGAGGCCTGAACTATGGATCAGCCCACGATCGTCGAGGGGAACGATTAATTTTAAATCATAGTGGTCGGAATTAAGGTCGAGATTTAAGGTCATTAGAACAGAGATAAGGTGTTGAGCTCATAGCTAACAATGGTCAAGGTCCATCGACCATTAGGCTGACGGAGGTCACATCGACCACTAGACTGACGGTGGTCTCATCGACCACTATGGCTGACAAAGGTCCATGAAGCATCTCGGTCACTAATGACTGATGGAGGTGTGGCTAACGGAGGTCCATCGACCACTAGACTGACGGAGGTCTCATCGACCACTATAGCTGATGGAGGTCCACGGAGTATCTTGGTCACTAATGATTGATGGAGGTGTGGTTGACGGAGGTCCATAGACTACTAGGCTGACGAAGGACAATCGACCACTAGGCTAACGAAGGACCATCGACCACTATGGCTGATAGAGGTCCATGGATCATTATGACTGAAAAAAGTTTCTCAACCATTATGACCTAAGATATTCTATGATCATGGTCAAGAGTGTAAGTCACTATGACCTAAGAAAATCTCTCGACCAACCATGATCGACAGTCTCTACCAATGATCGAGAGTACACCTAATTGATGGACAAGCTCAGTTTAAGATGGATCTGATACCTCTTCGGGCCATATTCACTTGAAGAATCTTTGGTGTGATTCAAATAAAGACCGGCTATGAATCCCAATGTTTCAAGAACCCAACAAGTCAGGTCTGGAAGCTTAAAGAAAGCTTGAAATAGAAAAGGACAACTTAACCATGTCAGAGGTCCAGAGATTCAGAACTACAGATAGAAGGTTCTCTTCTTCTTTTTTTATAAATAAAATGTATTAGAAAGCGTTCAAAAGGGGAACGCGTCCTAAGCTATATACATAAAAATAACCTATGAACTCAAAGAGCCCAAAAAGTACACAATATCCTCAAAAGAAGAAAAATCTCTCCCCCAACCCCAACAAAAAAGGGTACAAATAATAGAAAATTTCAGCGCTCCAATGGAGGACTCCTTCCCATCAAAAGATCGTCTATTCCGCTCTTTCCAAAGGCTCCACCAAACGCAAAAAGGGGTCACCCTCCAAAAGTCTCTAAATTACAAACTGTACCTCCACCAAACTTATTCTTTATGAATCCTATTGAATATGTCCATTTTAGGATTTTTAATAAAGGGTGTTTTTCACAAGCTTGAAGAGCTCAGATATCTTTCATGAAATTTACTGCATATCTGCCCTCAGAATTTTATTGTTTCATTGCAACAAAAATTTTGACTCCTGAAAGTTCTCAAGTTCGATGGGTTTGAGCCCATCTGGTCACCACAACATTAACACATTCAACCCTTCAACATATAGCGACCAACCAAAGGAAACGAATCTGCAAAAATCTTGTGTGGGTTGGAGATCAAGTGACATAAACAAGAAGAAAAAAGAATCATCATTAATACAGGAAAGTTTGGAGCCAAACTAAACCCGCAAAATAAAACATCTTTGCTCATTAGAACAAATAACATCACTGCAAATTGCAAAAACCTTGTACCAGTGTCAATCTCCAACATTTCCCTCTGCCTTTGTTATTATAAGTTCATGTTTTCAGGCTGCTGTGCCAGGCAGCATGTATGAGTTCTAGAATTATGACATTTCTGTCTCATATAGATTCCAGTCCATGGCCTATCCAATGACAGAAAAGTGACTGACGGTGATTTATATTGATTGAAAAGAGAGAACATAAAATTCATCATGAAAAATATAGAATAATAATGGAAAACTGCCTAAAATAATACAAAGTAAGTTGAATATTGTATTACTAGTTCACTAGCAAGGGTGGTAGAGGATGTGTTCAAATTTGGCTTGGTTGAACTGCTCAGACTTGTCCCAAGCTCAACTAACACCATTTAAACTTGTCTAAGCTTGGTCAACCAAAGCTCAACTAGAGCCATTTAAACTTGTCTAAGCTTGGTCAACCAAAGCTCTAGTCTGTTCATGAACCTGAGCATGACCTATTCATAAACTTAATAATGAATGTCTACAATCAATGGACATTATAAAATGCTTAAAATACCAATGTCAGAAAAGAAAATGTTTAACATGCCGAACACTAAATAAAATGGCCAGCAACTATGTTATACAAGGATGAAAACATAATTTTAGTTCACTATGAATTCCCAGCTGACTCACTTTCCTATTTGGGGCATTGACTAATCTTAAACCTTAACCAACGGGCCGGTGGCCCAGCGGTACTAAGCTCCTACTTCTCAAAGGAAGGTGAGGGGTTCAAGCTTCAATGGAGGCATAGGTGTGTGATTACCAACTAAGGAAAAAAAAATCTTAGACCTTAGAACAAAGCAGCTAAAACATAATAATCAGTTCCATGTAACTTATCCATATCTTAATTTAAATAAGGATCCCCATAATATTTCAATGGATTTAGAAATTCGATCAAACGCATGCCAAAATAATATTTTGGCCAAGATTGGTGAATGGCAGCACCGCAGCAGATGCTTCAAGTTTAGATTGCCATGCACCACAAACTTGCTTAACCTACTTAACCTACTCATTGGTTTTTTCTACCCTAACAATTCTATATAGCTTTTATTAAAGAAGACTTCTTGGCAAGTCTCTCTATGGAACACATAATGGCAGCTAAGAACAACTGTGTCCTGTTTTCAGTGTCTCGGGGAAATCAAGCTTGGTGTTGCTCAATACTGGCATGTTAATCATTTGGTCGAAATTAAGCTAAACAACTTACTTAGACTTTGTGAATAAGATTGAACAAACCAATTAAAAAGACAAGCTTGAGCAATTCAGTCTCTGGTTTGTCACAAAACTTGGAAATGTGCTAACAAAGAAACTTACAACCAGTTATTAGCTTGAGTGGTATGTCCTGCCACAATCAAAAGGAGAGGTAAAGGGGTTCTAGTCCCAACAAGAACGTGAGTGTGCATCATACTATCAGAAAAGGAAAGTATTAACACCTAAAAACTTAACACAGCAATCCTTGCAAAAAGCTAGTGACATTCCAGCAAATGTCATCAAGATGGTGTTCTCAATCAACACTCCCAACAAGGTGTCACGATCACAGTGCATCTTTCGATAAAAAAAATTGCATATATTTTCAAAGATACATGAAGGGCTTAGTTTTTATCTTATTTTATCTTTCATTAGTTATATTACATGATACATTAATGTAATACATCTCATAATATGGTTTAAAAAGGGTGTTATTGTAATGTTTCTGATTTTTATCATTTTTCATTTTTTGGGATTTTTCTAATTTTTTAGAGTATTTTTGTCTTTTCTTGTTTTGCGTATCGAATACCGTGGAGTGTGCCGGGTGTGTCCGGGAGTTGGGTGGGACATTTTCTTGAGTTTAGGACTCTTGGAAATGCACCGGTTACCATTTCGGCTTTTTTCCCTTTTTCAGGCCGAACGGTCCCGAGTGAAACCCGCCACCGAAATTGTTGTGCGCGGGGATTGTATCATAGGTCCAATGCATATCATGCACATTAATTTGTGCATAAATTAATTGTTTAAAAGATTGTTAGTGGTTGTAACATAATTAGTGTGTATACTTAGAAATGTGGTGTAAAATAAAAGTTGAAAGATTTTTATATGTGAGGGACCCACCACTATCTTTTCTTTTAATGGCCATAAGGCCATTTTGGCCACAAATCTCTCTTCCTCTCGGCAGCTCTCTCCTTCTCCCCTTAATTAATTAATTTATTTTTTTCTTTTGCCATGATTTTCAAGGCTTGATCCCTCATTTATTTTTGTGAATTTGATTGTACTTCTTTGGGCAATGTTTGAAACTTGTTGAGACCTACGTTTTGATCCGAGCAAACTCTTGTTTGGCCAACCCGTGAATTTTCGAAAATTGGGCATAATTTGAGGCTTTTTACATTCTTTGAGGTAGGGGTCTCTAATTCATAACTTCTTAGGATTTATGTGAATTTCTCTTCATGAATTTGTTGTCTAGCATGATTATTTGTGTTGATTTCTTTTAAAACGACTTAATTATTGTAAATGAAGCATGTCACTATATGTGCTAGTTGAGGTTGTATGGAATAGCATGCTTAAGTTGTTGTATTACATGCCTATCATGAGTAAACTACTAGACTTTTACAATATGGAAGCATGTTGTTTATTTTTTTTAGATTTCCCCAAAGGCTTGTTGTGTGTGGTTGTTGCCCTGTATAGTATGGAAATTATATACATTGGCATGATTGTATTAGGCGCGATGCATTCATGCATTTCACTGGGAAATAAAGGGGAAAAAATGTTTTAAACAAATGAAATTTTTTTAGGAAAAAAGTTTCCGAAAGTGTTTGTAAAAACCCGAACGCCTAGGAGGCGCCTAATGGTCATGATGTTAGTGTAGTCTAGAGAGGACTAGGGATTGAGCTAACTAGGCCGGATGTGAAGCCTTGGAGGTGCCTTGTGGTTGTGGATAGTAGCCAATTCCCTCTTTTGTGACGCCTTAGAGGTGTTTTGGGTCGGATTACACTAACGATTTGGAAGTTGAAACGGAAATGTTTCGGAAAATGTGGAGCGACATGAGCATGGCATTGTACTTCATTGGCATATATGGTGTATCTGTGACTTGGATGACATTTGTGTTTATATTGGATGTTGTGGTTATGGTTTACATCCCCGATATAGTATGAGTCCGTTCTCTTGTTTTTTATTCTATACATGGATTCACGGGGTCATAAGAGGTGTGTCTTAGACACTTCCCATTGAGCTTTTAGCTCACCCCATTATTTAACACTTTTCAGGTCTCGGAAAGGAGGTAGTGGATGACAATCCTCCACAAGCATAAAGGGTATAGGAGGGTTTGAAACATTTTGTATTTAGAGCCATCCTTTTGTAAAGCACCATGACAAAAATGTATTAACTTGTGTAATTTGGCTGTGTAATGTAACTATGAGTTTGAGACCCTATTTTGATGTATATATATGACCATGGAATATAGTATGTTATTTCATAATGTGTTTGGAACAGATTTTGATTAGTTTCCAGAGTTCTATTCAAGGTTCTTCTTCATTTTCACACGTGTAGCGTTCCAGTAGTTGAAACTCACTTCGCAGAGCCATTTCGGCCGACTGGTTCTTCCAGGAAACTCATTCACTGTTGAAATAACAACCGATTGACCGACTGAAATGCCTGTTTGGTCGATCGGTATAAGAGGGTTCACTTCGGCAGACCTAAGCCCCACTTCAATCGACCGAACTGTTGCAGCTTGGTTTAGTTGGCTCTTTTCTCCTGTATAATTCACTTTGAGTCTTAGGTATTCATATTGAGCCTTTGCGAAGCATATTTATAACCTAATAATGATGTATTGACACTAGATATGGCGAAATTGACTTAGGTGACCTCATGTTCAGGTAAGGACCCAGTTAACGATTCGGACCCACGGGTTCTGGTCGTTATAAAATTGGTATCAGAGCGTTAGGTTCGAATACCTTTCGGACGACGGGTAGTGAGGGTGGAGAGTTGACTTGCATCATTTATGTGCCTATGTGTTAAAGTGTTTAACTGTTTAAAAAGCATACCTACTTGCTTACCTGCTTGTTTGCTTATGTGATCACATGCTTATGTGTTTAAAGTAATGTATATTGTTACCATGATAATGATTGAAAGCCTGTTGATCTTGTTATGATGATAAGTATGAGGGTTATGGTAATGGCAAGTGGTAGACATGGTTTGTACAGTATTATTTTAAATGATAATGTGGTAAGTAGTGAGCACGGTAGGTGCAAGCATGTCTCGTATGGTGTTGTGACAGTTATTTAAGCGTGGGTTATGCCAGTATTTGCTTTTAAAATGAAAGAGGGGGTCTTTTAAAATTTAGATGAAGGGACACGATTGTATTATGGTATGGGGTGCGGTAGAGTACTTGTCACGGCATTGATGGTTGTGTGAGTTTTGACTTGAGTAGGCAAGGAGCTCGGTTGCTCTAGGGTTGTTGGGTGCCAGTTCTTTTCGAACGAGTGGTTTGGTCTTTTAGCTCGTGGGTTGAGCTATTCAGTGCATAGTCATTTTGATTTTCTTAGTGCATTTTGTACGGTGCATAGAGCTCGACTTTAAAATAGGTTCATATTTCATGGCATGGTGTCCTTATTGTGGGTGAGTTTTATGCATCGGTGTATGGGTTCTGGTGATCGTGGAGGTCAAGTGTGCAGGTGAGGGTTTCAGAATGACCTTAAGAGGTCAGCGTTTGTGACTTAGGTCACAGTTTGGTGTGGAGGTTCTTTTCGAACCAGTCGTGGTAGGTGTGACGAGGGTTGTTTGAGCTACGAATGTAGTTTATGGATTATAGATGTGCATCTTCTGGTACGGTCTAAGGAAGCATGTTGGTTCTGATTGTCAAGGGGACTTGTTGGACTCTGTAGGTCTAGGATGACATAGCCATTGATTGGAGTCATGCTAGCGTTGGGTGATCGATCGTTTGATGTGATTCGGTCCGTAGGTTATAAGAGTCTGTTTTAGAGGTTGGTTTGTCAAGGGGTGATCCCGTTTCGGAGAGTTGTAGGAGCATGTCGCTAGTAATTGACTAACGGTGAGCTGATTACATGGCTTGGTTGATGAACGGGATTATGGGTTAGCACAACTGTCTAGGAAGTTTTGAGGTGGTGTATAGTGGTCAGTTTTAGTTGTGTAGTACATGATTGCACAATAAGGTAGGTTGTGTGAGGTCATTAAGGTGCTTGGTTTTTTACGGATGAGGTGATAGCTGGTGGATATTGTGTTACCAAATGGATTGTGTTTTAGGATTTGAAACTTGTGGATGGGAGTTGCATTCCGGGTGTGTCTAGAGTGTTAAAAGATAATAATGGTTATTTGAGGTTCCAAGGAGATAGACTGTCGATTTGAAATGATTTGGACGAGGTTGATTGTGTAGGTTTAGTCGGTAGCCCCACTTGACTTTTGTCGGGGCCAAGGGTGTTCTGAGGAACGATGAAGAGGGGAGGTAGTGATGTTGAATCTAGGGTATAAGGTTTTCTTGTTTAGATGCGTAGATTGCTTAGAAAGAGAAGTTTGAGTAGCCGGTTGAGCATTGGTGATTGATTGCATCGTTGATGGTTTTGAGGTGACAATTGGGTGTTGAGCATTCTAGATTTTATGCTCATTTTCATTTTGAGGATTTGTCGGCATGACATTGCCGTTTGGTGTTTCTTTTTTTAGTGGTAAAAAGTGGTCGTGGTGGGGAGTATCGAGGGTAATGCTTATTTTTCTTGTAGTGATGGTTTTATCTTAAGGATGTTTGAGGAGGAATCGCTTAGCAGTGGCTTGATGGTTCGATGAGACAATAGGTTTGAATTGTTGTTTGGAAAGAATGGTGGTAGAGGCGTTATGGTGCGGTGTTTAGTATTGATGAGCTTAATGGTTTTAGGTATGATCCGAGGATGGATTTGAGATTGTGAGTTGTTTGTTGTGTGTTGTCAGGTAGAAGATGGGGTTGTGTGTTGTCAGGTAGGAGATGGGGTTGTGTATCAGTCGAGGTAATGGTAGTCAGCTTAGTCTTTAGAACCAGTGAGAGCGGTGTTGCTGTATATGTACCTTTTTCTTTTGTCTAGTCAATGGGTTGTTGTAACTGAGGTCAAGGATCTGGTGTGCACGGCGATTGAGGCGGTATTGTCTAGGAAGGTGGAGATAGAATGGGTAGTAAATGTGTCATTTTATAGTATAGAGGTTATCATTTGGGAGTGACGGTTTCTAGATGGGACTAGACGCGGTGTCCGAAGGGCTGTGATTGTTTCTAGTGTTTGTGTGTTGTGAGTGTGGGTGCTCTTGCCTAATTGGTTTTGGTTAGCATGGGTGTCGTAGTGTATCGTGTGCGAGGTTTTTGTGCGATAGTGTTTGACGGTTTGTTTGTGGTAAGGTCGCCCAGATTTAGGTTCGTAGTTCCGTATGGGTATCCAGTTAGTTCTTCTCTTTGTATGTAAGGAGTTGGTTTCATTTTAGGCGAGTTTGCGTGTCCATGGTTGGATGATT
Organism: Cornus florida; assembly: GCF_030987335.1. Taxonomy (NCBI): domain Eukaryota; kingdom Viridiplantae; phylum Streptophyta; class Magnoliopsida; order Cornales; family Cornaceae; genus Cornus; species Cornus florida. The sequence continues at coordinate 20,455,416 of NW_026775573.1, forward strand.
GGTGAGCAGAGTGTGACAGGGTGTCAGATACATTCAAGTTGGAGTTGTCAGTTTTTGGTGAGAGTGGGGTTTGCTACCCTTTTCTGTTTGTTCTGGCCTTGGCAAGGACGTCGTTGGTTGGGAGTTTTGTTCTCCACTTAGGGGTGGTGCACGTCCGCGGATGGGAGGACCTGTGTGTGGTTTGTTAGGTGGTTAGAGTTCATTGCCAAGGTCTTAGTTAAATAGGTCGACCCACTTCCACGGAGGGAGATGAAGTCTTTGGTTTTATAATGTTTGTTGTGGGAGTGGTCTTGATCAGTGGGATGTGAGGCACAGGTTGTAAAATAGGGATTGTGTTTCCGGTGTTTGGTACTATCGGTGATGACTAGGGGTGTGTCGTGAATTATAAGCTTGAGGATGAATAGATAATGTGATGTGAGACATGTACTCGGGTGTTCTTATTGACGTTTGATTTGAGTAGTGTTTTGAGAACAGATGTTGGTATTGTTTGAATGTTGTGTAGTTAGGGAATGAATGTGAGATTCCATTGAGGAATAATAGGGATGATTGACCTTGGTTTTGAGGTTTCAGGCATGAGATGATCGTATTGTGTGTTTTGAGGAAGAAAGAATTGAATAGAACAATGTTATGAGTTGTCTACCTGATACAAGTGTTATGAGGAAATTAAATATCTTTAGTACTGGTTAATGATTGTGATGTTTGGTGTTGTGTTGTTTTTAGCTTGTTACGAGCTGTATGATTCAAAAGTTATTGAGATACTTAGAGCTGGTATTTGACTGTGTAGTTGTTGAGGCTATGTGGAACGATGGATGGATAGTGGGTGGATTTTTTAGTTGTTTTATGGACTGTGTGAGACTGTGTTTGAGGTTTGGACTTGAGGACAAGAACGGCGTATGTGCTAAGATGGGATCGAGGATGAGAATGGCCTGGCCAACTATTTCTCTTGAATCAGTCCCTCTTTAGCACGATGTCAGGTCAAGGGTCAATGATTGTTTCGACTTGTTAGTAATAATGACAGCACGGTATTGCGCGTTGTGTCGGTGTGGCAATGTGGATTCGGGAGGCTTGTCTCAAGTGACGAGGTGTGTTAGGTAGGATCAAGTGACCGATAAAGGGCTGTAGTACAACCATTGATTGTTAAAGATCTTGTTTCAAGGATTTGTGTCTTGGGTGTAGGATAGTGTGCTTTAGTAATTTGGTGATAAATGTTTATGCAATCGTTGGGAGATTCATTGTTTAATCAACTTAAAGTTGTTAGGTGTAATGATTGTCGTATAGTGCGATTAGTAGTCATTGGTACGGTTATGTGACGGTGTAGCTACGTATTAGATAACAAGTGTTTAGCCTGTCAAGTATGTGTAGGGTAGAGTTGAGCTTGATTGTGAAATGGACGGGGATTCTTTGTCTGAAGTCCTTCTTGGTAGTGTTGAGTGGAACGATGTCCATTTTGAGTTGAGTATAGTGTAGAGCGTACCAGTTGGTTTTATGGTAGTAGTGATTCTGTTGCCTGGTGATGTCCAGTGTCAAAGGCATTAATGTTGGTGAGTTTTTAGTCTGGGGATTTTGTGGGGTGTTCTTGGAAAATGTGTGGCGGTGGGCCTCCTTCTTTAAGGAAGGTAGATTTCAAGGACGAAATCTTTTAAGGAGGGTAGATTGTAATGTTTCTGATTTTTATCATTTTCTATTTTCTGGGATTCTTCTAATTTTTTGAAAGTATTTTTGTCTTTTCTCGTTTTACGTGCCGGACACCGTGGAGTGTGTCAGGTGTATCCGAGAGTTGGGTGGGACATTTCCTTGACTTCAGGACTCTTGGAAATGCACTGGTTACCATTTCGGCTTTTTTCCCTTTTTCGGGCCGAACGGTCCCGGGTAAGACCCGCCACCGGAATTGTTGTGCGTGGGGATTGTGTCATGGGTTTATTGCATATCATGCATATTAATTTGTGCATAAATTAATTGTTTAAAATCTTGTTAGTGGTTGTAACATAATTAGTGTGTATATTTAGAAATGTTGTGTAAAATAAAAGTTGAAAGATTTTTATATGTGAGGGACCCGCCACTATCTTTTCATTTAATGGCCATAAGGCCATTTTGGCCACAAATCTCTCTTCCTTTGGACAACTCTCTCCTTCTCCCCTTAATTTCTTTTTTTTCTTTTCTTTTGCCATGATTTTCAAGGCTTGATCCCTCATTTATTTTTGTGAATTTGATGGTACTTTTTTAGGCAATGTTGGAGAGCTCGTTGAGACCTACGTTTTGATCGGAGGAAATTCTTGTTTGGCCAACCCATGGATTTTTAAAAATTGGGCATAATTTGGGGTTTTTTACATTCTTTGAGATAGGGGTCTCTAATTCATAACTTCTTAGGCTTTATGTGAATTTCTCTTCAATGAATTTGTTGTCTAGCATGATTATTTGTGTTGATTTTTAAAACGACTTAATTGTTGTAAATGAAGCATGTCACTGTATGTGCTAGTTGAGGTTGTATGGAAAATCATGCTTAAGTGGTTGCATTACATGCCTATCATGAGTAAACTGCTAGATTTTTACAATATGGAAGCATGCTGTTTATTTTTTTTAGATTTCCCCAAAGGCTTGTTGTGTGTGGTTGTTGCCTTGTATAGTATGGAAATTATATACATTGGCATGATTGTATTAGGCGTGTTGCATTCATACATTTTATCGGGAGAGAAAAGGGAAAAAGTGTTTTAAACAAATGAAATTGTTTTTGGAAAAAAGTTTTCAAAAGTGTTTATGAAAACCCGGACGCCTAAGAGGCGCCTAGTGGTTCGTGGTATTAGTGTAGTCTAGAGAGGACTAGGGATTGAGCTAACTAGGCCGGATGCGACGCCTTGAAAGTGCCTTGTGGTCGTGGATAGTAACCAATTCCCCCTTTCGTGACGCCTTGGAGGTGCCTTGAGTTGGATTACACTAACGGTTTGGAAATTGAAACGGAAATGTTTCGAAAATGAGGAGCAACATGAGTATGGCATTGCACTTGATTGGCATGCATGGTGTATCTGTGAATTGGATGACATTTGTGCTTATATTGGATGTTGTGGTTATAGTTTACATCCCCGGTATAGTATGAGCCCGTTATCTTGTTTTCTATTATATACGTGGATTCACGGGGTCATACGAGCTGTGTCTTAAACACTTTTTACTGAGCTTTTAGCTCACCCCATTATTTAACATTTTTCAGGTCTCGGAAAGGAGGTGGCGGATGACAATCCTCCACAAGCACGAAAGGTATAAGAGAGGGTTTGAAACATTTTGTATTTAGAGCCATCCTTTTGTAAAGCATCATGACAAAAATGTATTAACTTGTGTAATTTGGCCGTGTAATGTAATATGAGTTTGAGAACCTATTTTGATGTATATATATGACTATGGAATATAGTATGTTATTTCATAATGTGTTTGGAACATATTTTGATCAGTTTCCAGAGTTCTATTCAAGGTTCTTCTTCATTTTCACACTTGCAGCATTCTAGTAGTTGAAACTCACTTCGCAAAGGCATTTCGGCCGGCCGAAATGCCTGTTTCAGCGACCGGTTCTTCCAGTAAACTCATTCATTGTTGAAATCACAACCGGCCGACTGAAATGCCTGTTTCGGTCAACCGGTACCAGAGGGTTCACTTCGGCCGACCAAACTGTTGTAGCTTGGTTTAGTTGGCTCCTTTCTCTTGTATAATTCACCTTGAGTCTTGGGTATTCGCATTGAGCCTTTGTGAAGCATATTTATGACCTAATAATGATGTATTGACACTAGATATGGCGAGATTGACTTAGGTGACCTCGGGTTCGGGTAAGGACCCAGTTAACAGTTTAGACCTACGGGTTCGGGTAAAGACCCAGTTAACGGTTTAGACCCATGGGTTCGGGTCGTTACAGTTATTTTGGTACAGTGAAACCTGAAAGCATCTCCCAAGTACACACTTATAAAATAGTGCTATGTAACCAATTCATATTGAAACTAAAAAAAAAATAAACAGCAACCAAAAAGAATCAAGTGAGTAAGGTGTGTAACTTGAAAAGCAACATGACTCACCAAGCTTTCCTCCATTTAGAATGGCACTTTCAGCTGGTTCCACACCATACACCTACATGTAAGCAAAAGAATGGTTCAACACCATACGAAACAGTAAAATATGATCTCATCTCTCTCACTAAACACACGCGCACAAACCAACCTTTATCTTTGAGTTTTTCTCCTTGAGGAACTTCCCTGCCCCAGTAACTGTCCCCCCGGTCCCTATCCCTGCAACTAGGGCATCGACTTTCTCTTCAGAACCCTTCCAAATCTCTGGTCCAGTAGTTTCATAATGAATCTACACAACGACAAACCCATGAAAACTTTCCTACCATCTTGACACATTACAAGATATCAATGCGAAGAATACCTTTGGATTGGCAGGATTTTCAAATTGATTAAGAAAAAAACTATTGGGCGTCTTTTCTAGTAGATCTTGCGCCTTTTGAAGAACTCCATCAATGCCCTTGGCGATATTTGTGATGTACAACTCTGCTCCAAAAGCTCGAAGAACAATCCTTCTCTCAATACTAAACGTAGACGGCATAACAAGGATAAGTTTATAACCCTTAGCAGCCGCGATGAATGCCAAACCAATGCCGGTATTACCACCGGTACCCTCAATGAGGACCGTCTTCAGCCACCATTATTTTAGCATATTCAAAAATGGTAAGATAATATTCAGTTCAAAATGTACATAATTCAGACTATTCATAATTCAGCTTGGTTTGATCATCAATCACTCTAAAGCAATCTGTAGGACAGTTAGCCTCACCAAAACATGTGGCGTAAAATTATTATATAATTTGCATTTGAACTCCGAAGCCTACAATAATTTGATATTAGAGTTATGAAAGGTAAAAATCTTACCAGAACATTGCCGATAAAAGGAATCAACTAACCTTCCCAGGAGTAATCAGGCCCTTCTCTTCTGCATCTTTAATCATACTGTACCCAATCCTACATGAAAGAAATATGTTCATTTGCATCATGCAAAATTTCGAAATACCCCTCAACACCATGGTTCCAAAAAAAATTGAAATACCTGTATTTCAACATTTTCATATTGCAACATTTTGAAATACTTGTATTTCTATGATTGCATTTTCATGATTGTAACATACCACAGTTGTAAAGCTAATTACGAAACTAACAAGTAAGAAATCCCAAAAGAAAAATAAGATGAATACCTATCTTTAACACTGGAGCAGGGTTCCATTGTCTCTAACTTGGCGGCAATACGGGCTGCACAACCATCTACAATGTTGTTAAGATATACCATTGGGGTATTTCCTATTAACTGTACATTGTGAAAGCAAGAAATGAAGTGATTTTACACCGACGTAAGGTTGAAATCAGTAATGAAGCTCTCGGATGAAAACTTACTTCAGTAACATCTTTTGCAATTGCAAGTGTGTCTTCCATATTTTCTTATCAAATTACTGCACTGTGGTAAAGAAATGAAACAATCAAACATAAGTCAAAAACAAATGAAAAAATATACCTTAAGGAGCAATTGGACATCATGGAGATAAAACCATTACAAACATAAAAATTATAATAACTAAACAAACATGACAAAAATTAAATTTTAAACCGGGTGATTAACCTAGGTATGATACTATACCTAAAAAATAATGAACTTATTGTTAAAAAATCTGTATTCAGATCAAATGCAAAACACGATTATTTGATTCCTCAGAAGCCACACAATTGACAAATGAGCCAAATATGGGTCAAAATTTTTGTTATTCAACAAAACCCTACTAGTGCATTCAAAATTATAAATTCAAACTTGTCTTTATTCTTTAACCAAAAAAAAACTGACTAAATTTTTCATTCGGTGATGATAGAATAGGAAGAGGGATTGTTGATGTTTCTAAAAAATATCAAGGGAGCAAAGTAAGGAATGTCAGAAATGTCCTTTTAAAAAAAAAAAAGAAAAATCATATCCCTACTGGACAAAAGCACGAGGAGTTCGAAAGTGGACTCTACTCTATTGGACAAGATTCAGCTATCCCATTAACCAATCTAGATAGCCATCAAATTTCCACCTCCAACTAAGAAAACAAGCCCACCAGCTCAGTTATATGTGAGGACGTACCATAACTCAAAAGATCAAAGCTTCATGTGATTGTCAACACCGAAGATGCAGATTTTTAAAATAAGTAGCATAATTAAAGATTTAATAATGGATCTATTACAAATTAAGATCAAATGATGACCAGGCCAGTGGCCGGTATCAGTCTCTTACCTCCTAAAAGGAGGTTAGGGATTCAAGTCACGAAAAAAACGTGTGTGTGAAGTATCAACTAAGAAAAAAAAAAAAATTAAGATCAAATGATGGAACTACTGAATACATTATTAGAAACCAAAATGGAATAACATAAAAGCCAAATCATTAATCAAAAACATAAATATCACAAATTTACAGCAAAGAACAAGTTTCAACTTTCCACATATTGTAAATGCTCCAACCGGCAGATTGTTCAACAAATCACCACAAGATTACTCCCAGATAATAAAACAATTAGAAATATAAAAGAAGAAAGCTAAGATAATCTCAAAACTCACATTCAACCAAAATAAAAGCAGCAAAAAAAGAAAATTTTAACATTTAAGATACCTCAAAAGTCCCAAAATTTCAAGCTCTCCAGGAAATCAGATTCCCAAACATTATCATTACAAAAAAAAAAAAAAAAAAACTAAAATTTTCTCAAGCCAAACAACACATATAGGAAGCTAGGAAGGTCAACAGCCGACACTAGAAAATATCAAACCCAGTTATTATTATATTAAAATCAAACAATGAACTAGTACCCAGGTTTTATAATGCCCCAACAATGCAAGTTTTCAAAGAGATCACTCACAAAATCAGATTTTGGACACCGTAAAACAGAAAAAATTATTCAATTGAATAAAAATAGGACCTGTACTCTAGTGCTGCTGGATGCATTATTTGATAAGCTTTGTTTGGATACATTTACTCCCTGTACACATCGGTGCAGTGTTTGTTACACACAGAGACAAATAATATACTGTTAAGCTTAAAGAAGAGAAACAGAGCAGCGTTTGTTACACACAGAGACAAATAATATACTGTTAAGCTTAAAGAAGAGAAACAGAGCAGCTTTAACTGATAATGTATATTTTAATAACAACTTAGTTAACAAAAGGACAAGTTATATGCAGATAGCTAATATTTTATTTATTACTCGTATTATAACATAGTTGACTACTATGTTCCGTAATACAGTCTTTCAAAGAAAAGGTCATATTTTAATTACATTAGAAAAAGTAAACAAATAAATAAAAAGTACTATAAGAGACATACTGTCGAGTTCAATAACTATGATGAGATCACTATTGAAGCAAAGTGCCAAGTATGCGCATAAATTATAACCTACAAGAGTAGCCGACATGACATGGTAATCCTGCTGTGCGATTTCTATGCTGTCTCTTGTTGTGAACGTTAACTGATTTTAGTTTAGTCATGTTTTATTCCACCTAATAGATACTAAGACTGTATTTAACAATTATATTACTATTTATAAATAATATTTTACCACTATTTATAAGTAACATTACAAAAGTCTAAAAGTAATATCGCATGAGTCTAAAAAGTAATATCACCATTTATAAGAGGGTAACATCACTACTTAAAAAGTAAAGGTTGTTAATAGTCAAATACCTCATAATCCCATTCAAAATTCTCTTTAAATTAACATGTGACTTTTTTGTTGGATGTTCTATTTTTATGATAAAATTTAACTTAAAAAATATATAAATAATATGTTAAATTAAGTTAGATTTAAGTGTGACTATTAATTTTTCAGCACTATGTGAATACTTTTTTTTAATGGTGAAGGTGGTGGGTGTGACAATTAATATTAAACTTTGCCAAATTTTTTCTTTTGATGGTGAAGGTAGTGTGTGTGACAATTAATATTAAAATTTGCTAAAAAAATTTCAAAGATATGTTAAATAATTTAAAACTAAGTGTATGTTTTTTTTAATATTTTGAAGGAAAAAAAAAATGTGGCTCTTTTTGTTATTTTTAGAAATAACAAGTGTTTTGTTTGTTGTCTAAAGTTAATCCAAGTGATTTTAATTTTGATTTAAATTCTGTAAATTAACATGCTAAAGTGTTTTTAAAATACTTTAATTTCAAATTATAACATAAATGATATGTTGAATTGAGTTACATTTGTATGTGACATTACTTAATATACATTATGTACATACCTTTTTTTAAGGGTGAATGTATTTATAAATAGTGGTGAAATGTTACTTATAAATGGTGGTGAATTGAGTTACGTTTATATGTGACATTAATTAGTTTACATTATGTACATACCTTATTTTAAAGGTGAAGATATTTATAAATGGTAGTAAAATATTATTAATAAATGATTGTGTAATTGTCAAACACAGTCTAAGTGTATATTAAGTGAAATAAAACGTGGCCAAATCAAGACCACTTAACGCTCCCTGTAGGAGACAGTATGAAAATCGCACAACAGAGGATTTGCAATATCCAAGAAAGGTAGAGCACTCTTGTCCGAATGGGTTTGAGTTCTTCCCCTTTCTTTTTATTCTCTCAAAAGTTTTTTTTTCAATGAAGTGAAAAATATATATATTTGAAAGGTGAAAGGAATTCATTTGAGGTATGATTGGTAACTGGCATATGGAATTTGCCATATTTATATATATCTAATATGTCAAATTTATTAATATTTTGTCTTTTAATTTAACAACAAACAAAAATAAAATAATAATACATAATATCAGCAGAGTAAATAACAGCCAAGAACACACTAAAAAAAAGGATAAATTTTTTTCTCATATCAAAAAATTGTATGTCAAATTTGACATATACAATTTTATGTCTAATGACAACTAGACTATTCAATTGGAGGAAACTTGTTTACCAAAACTATTCCCTTCAATACACTAGCTTGAAATTGTCGGGTAAAGATACTGTTTACTTAAATAGGTGAAAACACATTTTGTTAAGTAAAAATAAATAAATTTTATTTTACTTGTTTTGAATATTTGAGTCCATACTGTCAATTTGAGTGTTTTGGATATTCCTATTATTTAAAAATAAATCTAAGATAAATATTGTATTTGGTCTTTTTGAACTTGTATTGTCTAAATTATTTTCATTTTTAATGAATTTAGCCATCCATTATTTCAACTTTTCATTATATTTATATTTTATTCATTAGTTATTATATGAGTTATATGACTTATTTAGTTAAATGAATTATTAAACTGTACGTATCATTACATGTCTCGTTTTATTAAACTAGCTTCACCGATTGTATTTTGCTATCCGTTTAATAAACGAATCACGTTCGAGAGTTTTTAATTCAGTTATTAAATAGGTCATGTTCGAATTAACGTATTTGAAAGTAAGTGGCATAGTAATACTAAACTTCTACTTCCCAAAGGGAAATTAGGAGTTCAAGCCTCAGTAGAAACATGTAGTTGTAAGTACCCAAAAAAAAAAAAAAAAAAAAAAAAAAAAAAAAAAAACACAAACTCCGTGGAAGCAGTCAACACGTCACGATTATGACTCAAAAATAAAAATTACTATCTATGAATCTATCTGATTGAGAAAATAATTTGTACAAGCATCTCAATTTCACTTTAATTCGCACTCCATGTTAAAAAAAAAAAAAGACTTGAATATTCCCAACTTGTCGAACTCGAGCAAATATCTTAATTTATAATATTATTTTTTATTTTAAAAATACGCCACTCAATATATATATATGGGTCAAGTGCAAAAAATACCTCTATAGTATGCTTATAGTACATATTGCACTATTTTCGTGCAAAAAACACACCCTTATATTATGACATTTGTGCAAATTGATCCTATTTATAAAAATTAGACTAAAATACCCTTAACAACACATTTTATAATATATAATTTTTTTCTTTTTTTGTGAAATGACTAAAAGGGTTTGCTGGTGCTGGAGAAGATGATGACTCTTACTTCGGCGTCGCACAGTATGGCCTGCTCTTCCGCCTAATAATGCTAACCTTACACACCTTCTCTATCTTCTTCCATTATTTTATTAGTAAAAATAATTAGTAAAATATTAGAATAGAACATTTAAACCCAGTTTATATGTTCGTGATGTAGTATTTTCGAGCCCATTCACCGACAACCCCCTTCCCCCCCCCCCCCCCCCCCCTCTCTCTCCAACCTAACCCCATCTCCTCTCTCTTTCTATCTCTACCCCACCCTTCAATCACAACCTCAACATCTCACTACCACCACCCAGTTGTGTCGAGGAACGGGGATGAAGGACGACAATGGTTTAAACCGGTGATGAGGCGGACTAAAATGATGGTGGCAGAGATGTCTTCAGTGAGGATGGCGGTGCTCTAAACCGGCGGCAGCAATGGAGAACTATCTAAAAAGTGAACTCGACAAACACATCTCATCGCCGGCCAGTTGTGTCCCCGCCGTCCTCAAAGCTGCACATCGCCACATCGTTGGACGCCGGTATCGGTAAGTTCAGATCCCTCGTGCATCTCCACCGCCATTCCTAGCTCGCCCGACACATCCCATCGTTGTCCAGTCCTTGCGCCGGCAGTGGCGCTCTTTCCTTGCCAATTTACAAACCCGATCGTCAACCACCTCTTCCCCACCGACCCTATTGAAGCCCAAAATCAAAACCTTCCCCACCAAGGTCAAATTTTGGATCTTCCCTTCAAGCTCTCAATGAGATCCGGATTTAAGTTTGCAAATTTATGTCATATTTATATAGACAAATTGGCATTTTTAAACCTGTTTTTTATAAGTTGGTGGTGGTGATGACCGATGGTGGTCACCACCTCCGAGCAATGGATAAAGATATATAGATTAGATGTGTGCATATATATAGAGAGATAAAGGAAGAGAAATAAGAGAGGATAAAAAAAAAGGAGAAAAGAAACTGGAAATTTAGGGAGAAATGTTTGGAGAGAGTTAGAGAGAGTTGCAGAGGTCTTGTTGCCGGAGGTGCAGAGAAATTGTTTGATTTATTTAGGGCATTTTTGAAAGAGTAAAATAGGTATTATATTAATTGATGGTTATTTTTGTATAAATTAAAAAAAATAGCGGTGTTTTTTACGCACATTTTTAATTAAAAATGTAAAAGTGCTATTATATGTATACTTCTTTCTTGCACTTATCCCACATATATGTGTGTGTGTCACACACATTAATAAAGAGAGTCAACGAGTGGTTACCAAGCCCTAAATCTCCTGAAAGCGAATGTGTAGCACCGCCTTAGAATTCTGAGCAAGGAATTCAATGTAAGGGTCCCCTTTTCTCCTTGCGCCGTCAAGGTTCTCTGGTTTCAGAGTTTCTCGTTCAGTGCGAGTTTGAGAGTTTTGCTGTTGATTGTTCGATTGTCAGTTGGGTGTGTTGTGTTGCTGTTCAGGTGTGGTTGTGTTTTGCTTTATGCTCTTGTTCCGTGAGAGCTTGTGAGTGTGGCTGTTGCTTGTTGTTCGATTGCGAGTTGTGGGTCTTGTATCGCTGTTCCGGTGTGGTTGTGTTCCGATCTGTGATTTCAAGTGGGTGTTGTTGCGTCTGTCCGGGTTGCGTTTCGGTGGTTTTGGCTACGGCGATTACTGTGTGGTTCTGATTTGGGTTGTCAGCGCGGCAATCTTTGTGTTGATCCACGGTGCGGTTGGATTTGGGGTAGTTGTTTGTTTGTTATGGGTTTGCTTGTGGCTCGCTCTTTGGTTTATTACTCCATGGTGTTCTCCTAAGGTTGTTGTCCTGTGATTTGGTTGGTGGACGCCGGACGGTGTCGGTGCTGTGGTTGGTGGTGGCTCTGTTACGGGTGGTTTGGTAGGGTTGCTTTTCTGGCTATCTGGTGTGTTCCGTGTGTTCTTCTTTTTGCAGTGTTGTTTTGTGCTCTGAGTCTTTGGGGGCGATTGTGGTGCTTCTGGTTGCCCTGGAGTTTGTTGGTTGTGTGTTTGATTGTGTCTGATTGGTGCTTCATTTGCTGGTGGTTCCGGCACTGCTTTCTGGTCCAATGTTAGTGGGTTGGTGGTGTTGATTCTGTGGTGCACGTGTGGTTCCATGGTGCGTTGTTGACCATCTGTGTGGTGTTGTATTGTGGATCTTTGTGGGCTGGCTGTTTGGTGGTTGGGCTTCTGTCTATTGGGCCATACAGGTGTTCTCTTCTTTTCTGTTGGGTTATGTTTTCTTTGGCACACCCGGGTTTGTTTTATTATTTTTTGGTACTGGGCTTCAGTTATGCATTCTGGTCACGGTTCTTTTTCCCAGTATCGTTCTGATGCTTATGATCGTCGGTTGTCTTCTTCTGCTTCCTCTTTTCCCTCACATTCTATAGCTCCACCTCTCTGTTTTTCTCAGTATCATAATGCTTTTCCCAATATTCTTGTTTGGAATTGTCAAGGTTTAATTAGGGTCTGTTACTACAATATAAGAAATTAAACGTTTACATTCTCAATACTCTCCCGATATTATTGGTGTTCTTGAAACAAAAAGTTAGAAGCGCACAATGGCGGTTCAAAAATTGTTGGGTTTTCCTAATGGTTATTTGATTGAACCGGATGGGATTGCGGGTGGTCTTGGCCTTTGGTGGAATGATCGTGTTCAGTTACGGGTGGTTGATCAAAACTGTTTTTCTATTATAGTTGTTTTTTTGTCCCCTACCCAGTCGCCTTGGTATTTCTCCCTTGTATATGCTAGTACTGTGGATAGCGAAATAATGTTGCAATGGGGATATTTTATTAAAAGTGCGCATTCTTGGTTTGGTCGGTGGGTTCTTATTGGTGATTTTAATGATATTTTATATAATTCTGAGAAATGTGGGGGTAGAGTTAAGCAGCGTGGCAGCTTCGGTCATTTTGTAATTTGATTGATTGTTGTGCTTTGATAGATATTGGTTATGTGGGCTTCCCTTTTATCTGGTCTAATCAGCGCGATGGGATTGCTAATTAATGAGCGCTGAAAAGTGCATATTTAAATCCCTTAAACTTAGTTATTGTAGGACTTTTATCTATCTTATTTTTCCGTTTTGTATTGATTTCGTGTTATTTTCACTTTCAGGTACTTATTATCAAAATAAGCTAACTCAGTCAAATAAGAGCAGAAATGAAGCAATTCTGGAATAAATCAAAGAAAGGAGTAAAGTAGAGCAAAAGGAAGCAAAAAGTGGAATTTCATCAACTTCGATCGATCTCAAGAAAAGTTCGATCGATCCAACTTTCATCGATCTCAGCACTTCAAGATAGATCCAGGCCATGATGTCATTTTCAGAGATACTAAAAGTTCGATCGATCCAACATTATTTTCTGATCGATCGAACCTTCTTGTCCTTATCCACATGCCAGATCTTATCCAGCTGTACCATCCTACCTACCACTTTTGTCCTTTTTCCAAAAATATCTTCAAAATATTTCAGATTTGTTTTTATCCAAAAAGGCGCCGCCATTGAGGATCGATCCAGCTTCAATTCGATAGATCTCAGCCATGTTCGATCGATCTCACCACAAGTTCGATCGATCGAACTTCCCAAATCCCGAGAAAAATTCAAATTCCAGCTCATTAAAAGTTGTCTCATATCCAATCATTAGAGGATTATTGGTGTACGAGTCCAGCTCATTTGGGATGATTTTTGACCTACCTATATAAAAAATATGAGCCACTTTTATATATATACACATACTTAGAGAAGATAATACTTAGTGAGGAAGTAAAGGAAAGGAAGAGGCTAGAGACACCATTGGAGACTCTTCATCAACCAAGGAGTAGATTTTTTCCATGGAGCTTGCCCTTGAGGGTTGGAGGACATCATCCATGATTGGTTAGATGTGATACCCCTCGAATCTGAGACATGGGTTGATCAGGCTCAGGCCCAAACCGGAGGGATATCAAACAATTAAGGTATTTTAAATCGAACACGGAATACAAAGTGAAATACGAAATAATATAATAAGCTGAAAGAAACTAAAAGAAAATCCTTATATCATAATTAATCAGATCCGATAATCTAAAATTTCATAATTTTACAACTCGGGAATCCATCTAATGGACCCCTTACTAAAAGTTTCCACTGTAAATGAAACAACTGAAATAAAAATCCAAAGCTGATAAATAAGCAATCTTACGTAGTCGATGGAATAAAAGTCTGTATTTGCTCTGTACGATCAAGCTCTAACCCTGGAACTGACGAGCACCTGAAAAATAAAAGAGTGGGTCAGGCCCACATACAAGTCCTGATCTACTACGATCCAAACAGGAATTCGATACGCAGATACATCTTAGATAGACTCAACAATATCTAGAGTAGTCCATATATGTATATATTACACACTATAGGACGCTCACTAGTCCAATAGGTCTGTCTCAGCCTGAGTAGAGATACCATGCAAATCGCACATTACGTGGTCATATGTACCTAGACCTACCAGGGAACAACACCTCTGTCCAGCTATCCATCCTAGGCGATATACGCACCCTAACTATGGTCATGAGACTCAAGCTCATACCATGGTATCATAACATAAATATATAAAGTTCGTGTCCTCCTACTATAGAATATCATCCATCTGATATAGTGGCTCGATATATGTATAACAATTCATCCCAGAAATCCAATTATGTCATTCAGTTACTTATTGACCTGACACTAACAGAAGTCGGACTTAACTTTTAGTGCTAATCCGAACCTCATTCCAAATTAGGTAGGCTTAGTGTTTGAACCAATCTATACCCAGTACGTCACCGTCCCATACCAGCGCATATTATCCTCCAGTTAACTTAGTTGATAGAAATAGTATAATTAACTATCAACGCATTCCAAAACAATCATAAGTATAGTTTAACAGGTGTGTCACTAAGCCATGTCTCCACTGAAAATTTAGAATCCAAGTTTCAGTCTATTAAATTGATAAAACAGGTTTATGCAATTTTGCTTATCCAAACAGTACCCTGACTGGTGCACTTTATGTACAACAAAACTTAAGACCATGCAAAAGCATCAAATCTCCTCCAAACAGTGTCCTAACAGAGATATACAACAGATTTAATTGTCTGTTAATTCCAACCAAGCATACCTATAATTCAATAACAGAATGCTTAAACCTTAGCTACACAACATAATTTAAAACTTAGGGTCGTGTACATGCATCAGATTTCTAAAACAGTCTGCACTTCAAATTAGTGGTTTAATCTTTCACATACAACCCTTGTTTAAACTTATGTTAATTCTATCCTTTATTCCATAATATAAGCTTGTTTCTCCATTATTTTATAAGTCCTAAGAAATATATTACATCATTCAATAGCCTTTAAATAGTTTCAGAAACTCAGATTTAACCAACCAGCCCATTTAAAACTCAGTATACGTGATATTTAAGAGAAAGAGAAGGCTCTATGTTTCAAAGAGCCTTCTCCGAATAAGTAGAGCCTTCTCCACTCAAGTAGAGCCTTCTCCAAATAAGTAGAACCTTCTCCACTCAAGTAGAGCCTTCTCCACTTTAAGTGGAGCCTTCTCCACTTCAAGTATACTTCTGTTCTTCTTCTGTTGTCTTCTCCGACTTCAGTGGTTTCCAGTCATTGAACTTAGTTTTATTTTAGGTTTTAAGATCCCATCCACATCCCAGAGTAATCACAAGACAGATTTATATAAACAAGAATTTAATTAAACATCAGTTTGTAATGCAACGACAATCAGTTTTCAAACAGAACTTGTAAACTACTGATAAACAGATTAAACTTAATGATACTAGCAACTGTTTCAACATGTATAAACGATGTAATTAAGTCTTACTTTAACTCCTGGAGTATAACTAAGCATGCACAGAACACAAATTCCTGGGAAAGAGAAGAACAAAAACTTGCCTGCAGTTTCAGATTTTGAAACTGTAATCCATCGTCTCTAAAGTTTCCGACAACGTCCTAGACTATTGTTCCACTCCTCTGGTGTTCTTGGTTCAACCTAGAAGCACTCCACTCCTTCCACCTTAAGCCTCTCTATAAATTACTCAAACTCCCTCTCTATTTCTCTACCCTCACAACTCTCTGTGTGACTCTGTTACGTGAATAGGGTTAATAACCCTTGACAGACGTATGTTTATATATTTATAGACTTTACTTGAAACCCTAACTTAAATCCTAAACCAACTACAAGTCGGCTCAAAACCTAGACACGATGTATAACACAAAACCTTAATAATTAAACAGTTAAATTACATTTAATTCACAAAGCCACATAAGCACATAAATAATTAAAACACAATACAATTTAAATAACCAATTAAAATAATTTTAAAACACAATACAATTCCACATAAGCACATAAATAATTAAACCACAATAAAATTTAGGGTAAAGTGCATTAAACCCCTCTGAACTATTGGTCATTTGCAAGAAACCCCTCTGAACTACAAAAAACCCCCTTGAACTATGATTTTGTTGCAATTTACCCCATTAAACTATTGATCATTTGCAAGAAACCCCCTTAAACTACAAAAAACCCCTCTGAACTATGATTTTGTTGCAATTTACCCCCCAGAACTATGATTTTGTTACAATTTACCCCCATGACATCAACTTCCGGTACCGAAAATTTTGAAAGACCAGTTTACGTTTATAACACGTACACTGCGTCGTTTTAACTTATACACTTCTTACTTTTTTTCTTGCCAAAAGATGCCTTTCACCCAACACAACCCAAAACTGAGAGCTAGAGAGAGAGATAAGAGACCAAAGAAATCCGAGGTCGGTGGGATGGCTCGGTCTCGGATGATGGTGGCTTGTGCGCGGAGGACTCGACTATGATGAGAGCTTGGTTGACTCGGCTGTGAACTGTGGAGGCGGCGGCGAGCTTAAGGGGGCTCGGCGGTGAACAGTGGACAACTATGTGCTCAAAACACGGACGGCGATGTGCTCGGCTATGGAGATGGCGGAATGAACTGGCGAGATTGGAATGGATGGTGGAATGGACCGGCGAGCAAGGTGAGCTGAACGGCGGGCAAGGCAGTGACGGCAATGGGCTGACGCAATGGTGCAGAGAAGTGCGATATATATGGCCGACGAATCTGGCTAGTGGTGCAACAGCTATGATTGAGCTATGATAGGAGACCCACCGATCCCAGCAACAAATTCCTCGGCTTCATCGTCCTTTTCAGTTAATCAATTTGCGTGGATGGGGTAAACTGCAAAAAAATATATAATTCAGGGGGGTTTCTTGCACATACCCCAATAGTTCAGGGATTTTTTTGCAATTTTTATAGTTCGGGGGGGTTTTTTGCACATACCCCAATAGTTCAGGGGGGTTTAATGCACTTTACCCTAAAATTTAAATAACCAAATCCCCAAGTAATTTAAATAAAAAGAACCAAGCAAGAAATCAATTAAACTAACAACAATTGCAATTAAATAATTTAAACAAAATGCCAGAATTATCCTTTTAAAATTAGGGGTATTACACTAGACATCCTCTTGGGGCTAGAGTCAGCCCTAAGCATGCTTTCTACTTCTTGATTTATGTATTTGTTAGGGGATTTGTATTGTAATTCATGTCTTGACATTTTTATATATATAGATATTGTTTATTCAATGATTTATGTGGTTTAATGCTTCCAATTGATCATTTCATTATATCCATATGTCTATGTATGCTAGAATAGATGTTCATGTGCTTGTCTCTATTTCTTGTGTTATTGATGCATGTCTATATGTATTGATGCTATAAATCTAGAGATTATCAAGACATAGTGCTTAATGGCATGTTCTTGTGGTTTATTTGATGGTTCGTACTCATTTCTTGATGGATTGTACCTCTCCCTTAGTTTAATTAGTTTAATTTCATGTCATTAGCTTAGTTGTAGTGTAGTTGTTAAATGGGAGGACAATCCATGCTTATTGTTGATGTTCTATACTTATGTAAGTAAGCAACATATATCTCTAACCTTGTGATGTGTTTGGATTATGAGCTTAAAGAAAGGATTAATAGCTTAATTTGATATGTTGTGCTATCCAGCATGTTGTTTAGATAATATATGCTTAATTTGTCATCCATGCTTGTTGGAACAACCACACACACACACACTTTGTTGCAATGCATGTTTTTCCCCTCATTAATCATTCATTAAGGGTGTAGAAAAGTATGCTTAGTGGTGATCTCTATATCCCAAGATCTCTCTCTCTTTTATTCTCTTGATTGCATTATTGTTTACTTTAGTTTAATTTGCATCTAGTTTAATTCAACCAACCAACCACTATTTTGATTCCTCGACCTACTAACCCTAACCTTGATTCCTCAACCTAGTACGACCCTCAATCCCTTGGGACGATCCTTTCTCACTCATACTACATAGTATAGGTGTTGAGCGGTTTATAAATTTAAATTATGGTGCCTACTTGACACTAATTTCCAAACTCAAAGTGTTGTGCATTGTTTTGTGCGCACTATCGGGAAGCCACCATAGTTTTTGGCACTGTTGTTGGGGATTGATTGATTGACAACGTCGTATTTGTGGAATCAATTAGGAATTAGTACTTTTTTGATCGTGTCTTTACGTTGTTTTTAATTTTTGTTACTTATTGTGTTTGTTCTTATTTGACTAGGAGCATTGAGCTAAGAAGGTGAGCAAAGGAGCATTCCAAACAAAGGAGCTAAGCAAGCAAAGGAAAAAGGCTAAAATCACAAAAAAATTGCTAAGTTAAAAGCTAAAAATTTGGAGTTGAAGTGCTAAAGGACCTTTGTGAGCTTTTTCTTACTCAAACCCTTAGTTAAATCGTCGACTCGCGTGGAGGCTTGTATTTCAATTCTTAGATAAATCGTGAGCCCACGTGGAGGCAATATACTTTTCTTTGCATATTGTTGATAGCATGGGAGTATGGGAACATTGTATGTGGAGGAAGTTTGTTGATTATTGACTTGTTGTGAAGGTGAAGTGTTTGTCATTATTTCTTGTTGTGTTGCATTGTGCATGCATGGTCGTAGATCATTGAGATTCACTCTTGTCCCTTTAAACTTTCATCTTGAATCCATTGTTCGAAACCCTAGGAGAAGAGGTAGATCTAGTCAATCCATTTCATCAATGGAAGGACACAATGAGGACCATGTGGAGGACCTTGGTCACATAGACCAACAAGGTATCCTCCACCCCAATGTGCATCATGATAACATGCAAGTTCCATTAGGCATGCCAAGGTCATTCGTTCATCCACCACAACAATAAGGCCAAGTTCCATTGGGAATGCCAAGGCCAATCTATGCTCCACCACCTCTCATCATTCAAGGCAACCAAGGTGTCCATGTTACACCTCCAATTGCTAATCCTCCCCTTGCTTTAAGAGATCACTATGTGCCTAATGAATATAATGCACCCACATGTATTTAATTGCCACCATTTAGAGCACATCACTATAAAATCAAGCCACAAACCATACAAATGCTTCCTAACTATCATGGACTTCCAAGTGAAGAACCTTACAAGCATTTGGATGAGTTTCTTGAAGTATATTCCACCGTAAAATATACGGGCATGCCGGAAGAGGTTTTAAGGCTTAAACTTTTTCCATTCACCCTTAAAGACAAGGCAAAATATTGGTTTAACAATCTTAGGCCTTTTTCAATAACTTCTTAGGCGAAAATGCAACAAGAGTTCTTGAAGAAGTACTATCCAGTTTCTAAGACCAATGCCATGAGAACTTCAATTAGGGAATTTTCACACGGGGATGGGGAAACATTTCATGAGGCATGGGAACGCTTTAATGAATTACTTAGGAAGTGTCCACATCATGACATGCCCAAATGGCAATTAGTTCAATATTTCTTTGAGAGCTTATAGGATAATTACAAAGGCATGGTTGATGCTTCCGTGGGTGGCTCTTACATTGATAGGCATGAGGATGACGTGTGGCATCTTTATGAGAGCATGAGTGTAAATTCTTTGCGTCGTACTTTATCTTCGAAGAATGGTTGAAATTCTAGTGGTAGGAAGAGTGTTGGCTTACATCAAGTCAACCACTCCAATGAAATTGCCGCCGAAATGAAATCATTATCTCAAAGGTTTGATTAATTTTTAATCAACCAAAACTCGGCGAATCAAGTATCTTTATTCCCTAACCATTCTCATCATGCATCTAATGAGACATGTATGACTTGTTCAAGTGTTTTACATTCTACTTCCAATTGTCCTCATGGACATGTGCAAAGTGAGCATCATGAACAAGCAAATGCTATTTTTGCTAATCAAAGGAACAATCATTATGGAAATCACTATAATCCTAGTTGGAGGAATCACCCGAATTTTTCTTGGAAAAGCCAAGGGGAGGGCTCAAACCCTTCCCAAGGTGGTTTTCAAGGGAAATACATTCCACCTCCACTACAAGGCCAAGGTTCCCAAGGTTTTAGATCATCATACCAATCACAAGGAAACCAAATTTCAAAATTTTATTTTCCTAATCAACCATCATATTCCCAAGGAAATGTTAGAAGTCTTGCTTTTGAAGAGAAAGTTTTGACCACTCTAGGCACTTTAGAGGCAAACACACAATTACTTCATTCTCACTCTCAATCCATTACTAAGCTAGAAACCCAAGTAGGGCAAATAGCTAGCACTTTAAATGTTAGAGAGAAAGGAAAAATGTCTTTGAATGGCCCACAAAAGCAACAATATGTTGTGGAGACTCATTCCTCATCGGAAGGTCACACAATAGAGTATGTCAATGCGGTGACTACCTTGAGAAGTGGAAAGATTATGGACAATCAAGTGGGTATGTCCAATGAAGAGAGTGAACCGGTACAACCAAAAGTTGACACCCGTCTCGTTTCATATCATATTCCTCCTTCATTGCATGTGCATGATCTTTCAAATGGGAATGTGTTGAAAAGTGATTTGAAAAGTGATTTTGAAAAGAAAGATTTGCAAAATGATTTGAAAACTTCTTGTGTTGAAGAGACTTCAAAGAAAAATTCTGAAAAGGTTTTGGAGCCAAAAGCTCCATTCCCTGATACCTTAAAAGGATTCATTTCAAATGATAAGCAAAAGGCTAAAGTAAATGAAATTATGGACGTGTTTAGGCAAATGAAAGTCAATCTTCCACTTTTGGGTGCAATCAAGCAAATTTCGGCTTATGCCAAATTCTTGAAAGACTTGTATACTCAAAAAAGGAAGAACAAAAGTTAAGCACCTAGAAAAGTGGTCTTAACCGAGCAAGTAAGCTCAATTTTGCAGCATAACACTCTTCTAAAGTTTAAGGACCCCGGTTCACCTACCACTTCATGTATCATTGGTGATCATATCATTAATTGGGCTCTTCTTGACCTAGGAGCAAGTGTTAATCTTCTTCTATACTCGGTATATGTCAAATTAGGCTTAGGAGACTTGAAACCGACGTCAGTGGTTTTACAACTTGCCGACCGATCAATCAAAAAGCCTAGGGGTATCATTGAGGACGTCTTTATTAAGATTGATAAATTCTTCTTTCCCGTTGATTTCGTTGTCATTGAGACAGAACCGATCCCAAATCCTAAGAGTTAAATTCCCGTTATCCTTAGCCGTTCTTTCTTGGCAACCGCAAATGCCAACATTAATTGTATGATGGGGATAATGAAGATCTCATTTGGCCACATGAAGGTAAATTTGAATATTTTCAATCTAACCCCCAACTCATTTGACAAGCATGAAGAAGGGAATGTTGTAGAGAAATGTCATGACCTTAAAAGTGAAGGAATTGAGTTTTTGTGTGAGACCAAAGTTTCAAAAAGTCCATCTTCAACCTTGAAACCAAAAGTTGTTTCAAAATCTTGTTTTAAAAGGGCGTGGAAGCCCAAAGATTATCTTGACCAAGGACCGAAAACGTCTTTTAAGCTTAATCCAACAAGTTCCTTAAATAACCATTTGTTGGGTGGAGTTCAAAGCACTTATCATCCCATTAAGGAGGGGATGCACTATAAGATGTTTGATCCGGGCTAAAAAAGCCCAACGTCTTGCTAGAGACGTTAAAGACTAGAAAGACATTTCGTAGGGTGTCAAAACCCTATTCCTCCCTCATTTCTATCTTTAATTTTATTTTTTGCGAAGTCTAGATATTGGCTTTGGGTTCATATGCATTGCTAGGAGCTGTGATTAGGATTGTATGCACTTTTATGTTGAAATTGAGCATTTTTTATAAGTTCGATCAATCTCAAAATGAGTTCGATCGATCGAACTTCCCACCTGCATCAAACTTGTATCCAAATCACTCTCTGTCCAATGGTTCAAACACAACCTGCATATTTAAGCTCTCTGTCGATCGTTCGAACTTGTTCCTAGATCGATTTAAATTTCTTCGATCGATCCAACTTCATCTTGGATCGATCTGCAGTTCCAACACTTAGAAAAATTTTGAACCTGCATCCAAAAGCCTCTCTGTCTCATCGATCGAACATTTCTTCAATTCTATACATTTTTTATTGATCGAATGTATTCTGTGATAGATCTTGGAAAGATCGATCTTTGTTCTTTGATTTTCAATTTTGACTTTGTTTTGAATTTGTTTTAAATTCAAAAAATTCCAAAAAAAATATATATATTTTATTTTTATTTTTATTTTCCAAAAATATATTTATAAAAAAAAAAAAAAAATCAAAAATCACAAAAATACTTTGTCTCTTAAGAGGAGAGATCGATGTCAGTTTGATCGATCTGAGATTCAGTTTGATCGATCTGAGATTCAGTTTGATCGATCGAACTGCCAAGGTAATGTTTTTAAAATTGATTTAGGGTTATTCGATCGATTCAACTTGAATCGATCTCAGACCCTTGTTCCCCCTTCGCCGCTGTATCCCAACTCTTCCCCATCTCCGGCGAGACTCCGGTGAGTATCCCAAGCGTCGAATCACTCTCTCTCCTCTCAGATCTTGACTCACATCTCACCCCCATTCGTATCTCCACTTCTCTCTTCATTCCGGTAAAATCCGAACCTCCCTCTTATGATTTCAAGCTTCAATTTGTTCAATACATGTTTTAAATGCTAGATCTAAGCTATTTTGATGCTGAAAATCTCCATTGATGAAGTTTGAAGCTCTTTGTATATATGTGTATATATATGTATATATGGTTGCATATATTTTGAGATTTGTTTCAATTTTTGGAATATGGGCTGAACTAAGTGACTCAATAGGTTGATTTGTTGTGCTGATGGGCCCACGACCATGTTCGTGAAGGCCCCGTGCCATCCACGCCACAGATCTGTGACTTTTCGAGTTTCACTTCACAATTCGATTGATCGAACTTTTAATTCGATCGATCTGTAACAGATCGTTCTCACTTATTCTTGATTGATCAAACTTGAATCGATCTCATATTTTTGTGATCGATTGAACTTCACAGATTTGTTTCACACATCTCACACACCATCTCTTGTGTTTCATGCCATCTCATACATGCCCAATGCCTGTGTTTTCCACATTGGATGCATTCCATACTTATACTGTCTAGCATGTTTCACATCATGTCACTTATTCCTTGTCACTTAAATAGATTCATGTTCCCTATATGTTTTGTCTATCCTATTTGACATACATGATTATATGAACTGTGCTTTAACTTTTTATATCGGCACTGACTTCCTTTGTAAGTTTTTCCTTTTATTTTGCAGACCATGGCTAGGGTCAAGACTGTAACCCGCAGACACTATCACCGTAAGGGCAGGCCGAGTTTGGACAACGAGGCCGGTCCATCTCATGCCCAGGAGCCCACTCCACCTTAGTCTCCAGTTGACAGCCGCCTGCAGTCTTCAAACGGAGTATCTTCTTCACAGGGTGATGCTGAGGTTGAGCACATACCATCTCCACCACCATAGCCAACTCATCCAGCCCAGGAGTTAGACCAGCCATTACGTAGATACTCATGCCTTCGAATGGCGCATGAGTCGGTCTTCGACACAGACTTCTTTTCTCGATCGGTGCTTACCCGATCAACATATGATGATATCTTCAGACGGGGCATCTCAGCCATACTAGCCCCTGTCTCATACCCAGTGTACCCGAGGTTGGTTCGGATGTTCTACCAGAACCTCCGGCTTGCCCCGAGTAACCTGGCGGAGCTGCGGACCACCATTGATGGCTACCCGATCCGCATTAATGTGGACACATTGTCCAGATTTTGCCAGTGTCTACACGTCTGCCCTCCAGAGCGATAAGACACATATCCCACTCTCTATAGGCCCACATATGCAAACATAGCCGTTTTACTCACAGGTCACTATGCCGGTGGCGAGACCTATGCCACCCGGACCTATCTTCCAGATGACCTGTGGTTTTCGACTCTGTTATGTTTCGTAACAAGACACAAAGGCGCAGCGACTATTTGACAGCTCTATATGCATTCTATACAGGGCATTGGCTATTTATTCCAGCGCTCATCTGAAGCATTATGATGAAGCTTTATGTCGACCACATTAGCAAGGCCAAGCCCAAAAGGGCTAAGTATATTCCATTTGGCCATCTCATCACCCAGATTCTACGAGACCAGTGCTACCCCTTCCAGCCACGGGAGCAGACTGAGTTTGGGGCTTGTTCCTTTAAGAAGAAGGACTAGGATAAGAGCTACAATGCTCTTATCAAGAGCCTGAGGGACGATGCTGTCGAGGCAGCTGAGGATTTAGAGGCAGAGGAGCAGGCAGCAGCAGCAGCAGAAGCAGACCCGGCAGTCGACGATATACCAGTCGATCCGACTGCCGTACACATAAAAATTGATTTGGAGCAGCCTGCAGATGACGCAGAACAGCACTCTCCAATTGGGTCACCCATTCACGATGCAGAGCAAGCTCAGGATCATCATTCTCCCGCTCTAGCGGTACCTGAGGCTCCAGCATAGACACCCGGCTTTGGAGAGCGACTCCAGGCTTTGGAGGATGCTGTGGTATCTATCCGCGCTGACACGGTCTCTCTCTGAAAGGATGCTGTCTCTATTAGAGCTGATATTGCTTCCCTTCGTACGGATGTCATGACCGCATTCAGAGCTCTATCCAAAGACATCCGTGAAGTGCGATCTGCCCGTCCTACCTCCTCTTCCGGATCTCTCTATCCCTTTCCTCCTGTCATTTTATATATCTGTGATCTCGGCATATTTTTGATACTGTTATATTATTTTTGCAGCCGTATCTGTCGGCTTTGATACTGGATGTACTGTACTTTATTTTTTTTATTTATATATGTTTTCTTTATAGATGTCATATTTTTATATTCTTATAGCTATCTGTTTGACTCCATTAGGTGCATCCTAGTGACTTCAATGAGAGAGAGTACTGCCCAAAATTTTCAGGACCACCCTTTTACTTCGCTCTATTTTTCAGTTGCTATCCCATTTACACTTGCATGACCACTGTGCACTATTATTATCCTTTTTGTTATCTGATGAGTTTATCTAAGTGCCAAATTTCAGGACCACAGTTAATTCCAAGTTTGGGGGGGCTATGCCACCCACTTTGGATACTGTTGTCGCAACCATTCTTTGCCTTAATTGCACTGGTATACTCTTTCCTTTTGTTCTCTTTGTACATTGAGGATATTGTGCCATTTAAGTTTGGGGGTAATGGTACTTTGCAGTATTTGTTTTTAAATTCAAAATTTTGAGCATGACTTGTGTATTTGAGATATTTTATATGATTGGTCCATGCTAGCTATGATTTTGATCTTTTGAGGACTACATTGCTTAGAACTTAAAAATTGCATGACTTGAGAGTCCAATACTCCTTATATGCCTTGTGGATGCCATTTATGAGTAAATTTTTCGAAAGATTGATATCTTGCTTGCACTGTGGTCCACATCATCTTGATTTTGTGATTGTTTTGAGATTCACTCTAGGATTCTACACTAGCACAGGCACACACTAGCATTCATTTGTGGGGTACATGCTTTGTTGATTATTGAATTAGTTATATCATAATTGGGCTAGTAGTGTATTGAAAGCTTTCATTCTCGATAAAGGTGGATAACAACCTCTTTTCACTAAGTAGCCGGGATTCTAGCCTCATCAAGCACTGAATTTCTCGCGCCGAAAGGTGGAGGGCCCAAATTCTAGGTTAATAATTGAACAAAAAAAAAAAAAAAAAAAAAAAAAAAAGGTTGCAAAAGCAATAAAAAAGTGAGGATTTCTCCCAAAAGGTGAGATGTGTGAAATGATTAGATGGAAGTTGCTTTGATTTGTAGCCTAGTTAATTTGAGCTTATAAGTCCGTAGGAGTGTTTGAACGCCTAATGCCCTAAAACCGTCTGGTTTGGGAGTCATTGACCTAACGCTCGACCTCATGGATCAGTAGAAAGCTTAATAGATCAACACATTGCACCATGCTTCCATTTTTTATCCTAAAAAAAAAAAAAAAAAAAAAAAAAATTGAGTGAAAGACTAAGCGCACCTAGATCAATAAAGCTTTAATAAAAGGTCCACTATTTGTCTTGATGATCGGTACTAGATTTGTGTGCTAGTTTGAGCGTAAGGATGTGATTATTTCTTTAGTTGGCTAAGATAGTAATATATTTGATGTCGGTCCACTCAAAAAGGATTCTAGAGATGTTTTGATTTGCATGATCATTTTCTTGATGTGTGGAGGACCATATTTGTTTGCTTGGTGCGGAAATTTTAAGAGGTTGCTTGGAAAGGGTTGAAAAATTGCATACTTGAGGTAGTTTTCTCCTAATGCTTGTTTGCAATATTGGCGCCTCTTTTAAAAGAATGAGCTTAATGTTTATGGGTATCATTTCGGGAAACCCTCACGAAACTTCACTCGTCCACTAGGGGTTTAAAAGGCTTGTTGCATATGCTAAATGTAATCGTGTTTCCTATGAAAGTGGCGTTATCCATTTATTGCTTTTTAGTTCATGGTTGTATAGTTGTTCATTTCATTCATTTACTTTATAGTTCATTGTTCGGGACTAGCAATATTTAAGTTTGAGGGTGTGATGAGTGCTAAAAAGTGCGTATTTAAACCCCTTAAGCTTAGGTATTCTAAGACTTTTATTTATCTTATTTTCCCATTTTGTATTGATTTCGTGTTATTTTCACTTTCAGGTACTTATCCCCAAAATAAGCTAACTCAGCCAAATAAGAGCAGAAATGAAGCAATTCTAGGATGAATCAAATAAAGGAGCAAAGTAAAGCAAAAGGAAGCAATGGGTGGAATTTCAACAATTTCGATCGATCTCAAGAAAAGTTCGATCGATCCAACTTCTATTGATCTCAGCACTTCAAGATAGATCCAGACCATCATGTCATTTTCATAGATCCCAAAAGTTTGAACGATCCAACATCATTCTCTGATCGATCGAACCTTCTTGTCCTTATCCACGTGCCAGATCTTATCCAGCTGTACCACCCTACCAACTACTTTTGTCTTTTTCCTAAAAATATCTTCAAAATATCTTAGATTTGTTTTTATCCAAAAACGCACCGCCATTGAGGATCGATCCAGTTTCAATTCGATAGATCTCAACCATATTCGATTGATCTCACCATAAGTTCGATCGATCGAACTTGCCAAATCCCGAGAAAAATCTAAATTCCAGCTCATTAAAAGTTGTCTCATATCCAATCATTAGAGGATTATTGGTGTACGAGCCCAGCTCAGTTTGGGTGATTTTTAACCTACCTATACAAGGAATATGAGCCACTTTTATAGATATACACATACTTAGAGAAGATAATACTTAGTGAGGAAGCAAAGGAGAAGTGGAGGCTAGAGACACCATTGGAGACTCTTTATCAACCAAGGAGCAGATTTCTTCTACGGAGCTTGCCCTTGAGGGTTGGAGGACATCATCCATGAGTGGCTAGACATCCTCTTGGGGCTAGAGTTAGCCCTAAGCATGTTTTCTACTTCTTGATTTATGTATTTTTGAGGGGATTTGTATTGTGATTCATGTTTTGACACTTTTATATATATAGATCTTGTTTATTCAATGATTTATGTGGTTTAATGCTTCCAATTGATCATTTCATTCAATCCATATGTCTATGTATGCTAGAATAGATGTTTATGTGTTTGTTTCTATTTCTTGTGTTATTGATGCATGCTATGTGTATTGATACTATAGATCTAGAGATTGTCAAGACATAATGCTTAATGGCGTATTCTTGTGGTTTATTTAATGGTTCATACTCATTTCTTGATGGATTGTACCTCTCCCTTAGTTTAATTAGTTTAATTTCATGTCATTAGCTTAGTTGTAGTGTAGTTGTTAAATGGGAGGACAATCCATGCTTGTTTTTTATGTTCTATACTTTTGTAAGCAAGCAACATATATCTCTAACCTTGTGATGTGTTTGGATTGTGAGCTTAAAGAAAGGATTAATGACTTAATTTGATATGTTGTGCTATCCACCATGTTGTTTAGACAATATATGCTTCATTTTTCATCCATGCTTGTTGGAACAACCACACACACACACTTTATTGCAATATATGTTTTTCCCCTCATTAATCATTCATTAAGTGTATAGAAAAGTATGCTTAGTGGTGATCTCTAAACCCCAAGATCTCTCTCTCTTTTATTCTCTTTATTGCATTATTGTTTACTTTAGTTTAATTTGCATCTAGTTTAATTCAACCAACCAACCACTATTTTGATCACTCGACCTACTAACCCTAACTTTGATTCCTCAACCTAGTACAACCGTCAATCCCTTGGGACGATCCCTTCTTACTCATATTACATAATATAGGTGTTAAACGGTTTATAAATTTAAATTATGGTGCTCACTTGACACTAATTTCCAAACTCAAAGTGTTATGCATTGTTTTGTGCCCACCCTCGGGAAGCCACCACTAATATACAGGAACGATTGGATCGTGCTTATACGACTAAGGATTGGCTATTCGTCGGGCTCAATTATCTCATCTTTCTGTGGTGGGATCCGATCACTTTGCCTTGTTGCTACAACTTCTTCCTGTAATTAGGCCTCAGAAACGGAAATTTCACTTTGATGCTCGCTGGACTTTGTTGGAGGACTGTAGAAATATTGTTGAATTCGCGTGGTCTGCTCCTATTAATGGGTCGTCTCAATTTCAGTGGGCTCATAAATTACGTCACTGTAAAGCGGATCTTATTCATTAGGCTACGCTTCAAAATCTTACTTCCCAGGCTTATATTGATAGCACGGTTGCTAGGCTTAATGAGTTGAAAACTCCCACTTCTAATTACTGTCATGAGGAGGTGGTTCAATTAAAAGCTTCTTTAACTTCTTGTTGGTTGGAGGAAGAGTTATTTTGGAAGCAGAAATCTCGTCTCCTTTGGTTGCAAGAGGGGGATCGTAATACCAAATTTTTTCACGTCACTGTTAAATGACAACGCGGCTGCAATACCATTTCTGGGGTTTATAATGCCAGTAACCAGTGGATCACTGATGAGGTCTCAGTATAGTCGGTCTTTTTGACTTATTTTCAGCGTCTGTTTCAGTCTTCACACCCTACGCATATTGAGCAGTTCTTGAGGCATGTTCCAATCCAGATTTCTACCTAGATGAATGCTTCTCTTTTGCTAGCCCATCGGAGATAGAAGTGCGACAGGCTATTTTTCTATGCAACCGATAAAAGCTCCTGGTCTGGATTGCATGACCCCGCTCTTTTATAAAAAATATTAGGAGATAATTAAAAGGGATATTGTAACGACCCTGACCCGGAGGCCTGGATCGCTACACGGGTCCTTACTCGAACCCGATGTTACCTACATTCATCACAACATTTCTATGGTCAACACACCATTACAACACTTGAATTACACTTGGAGACGATCCCATGAACACTGATACATTCAAAGTGACAAAATCCAGGAAGAGAAGAGAAGCTTGGCTAACTAGCTTCATTTCGGTCGACCAAAGTGGAGCTTCGGTCATCCGAAATGAGCTTCAAAGCTTCGGTCGTCCAAAGCTCTATTTCGGATGTTCGAAGAGAAGATGCTGAGAGGGTAAGAGGGGTTTGGTCGACCGAACCTCATTTCGGTCGACAGAAATGAAGATCCCGAGAGCACCCTCAACTGTTTCGGTTGACCGATGCACCATTTCAGTCGATCGAAATGGAGATCCCGAGCTTGAAAACCTGCATCCTAGGAGCTGCACTTGAAAAAGAACAAGGAAGCTTAAATGGAACTTCAATATGGCTACACTTGGTTAAAACACTACGAAAATACATCGTACATTAATCATAGACGAAACACCAACTCTTGATCCCATAAACCCACATTTAATTACAATTCATTTACAAGGAGATATACATCATAGTTACATAACCAAAAATCTATGAATGTACAAGAGAATGTCCAATTACAAAAGTAGCAAAAGTAGTCTTCTAACAACTTTCAAGCTTGAGTTGGATTGTTATCCACCGTTTTATTTCCAAGACCTGAAAAAAATATATATATATAGTAGGGTGAGCATAAAGCTCAGCAGGTGATATTTAAGACACACATCTTGTGTCCTTGTGAATCCAATCAAAGCATAGGCCAATGGGAAATGGGGATCATGCAACATAGGAGATCAATACAACATACAAGTCAAATCCAAGTATAATCAATGCGATGTAGTGAAATGTAATGCATGCAAATGTAACTCCCCATTTTCATCCTTCAAAACCATCACTTTCAAATTGTTAATACAACTAGCCCTTTGGTAACCCTGTCGCGACACGAGAGGAGGATTGGCTAGTGTTCCTGACCCTTGGTAACCCCGCGGCATCGTTATGGGCCCAGCTAGCTCAACCACGCTAGGGCGACTCCCTAGTCCCTTCTAGGCTATATCAACCTCCGGCTCGTTGGTAACCCCGTAGCGATTGGGTTTGCATAAAATCATTTCATCAAAACACTTCCCTGAAATTCCCCATTTTCATGTTTTAAGAACAAACTTCTCCCGTTTCATGCAACCCAATAGTACATGCATGTATATATGTTCCATATTTCCAACATTATGGCATTTAAAGAATTACAACATCCAATCAAGCATATATCATGTTCAACATTTCTAGATAGGTCATCAACATATTAAACACAACAAAATACATCTAAGCATACTTTTCACATAAAACAACTCATGTAATATTTCTCTAGCCAATATCTCATATGATCATTAACACAATTAATTCTCAAATAAAGTATGTTAGTACATAAGAGAGAGATGTAATTCACCATGGGACAAGAAAGAAGTGAATTAAGAGCCCCTACCTCAAAAGTGAGCAAAACCCTTGAAAATGGGTCCTCAAATTCAAAATCCAAAGGGTGCTCAAAGTCTGAAATTGCTGGTACCAGTGCATAGAGCTCGTCGTGCTCTTTGTTTTGCCTCAAACAGCACCTTAATCCGATAAGAGATGAGAGAGAAATCTTGTCTCAAAGATTGGCTTGAAAAAGAAAAAAAATTGAGTGAAGAATTGAGAGAGAGAAAGTGATACGGGAAGAGAGAAAAATGAGAGTGAAAATGTAGTCTTTAGACCACTTGTGCATAGTGGTAGGTCCCACCACTCATTTTTTTTTCTTGTCACTTTTTCTTTTGCTTGAAAATACACCGCACACATATGAATGCACCATCAAGCATATATTACATGATTCCATAAATTAAAATGCACCAATTGCAATTGGACCCAACCACAATCCCGAATGTAACATGCGAAATGACCAAAATGCCCTTGCATCAATGAAATTCTGGAAAAATTAAGAAATGCTGAAATTTGGAAACATCACAATATCCCCAACTTACAAGGATTTTGTCCCCGAAATCAAGCCATGCTTGGGGAAGAAAGAACTCTGGGTACTTGGAGTGAACTAGCTGCTCAAGCTCCCAAGTAGCCTCCTCGACTCCGTGGTATCGCCAAAGAACTTTCACCAACTGCACCGTCTTGCCCCTTAACACCTTCTGTCGTGTGTCAAGGCTCTGCACTGGTCCCTCTTCATAGGAAACATCTTCATCAACGTCTACGTCAACCCAATCCAAAACGTGAGATAGATCTGGTTAGTACTTTCGTAACATCGACACATGAAAAACATTGTGAACTTTGTCCATCTGTGGTGGTAAAGCAAGTCTGTAGGCCACTTCTCCTACACGGTCCAGAATCTCAAACGGTCCAATGAATTGTGGCGACAACTTGCCACTTTTCCCGAACCTCATCAATCTTTTCTGTGGAGAAACCCTCAGAAAAACATGGTCTCCTACCTCAAAAGATAGTGGTCGTGGTCTCCTACCTCAAAAGATAGTGGTCGTCTCCACCTATCTTCATAGCTCTTTTGTCGGCTCTGAGCTGTGAGCAACCTCTGTCTGATCAACTTAATTTTCTCAGTAGTCTCGAGTACAATGTTGGGTCCTAAGGTGGCTGTCTTGCCTACCTCAGTCCAACAAATAGGAGACCTACAAGGTCTACCGTACAACGCTTCAAATGGAGCCATTTCAATGCTCGTCTGATAACTGTTGTTGTAGGCAAACTCAATAAGTGGAAGGTGATCATCCTAACTATGTCCCAAATCAAGCACACATGCCCGAAGCATATCCTCTAGAATTTGGATAGTATGCTCTGACTGGCCGTCCGTCTGTGGATGGATTGTCGTACTCAGATGCAATGCTGAGCCAAACGCTGCTTGAAGTCTTTCCCAAAACTTGGAAGTGAACTTTGCATCCCTATTCGAAACAATGGTTACTTGGACTCCATGTAACCTTACAATCTCATTCACATAAAGAACACCAAGCGCTTCTGCATCATCCGTTGCCTTAATAGGTAAGAAGTGAGCCGTCTTGGTCAATCTGTCAATGATGACCCATACGGTCTAGTTACCTCTTCATGACTTTGGAAGACCTGTCACAAAATCCATAGCGATCTGTTCCCATTTCCACTACGCTATAGGCAATGGTTGCAATAATCCTGCCGGCTTCTGATGCTCGGCCTTCACCTGCTGACAGGTAAGGCACTTTGCCATAAACTGTGCAATGTCTTTCTTCATCCTGTTCCACAAATACTGGCATTTCAAATTGTGATACATTTTGGTACCACCTGGATGAACTGCAAAGCGGGAAGTATGAAACTCCCTTAAGACATCCTCACGACAACCTGTGAAAACCACCAACAAACCCTTGAACTGTAGACCTCCATCTTCATGCAAGGTCCAATCTTTCACTGTCTCACCACTGGAGATCAAAGCATGAACGACATCCAAATTCGGATCCTGTCTCTGCGACTCAATCACTCGTACAACAAGAGTAGGCTGAGCCACAAGACTAAATAAGAATGTCGACTTACTACAAACCTTGTCATCGAAACACTGCAATCCCATTTTTGCCAGATCATTAAGCATCTTCCATTTCTGAATGGCTAAACTTGCCAAAGTTCCACAAGATTTCTGGCTTAAGGCATCAGCTACAACATTTGCCTTACCCGGATGATACTGCAAATCAAAATTGTAATCCTCCAAGTACTCAACCCATCGTCTCTGTCTGTTGTTCAAGTCCTTTTGGGAGAAAAGGTACTTGAGACTTTTATGATCCGAGAACACCTCGAATCTTTCACCATACAAGTAGTGTCCCAACACTTCAAGGCAAACACAACTGTTACCAATTCCAAATCATGAGTAGGGTAGTTGTACTCATGAGTCTTTAACTGCCGAGACCCATAAGCCACTACTCTACCACCCTGCATCAACACACACCCTAAACCATCGCGTGAAGCATCACAATAAATCACATAACCCAAGCTATGCTCAGGTAACACCAACACTGGAGCCGTAGTCAACCTTGTCTTCAATTCTTGAAAAAATGACTCACGGGCTTCATTCCAGACAAACTTGATCCCTTTCCGAGTCAAACGGGTCATAGACGCTGCCAAACGGGAGAAATCTTTCACAAATCTCCGGTAATATCCTGCTAGACCAAGAAAACTGCGGATTTCAAATACATTCTTGGGTTGCTCCCAATTCAAAATAGCTTCAATCTTTGATGGATCAACACTCCGCCTTCTGAAACAACATGTCCCAAAAACTTTACCTTTTGTAGCCAAAACTCACACTTTTCATATTTGGCATACAATCGGTGCTCCCGCAAAATCTGTAGAACAATACTCAAATGGACTTCGTGCTCTTCCCGAGTCCTTGAGTACACAAGAATGTCATCCACGAAAACTACCACAAACTGGTCCAAGTAGTTGTGAAAGATACGGAGGTCCATGAATGCCGCTGGCGTATTAGTCAAGCCAAAAGGCATAACAAGGAACTCATAATGTCCATACCGTGTACGGAATGCTGTCTTCGGAATATCCTCATCCCTAACCCGCAACTGATAATAGCCTGACCTCAAATCGATCTTTAAAAAGCAACCGTCTCCCCTCAACTGATCAAACAAATCATCTATCCTTGGTAAATGATACTTGTTCTTGATAGTGGCGTGATTTAACTTTCGGTAATCAATGCACAACCTTAAAGAACCATCTTTCTTTTTCGCAAACAAGATCAGTGCGCCCCACAGTGACACACTCGGTCGGATGAAACCTTTAATCCTCAAATCATCAAGCTGTCTTTTCAACTCTTCCAACTCAACAGGTGCCATACGATACGGTGCCATAGAAATCAGCGTGGTACCATGCATCAAATCAATAGTGAACTCCACTTCCCGGTGTAGAGGCAACTCCGTCAGATCCTCTGGAAACACGTCCAGAAAATCGCGAACAACAGTCGGATAATCTGCTTCCACAACACCATCTTCTTTGGCTAGAAGACTAGCCAAGAAGTAATCACTACGTTCTTTCCCACGAATCCCATACAACGTCGAAGGCTGGGAATCACTCTGATCTCTCATAAAAAAGAAACAATCTCCCTCAGGAGTACAAACTGTAACCCTTCCTCTGTAACAGTCAATCGTGGCATGAATGGATGCTAACCAATCCATCCCGAGAATGACATCAAAGCTAGCCATCTCTAGGAGGATAAGGTCAAAAACAAACGTCTGTCCAGCAATCACAATGGAACAATCCCTCACAACTCGATTCA
Source organism: Cornus florida (assembly GCF_030987335.1). Lineage (NCBI taxonomy): Eukaryota > Viridiplantae > Streptophyta > Magnoliopsida > Cornales > Cornaceae > Cornus > Cornus florida. The sequence continues at coordinate 20,490,436 of NW_026775573.1, forward strand.
AAGACACAGAAACCCCAACTGGCGTATCAATTGATAACGCCCGATCCATAAAACTGATCTCTAACCCAGATGCAAATGTAAATGATGATGAAATGAAGGAATGAGATGCACCAAAGTCAAAGAAAATGCGAGCCCAAGAACCAAACACTGGAAAGATACCTCGAAGGACTGACGGTCCAGAAGATGCATCAACCGGTGGAAGTGCAAAGACATGGCCCTATGGTGCTTGTGCCTGAGAACTGCTACCCTACATAGTGGATTACTGCACCGATACAGTAGGGGCATCCATCCTAACAGGTCGTGAACCCCGAGAAGACATAGCAGGCTGTGGTGGTGGCGGTGGTCTGAAACCTGACTGAACTATAGTCGACTGGGACGGCCTCTATTGTGACCCTCTGCCACTGCCACTACCAGTGCCTGCTCCCTGACTAGGACAATCCCGAATCAAATGACCCTGCTGGCCACACCCATAACAAGCCCTTGGAGCTGAAGAAACTGAAGACAATCTCATGGGATAACTAGACTTGTAGTGTCCGGGCTGCTGACATTGATAACAAACAACTCCACTCTTGTCAGATCCAGCTGGCATAGGAGTGGTAGGAGCAGAGCGTGCAGACTGTTGCCCCTGAAACTGAAATAAACTTCCTCTGTTCCTCTTCCAAGAAGATCCCTCCGAAGATGGCCCTACACCTCTCTTTTGCTTCAACTGCTCTCTTCTTGTATCTTTTTCTTTATTATCGGCCTCCTGCATCAATACCCTTTCCACTGCTTCAGAGTAAACCCTAATGAACTGTGCCGTGATCAATGGCCTCATCCAATCATTAAGACCAGAAACAAACTTCCGAGTCTTGTTAGCTTCATCTTTCACCATTTCTGAAGCAAAACGAGAAAGTGAAATAAACTTGTTCTCATATTCCGCCACTAACATGCTCCCTTGAATAAGGTTATGAAACTGGTCTTGTAACTCTCATCTTTTGGAAAGCGGAAAGTACTTCTCATAAAATAATTCCTTGAATTTATCCGAACTCATCTCCTCCACCTTGTACCGGCTCGTAACCGACTTCCACTATAGTTTGGCATCCTTAGCAAACTTATAAGTAGCTAGGATGATCTTCAAATGATCCTCTGTCACATCCATTGAGATTAGTTGAGTCTCCACTTGATCCAAGTAGTCATCCGCTACCATTGGATCCGTACTGCCCTCAAACGTAACTGGCATCAACTGAGAAAACCCTTTAATGATCTTGAGACTCTTTTGAGCTGGCGTCTCCTCAACTTGAACTGTAGGTTATGGTGCCAACTGCGACTGAGCAGTAATGGCGGCCCTTACGACACTTTGCAACAAACGATTCAACTCCAGTGCCACAGAACCTTCACCCACTTCTACGGGTGCTTCAACATTTTCCCTTCTTGTGGGAACAACTCTTGGGGGAATTAAGTCCCTAAGAAGTGTGTTATCATCATTTAGCTCCTCCGGATTAGAGCTGGAGCTTTTGCCAACATCACCTCTTGTTGGCCTAGAGCCAACTTCCTTTGCTTCCTTACGCCGTGACATCGTATTATAAAACGAGAAAACGGTTCAATGACATGACACTAAGGTCCACTGAAAATGACTCAACATGAAATGGCATCATACTAACACTTAGCATACACAGCTGTGCAAGAAATGGTTTAACATAATAAGTAAGCAAGTAAGCACATAAGTAAGTAAGCATGCTTCTTCAAGTAAATAAACACGTAGCAAATAGTCACATAAACAATGCAATCAACACCCTATGCAGGCCTCTCCCCGTCGTCCTAAAGGTTTTCGAACCTACGCTCTGATACCATTAATTGTAATGACCTTGACTCGGAGGCCCGGAACGCTACACGGGTCCTTACTCGAACTCGAGGTTACCTAGGTTCATTACAACATTTCCATGGTCAACACACCATTACAATGCTTGAATTACACTTGGAGACGATCCCATGAACACTGATATGTTCAAAGTGACAAAATCTGGGAAGAGAAAAGAAGCTTGGCAAACCAGCCTCATTTCGGTTGACCGAAGTGGAGCTTCGGTCATCCGAAATGAGCTCCAAAGCTTCGGTCATCCGAAGCTCTGTTTCGGACGTCCGAAGAGAATATGCTAATAGGGTAAGAGGGGTTCGGTCGACCGAACTTCATTTCGGTCGACAGAAATGAACATCCCGAGAGCACCCTCAGCTGTTTCGGTTGACCGATGCACCATTTCGGTCGACCGAAATGGAGATCCCGAGCTTGAAAACCTGCATCCCAGGAGCTGCACTTGAAAAAGAACAAGGAAGCTTAAATGGAACTTCAACATGGCTACACTTGGTTAAAACACTACGAAAATACATCGTACATTAATCATAGACGAAACACTAACTCTTGATCCCATAAACCCATATTTAATTACAACTCGTTTTCAAGGAGATATACATCATAGTTATATAACCAAAAATCTATGAATATACAATAGAATGTCCAATTACAAAAGTAGCAAAAGTAGTCCTCTAACAACTTTCAAGCTTGAGGTGGATTGTCGTCCACCGGTTCATTTCCAAGACCTGAAAAAATATATATATATAGTAGGGTGAGTATAAAGCTCAGCATGTGACACTTAAGACACACATCTTATGTCCTTGTGAATCCAATCAAAGCATAGGCCAATGGGAAATGGGGATCATGCAACATAGGGGATCAATACAACATACAAGTCAAATCCAAGTATAATCAATGCAATGTAGTGAAATGCAACACATGCAAATGTCACTCCCTATTTTCATCCTTCAAAACCATCACATTCAAATTGTTAATACAGCCCGCCCTTTGGTAACCCCGTCGCGACACGAGAGGAGGATTGGCTAGTGTCCCTGACCCTTGGTAACCCTGCGGCACCATTATGGGACCAGCTAGCTCAACCACGCTAGGGCGACTCTCTAGTCCCCTCTAGGCTATATTAACCTCTGGCCCATTGGTAACCCCGCAGCGACCGAGTTTGCATAAAATCATTTCATCAAAACACTTCCTTAAAATTCCCTATTTTCATGTTTCAAGAACAAACTTCTCCCGTTTCATGCAACCCAATGGTACATGCATGTATATATGTTCCATGTTTCCAACATTATAGCATTTAAAGAATTACAACATCCAATCAAGCATATATCATGTTCAACATTTCTAGATAGGTCATCAACATATTAAACACAACAAAATACATCGAATCATGATTTTCATATAAAACAACTCATATAATATTTCTCTAGCCAACATCTCATATGATCATCAACACAATTAATTCTCAAATAAAGCATGTTAGCACATAAGAGAGAGATGTAATTCACAATGGGACAAGAAAGAAGTGGTTTAAGAGCCCCTACCTCAAAAGTGAGCAAAACCCTTGAAAATGGGTCCTCAAATTCGAAATCCAAAGGGTGTTCAAAGTCTGAAATTGTTGGTACCAGTGCGTAGAGCTCGTCGTGCTCTTCGTTTTGCCTCAAACGGCACCTTAATCCGATAAGAGATGAGAGAGAAATCTTGTCTCAAAGATTGGCTTAAAAAAGAAAAGAAAATGGAGTGAAGAATTGAGAGAGAGAAAGTGATATGGGGAGAGAGAAAAATGAGAGTGAAAATGTGGTCTTTAGACCACTTGTGCATAGTGGTGGGTCCCACCACTCATTTTCTTTTCTTTTCACTTTTTCTTTTGCTTGAAAATACACCTCACACATATGAATGCACCACCAAGCATATACTACATGATTCCATAAATTAAAATGCACCAATTGCAATTGGACCCAACCACAATCCCGAACGCAACATGCGAAATGACCAAAATGCCCTTGCATCAATAAAATTTTGGAAAAATTAAGATAAATTTGGAAACATCACAGATATTGTTGCTGCTGTGTCTAGTTTTTTTTTGCTACGGGTAATCTGTTATCCAGTTTTATTCATACCAATATTATGTTAATCCCTAAGTATTCTTTTTCGACTCAGGTTAGTCATTACCGACCTATTTCTTTGTGTAATGTGTCTCATCGGATTATTGTAAAAATTATGATTAACTGCCTGAAAAGGATTATTGGCTCCCTTATCAGTGATTCGCATAGTTCTTTTATTGCAGGGTGACATATTACGGATAATATTTTAATTACTCATGAAATTTTGCATTTTCTCAAAAATAAGAAAAATGGGGTTAAGGCTTGGCTGGCGTTGAAACTTGATATGAGTAAAGCTTATGATCGGATTGAGTGGGATTTTTTATTATAAATGCTGTCTCATTTGGGTTTGAACACCCATTGGATTCAAATGATCACCTCCTGCATCTCTACAGTTTCTTACTCATTAAAATTTAATGGGAGTTCGGTTGGTTTCTTCAAATCGTCTAGGGGTTTGAGGCAGCGGGATCCTTTATCACCCTATTTATTTATTATATGTGCTGAAGCTCTCTCTCTTGCTCTTTTGTGAGCTTAACAAGCTCAAATATTATCTGGTATTCGTATTTGTTGGGGCACTCCGTCTATTTCTCATCTTTTTTTTTTGCTGATGATTTTATTGTGTTTTGTGCTGCAATTTTGGCAGAAGTTCTTTTTCTAAAACGTATTTTGGCTGATTATGAAAGGGCGTCAGGTCAACAAGTCAATTTTTCTAAATCTTCTATTTTTTTCTCGCCCAATACCATAGGTTCAGTTCGTCGTTTTATTTGTCGCTCCTTAGGTTTGCAAAATCAGGGGCTGTAGGTTCGGTATCTTGGGGTTCCAGCTATTTTTGGTAGATCCAAAAGGGATGTGTTTCAGTTTTACTGACTAAAATTCAAGATCGGTTATCTTTTTAGAAAGCCAAGTCCTTGTCTACGCGAGGGAAAGAAGTGTTGATTAAGGCTGTTTTGAGTGCTTTGCCTACTTATGTTATGTCTTCTTTTAAGCTTTCCACTACTCTGTATCAAGATTTGATGAAACATATTTGTTCCTTTTGGTGGTGTAATAAAGATAAACATCAGGCAATTCACTGGGTTAACTGGGATCTTCTTTATCGGAATAAGAATTAGGGTGGTCTTGGATTTCGTGATCTGGAGGCTTTTAATTTAGCGCTTTTAGCGAAGCATGCTTGGCATTTTCAGGTTCAGAAGCAAAGTTTGTTGTATCAGCTTCTTAAGGCTAAGTATTTTCCAGACTCGTCTTTATTGGATGCTTCTTTGGGATCTTATCCTTTTTGGGGTTGGCGTAGTGTTTGGTCCTCCTAGTCTTTATTGCGGCAGGGCTTACGATCATTGATTGGGAATGGCAATTCTACGTATATCTGGGATGATCATTGGGTCCTTACAATGGATCAGAAACTTTCACCGCTTCAGGATTTTGTTCCATACTCTTATGTGACGGAGTTGATTGATCCTGATACTTCTTCTTGGAAAGTGGATGTTTTGTCTAAGTGTTTTCCTCCTCTTACAGTGTAGGAAATTCTTAATATTCATATAAGTCGTTGGGATAAACCCAATGTTCTCATTTGGGCTCCGGAGCTGTCGGGTAAATTTTCTGTGCGTTCTGCTTATAAATTGGTTGTGTCCATGTCTTCTTATCTAGGCCCTCCAGTTCATTCGGCTGATTAGTCTTCTATTTGGCGGTGCGTTCGCTCTCTAAGGTGCAACATTTTCTTTGGAGATGTTATCTTCATGCTTTGCCTGTTCGTGTGGCTTTGTTGTCTTGTGTGTATACTAGCTCGTCTATTTGTCCTCATTGCAATTTGCAGGAGGAAACTGTTATGCATCTTCTTTTTTCTTGCCCTCATTCTCTAAAGGTGTGGAAACTTTCTCCGTTGCGTATTGATTTCTCAGGTCTCTCTTTTTCTTCCTTCAGGGTTGGTTGGAGTTTTCTTATACATCAGGCTCGGATTTCTTCAAACTTTGCGGCTGTTCTTAGTTTGATTTCTTTTTGTGCTTAGGGTATTTGGATAGGCCAGGAATCGGTTGGTTTTTGATGGGATTTTATGAGAGCTGGAGCTTATGGTTCAAAAAGCAGTTATTAGTTTTTGGGAATTCAAAGAGGCTCGGTCTCTCAGCTCATCCTTACTGGTGTCTTGGTGTCCTCCCCCAACTGGAACTATCAAATGTAATTATGATGCTTCCTTTTGTCGACAGTCGTTACTGGGGAGCGACGAAGTTGTTTTCCGAGATTATAGAGGTGCAGTACTTCAAGTAGTTGTTTTTTGTCCGTTTTTGACTTCTTTTTCTTTGCCGGCGGAAGCTGTGGTTTGTCAGCGTGCTGTCCTTTGTGCTTTTGTTTTAGGATTTTCTTGTTTATCGGATGCTAAAGTTGTTATGGATGGGGTGTTGAATGGCGAATCTTTTGTTTTAGGATTTTCTTATTTGTTTTGATATTGCCCAAGATCTTCGAAGATTTTCTTCTGCTTCTTTGTCTCATGTTCGGCGCCAAGGTAATAGGGTGGCTCATGCTTTAGTTGCTCTTTCACGTCCTGAACTTGGATTGGATCAATTTTTGCCTGCTCTTCCTCCTTCCATTATGCCTTTGGCTATGGCGGATGTGGGGTGTTAGTTGTGTTGTGTGGTTTGGGTTTTTTTGTCTTATTGTTTTTGCCAGGAAAAATAAAAAAATAAAAAATAGTCATCTACCCATTTGTCTCTTCCCATTTTATTTTATTTTATCACATCATCTCCTTATTGGACTTATCTAGAGACCCAAATCAAATTTGAACTTGTTTGAAACTTTGAACATTCGTCTATCATTTGAATTTGGACAATAAATTTCTACTGTAATATTTATGCTGAGATTTCTAATCAAAGAAAATTTGGTTTAAAGTTTAAATTAATTTAGTTTCAAATTGCGGATTCCATGCATCAATCCCAGTATTAGTTAAATCCTTCCACTAACCAAATTAACAAAAATACTGCAAGAAACCCTTTTTGAAATTCTAAATCTAAGGCATTAAACTTATATACAACAGGCTAGTGGCCTAACTGTACCAGGCTCCTACTCCCCAAAGAGAGGTCAGAAGTTCGAGCCTCTATGGAGGCATGTGTATGTGAAAAAAAAAAAAAACACAAACAAACAAATTTTTTATCATCTTCACTTATTACCCTAGTTAAAATTCTTTATAATATATGTATGTATATTGTATAACACCAGTACCTGTACATAACTTGAAAAAACTCAAGTTCAACATGCAAATATCTGATGTAGTCGCATAACATGAATTACAGAAAGCTAAATATTGGCATTGATTGCATGATACAACTGGAATTTTATGTGTTACACTTTTGTGTGATTCAATTAAATTACATACATATTTCTGTCCAGCCACAACCTAACTCCGCAATTTGAGACAATGTGTTTAGAGCTCAACAAATGAATTGCTATCTATCAGACGAGGCTCAACTCATCCATTATACCAGCAGCAGCTTCCGCATACTCTTCTGATTCAATGTCAAGAAGCTTCTTCCGTAACGACACAAGTTCTTCCCCAGCACCACATATGTAGGCAAAAGTTTGCCTGCCCAAAAGAGTTGCACCTTCCATGATGTCTATATAATCCTATACAGAGTACATCATTTAATAACAAATTCCAATTTAATAAAGTGTGTCAAATGAATTTATTGAATAATGGGGATTTATCAAAATATATTGTTAGTAATGTTCACCAAGCTATGGTCTGCTAAATGAATCATATGATTGAGGAACAGAGTGTTGGGATTTATATGCCCTGGCATAGCAAATTCTTATTTGGATTATAGTGACATATGTTCCTGACGTTTCTGAAATATTTATACTTTATACAATTGGTGAATTCAATGTATTATGTTTCGATTCATTATAAAATTGATAGTGTCCACTTGATTACAAGAGATATTTATATATGTATGTGATGACGATCAATACATGAATATAAATAGTAATAATAAATTGTTCATAGTCGGTAATTATGGTTGGACTCATAATTAATTAAGACTTGAACTGAATCCGCATTAGGTTGAGATATTGCGAGAGCCGTCGTATGCAATTACTCCCTATCACCGTCATGGCATTTGACTCTTAAGCGTGAGAAAAGTATAAACTTTTTTATTAATTAATAATTACTTTGATTTGTTCGGCGGATACTTCGGGATCCTTAGACCGACACTTTAGGTAGTTATGTAATTAATAGTTAGACAGTTATATTATCAATATTTGCATCATTGCTACTTGTATTTATTTTGTATTGATTATGGTTGATCACGAAGTAAATTCGAAGGCCTTCGTGTGTTTTTAGACAAAATGATTTATTATATATATATTTATTTAAATTATTATTTTTGTCAAACAAATGATTTATTGTGATCGAGCCAGATATAATCAATGGTACCAAAATAAATATATTAATTAAGTAGTCGGATTGATGACTTTATTTATCCGATAACTAATTATGTATAGAGGGGTCAAAGTGCAATATTGACTTAGAGGTTATTTATTATTTAATTGGAGTTCAATTAATTTCTTTTAGTGGAGTAGAAATTAATTTATGAATCAATTGAATTGGGTCCATTGACCGGACCAATTATTAATTCATTGTAGCCAATAAAATAATAAGTCCAAAGGATTCTCACTCATAGCCCAACTTGATATTGGAATCCTATTAGATTTGAGACGTGTGAATTAGAGATTGAGAAGGATTTATTGTTTCCTTTTCTTTATCTTTAAGTTGCCTATATATATACATGGTCTATGTATATTTGAGGAGTAATTTTTGGAAGAAGGAAAAAGGAATTTATTTTCTCTCTATAGAAAATTAGGGTTAATGTTCTCATCTAATGGAGGCTCCCACAAGTCTAGTTTTTCCAAGGTCATTCATGGAAGCTTATGAGTGATTCCTAACGGCAAAACAATTACCAAGAAGATGGAGATTCAAGAAGAAGGCATCTTGCTAAGGGATGTACAATAAGTGAAAACATTCACTTTAGAGGAAAGATTTAAAGGTTTACTCAGACATTTGATGTAACTATTTAATCTATTAATTGAATGATACATCATATTTTATTTTTGCATAAAACTTATTTCTATATGATGAATCAAGATTTATGAATCAAAATCTCTTGAAATTTTTTTAAAATTAGCACGTTTCCAACACAGAGTGCTCTGGTTCCCTAAGGATATTAGGTTTTGTTTCTCATATTGGAAAATGTATCACAAAAGCTTCATCATTTTGTATATTTTTTATTGTCATTGACAGGCTCACATGTGATTGATAACTCAGATAAGATAAAAGGATTCAAATATTAATTTTCAAAAACATCTTTGGATCATGAATCATCGCATTAAATCGATTTTTCCTTGATTGAATTCAAGCCCAAATGGACATGCAATAAACCAGCATTATCGGTATAGTGAGAAGAATGCATCAAAGCAAAACATTACCTGTTTAGTGTACGAGCCAGCAAGGAAGAAATTTTTCACAGGTGTTTTCTGATCGGGTCTAAATGGATCTTTACCAGGTGCCTCACGATATAAAGATTGCCCAATTTTGACAACAGATGACCAAGTAACTTCCAGACCTTGAGAAGATGGGAACAAAGCTAAAACCTGACACGGTTAAAACAAATTAGACAATATGTTCACATTATTGCAAAATTTCTTGAATTCATTTATGTTTCAAAACTATTTTCGAAGCATTGGATAATATATGAGAACTCTTCAGGTGTTTTACCATCAGTGGGAAAAATGCTGGGTAACGGCTTTCTCTCTTTCTTTCTTTTTTCCGGAAGTTTTTTTACCATCAGTTGTTCGAATGCAATGTTTGCAAATATCGAAGTTTATTTAATATTTGAAGAAACTTAAGAACTTCAAAGATATTGAGCAACATCAGAAAAGCCCCAAACTTATGATATATAATTAAAAGGTAATTTATTTATTTCATTTCATGTGATAAGCGTATATTTATTCTTTGAACAATCCTATCTGCCCCACCCAGCACCCTCAATTAACAGCGCCACACTGGGTAATGACCTTTGAAAAGTGTAGGATTATTGTTATTTTAGTATATTTTAAACATTAAACGTAGTATACTTAACCTATATTCAGTTCTGTTGAAAATATAAATTAATTAAACACGTGTTCTTATATAATCTTTGGGTTTTTATTTTTGATCTTCTTAAATATTTAGTTTGCACAATCATTATAATTATACTGATCTGCTTCTAATAAATTGCTCTCTTAAGCACCCTCTGACATGCTTTTATAGTATTGCTACCAATTCATAAGCACATTATAAGCTGAAACATGAGGCCCCCAATACGTAAGAGCATTATAAAGCTGCAACATGAGGCCCCAATATATTTACGACTATGTTTGCCAAACCTGTATGGCTGTATAACTATTTCAATCCTTTTGCTTTTCATTTTTGGGTTGGAGTTTTTAAGTATTACCAGGATTTTTAACGTTTCCTACTTGTATATTATAATGTTACAGTTAATACCATGTTGTATTAATGATGGAGTTACTAAAACCAAGAAAACATCAAAAAGAAAATTTCAGAATACAGGGATCCTCCTTAGATGGTACTTACCTGTCTTGAAACTCTATTAATTATTTCATCATTTGGTAACGGCATGTAGGGACCACCAGGTGTAAGCACACATCTGTTAAGAAGAAATAGCATTTAGTAAAACAAATATCCAAATGAATGCCAGGACAAGTGCAGTGACTGAAGTAATTTGCAAAAGTTTTAGGGGATTTATAAGCAAATATATGGAGCAAAGTATTGAGGTCAAAAACATGTTTTGAAATATATTCTTAAATAAAATAAAAAACAATCCGCCCCCGGGGGCCTAGCAGTGATGGCAAGGTGTTGGCCTTGGGTAATCACTCGCCCGGGTTCGAGCCTTACCCCCTGCTAGAACTTCGACTCATCCGGTATTGTGGCTATGGGGCTGGGCTACAATATCCCCAGTTTGGTGCATTGGGGTAGGGTCCGAAAGGTCTTGTCTTGGGGAGTTCTGGGTTATCAAAAAAAAGAAAAAGAAAAAAAGAAAAAGACAATCCACTCAAAAACTGAAACTAAATCATGGAAATGTCAGATGTCAGAATGAGTTGAAAAACACAGTATATAATCAGAAGCAAAACAACAAGGAGAACCTGACTAGAAACAAACAACATGAGCAAATAACTTTCATCTAGAAAAAAGATGCAGAAATTCATGTGATCATGCTAATTAAACTAGAAAGGAATATCTGAACTGAACTTGCAATATTTTATATGAAGAATAGTCCAATAAAGTATTTTTAAGGCAACAAAATCAATATTTGCAACAAATATGCAGACGAATATATCAACAATAGTTTATTGTATTATACTTCATAATAATAACAAAGTTCATTGATAAATTATGTTACACCTACAGGTCACAGGGCCTACCCAGCCAACCAACCAATATGATGCCTAGTATAATGACAATGATAGATATAAATATCCAGAGACATAGATCAGTTCTCATATACCATGTGCAACATGCATGTAGTTTAAACAAATGAAGTCATTGGTCAGGAATACATCTAATAATGTTAAGGATATTTTTTGCACAACCAAACTAAGTGCCAAAAAATATATTATGGTGGCAAAGGACCTTGTATCAAAATTAACAAATTAATAGCTTACAGACTATTTCATTTAAGTGGAAACATGCATAGGTTTATCAGCTGCGTCATGTCATAAATGCACGAACACTGATGATTCTGACGATGATACAAGGATAAACAAAAATAATTATCCTTACTGGAGCGATGAACCTTGACCCTCAATATAATAATCCTCTGGGGATGTTAGTGCAAGGTCTGCAAAGCAAGAGAAATCTGCAAGAGAATACCACATTTCATTGGACATTATTGTAAAGTGAAAGCAGAAATAATTCTTGACCCCTCAAATTAAAAATTCACATTTATATAACAGTACTTCACAAAACATAAGACAATCACCTTGACCGTTCTAGATCCTGTAACTCTGTGACCCAGCTATTGTATCTAAGTTGCACTGTGACGACAGGCACTCCAACTAGTTTATAGATATTATCAAAAAATTCCGACTCCCTCCATTGTGGTGGAACTAATCTTTTAATTCCAGGGACGTCACAGGCTGCAATCAAATGGAAAAGTTTAATGAGTTGATGTAATTGAAATGGATAATGGATAGAAGAATATAAATTGTGGAGAAATAGTAAACCACAAACCTGCAACATAAGCATCAGCTTTCACAATTTTCTTTTGTGTAGCCTGAAAGAATAAGAAAATTATTGGGAGTTAATCATCAAAGGAAATGCTCCATGCACAAATGTCAAACCGTCAATAACTGTTAAGTCAGCATCTGTCAACTATACCTTCGGACCCTCAATAATGTAGCTTCCCATTTTCAATTCATATAGTTGTTAAAACTTCATGGTATGGACTTTGATCCTTCAAATATTTTTATAGACTAAAGTGAATATGATCATTCTCTGGATACTCCTGCGTGTTCCCCCTTGGACAAGAACCAATCAGAGAAGTTTATCTGTAAAAAATCATCAAAAAGTTTCACAGATACAGTAAACAAAAGATATATAGTTCTCTCCATGAGAACTGGCAACTCCTAAATACCTGGGAAAAAAAAACTGACAACTCCTGAGCACAACAAAGAATGGTATTTTAAAGTCATTCTCACACTATCCAAATTCCGTATCTGGATCAATAAGAGCCCGCACAACGGAGGAGGAGTGCATGTGCCATCTCTCTAAACGAATGGTTCATGTTTAAAGGGATGTCATGAGTCTGAATAAAATGTCAAAATTTTGTAACTTTGAAAGGTATTTTCTAATTTCAAAAAGTTAAAAGTGATATTATAGTACTATAATATGTCAATGAGATTAGAATGACATCAATCAATAAAATAGAAGCAAAAGCAATTTTTGAATTGGTTCAGTTTGTGAGCTGAGGTAGATGGTGGGGCACTTTAGTCTGTCCTTTTTATCACTCAGACGATCAGACGGTACTGTCGGTAAAAGTTTTAGATACACATTTGTTACTGGACATTGAAATTTAAATAATTATTAATTAAAATTAAATTTATAATTAATACTTAAAATATTGAGTTAATTTAATAAAAAAAAAAACACTTTAGGAAGCCACATTTAGTTAGAATGTAAACACTTAAAAATAAACCCATTAAAAAACACTTTAGGCAAAAGTTATTACAAGTATGTCAATTTTTATTGTTCATGAATACACGAGACAAAATTGCCCTTAAGTACTTTTTGGAATTTACTAAACTATCCTTACTCCTTTTATTTTTTCCCTTACGAGCTATAGCTGGGTTACTCAAATTCAAGAACACATTTTGCAGACATAGGGCACGGTTAAAGAATGGGGTAAAGATGAGTGTTTTGTCCGAGAGAGAAAAAAGAGAGAGGAAGGGGTCGGATCAAAAGAAGAAAGAAGGAACAAGGTTGGACTATAGACATTCCATTTTCTCAATCATCTTCATAATCATCACATCATAGGACCATGTTTCATATGACCTAACAACCCAACCGACGATCATTCCGGCGACCCAAATTGCCATGGGCCTTTGGTTTATTGTGTTTCTTTTGCTACACCAGGTGCCAAATGCATCAGAGCAATAAGTGTAAAATTTTTTCTGAATAATATAAAACATTTACTGAATAATATAAAACTTGCACTTAAAGAGCGTAAAATGGTCATTAGACTCGTGTAAAACATTCACTGCACCAATTTAAAATATAATAATTCAGTGTAAAGAAGTAAATGCAATTCAAATCTGTCAAGGGAGTGTTAAAAGGACCGCTTTTGAATACTTCTATCTTACATTTGGTATTCGGTTTCTTTGCATGTATTGTAATGATTAAGTTTGTACTTTAACTTCCAATTTAAAGCAATAAAAAAATATTATAACTTAAACAACTTGTAACGACCCAAAAAGATACCAAAATAATAATAATAATAAAATATATAAAATTTCGGCATGACCGTCGCAGAAAAGTCCCTCTACAACCTGTTGAAATACATAAAAATGTAATAGCCTCACTTGGCCTTAAAACTAATCTATCATGTCCCAACGCACAATACAAATATTATACCACATTCCCAAAATGATTACATACGTATAAAAAGTCCCGTTCCTCAATCTCATCCAAATAAGGAACATACTTTAGTTACATCAAGTTACAGTCCATAAAATATAGTTAAAATTTAAAAGTCCATAACTTACAACATTATACCAATTAAATTAATGTTTCAAAAAATAGTTAAGATTACATTTACAAAATATTAGAGTTCTAATACAAAAGATAACAAAATAAAATATGTCTCCAATCTCGTCTAAACTTGTGGTGGGTCGCATCCGCCACCTCTTTTTCGTGTCCTGAAAAATGTTTAAAATAATGGAATGAGCATAAACTCAGTAGGAAGTATCTAAGACATATTTCTTATGACTCCGTGAATCCACGCAAAGAATAGGAAAAAATATATGGGATCATGCCAATTCCGAGAGAAATACAATCATAATATCAATAGCAATAATCCAAGTCACAAATAAAACATGTCATGCTATAGGATTCAATGTTATGTAATGTCTCTCCCCAATTCCCAAAATAATTCCGTTTCACCGTTCTAAACTATTAATGTAACCCGACCCATAGCACCTCTATGGCGTCACGAGGAAAGGGTTAGCTAGTAATTCCCAAACACATGGCACCTCTATGGCGTCATCTGGGCCTAGGTAGCTCAACCACACTAGAGTCTCTCTCTAGTTCCCTATAGATCATATTAACACCACGGACCACTAAGCGCCTCCTAAGTGTCCGGGTTTTAACAAAATCATTTATCAAAGCATTTCCCAAAAAAAAAAAAAATCATTATTTTTCCTTTCTTTCCAAAACATCTTTCCCATTTTCTTTCCCAAAGCCATGCGTGAATGTCCATATATTACAATGCCGTGAAATGAGAAAAAAATCATACCTTTCGATGCCATGTTAAATATACATTCTCATGTATCATATTAAAACCTTAATCACATAGCATGCTTAACCAAAAAAAAAAAAAAAAAATCTAATAAAAATCATATCATGCTTTCTAATAACTGAGTATCCGGCACATTAGGCATATAAGACATGGAATAAATCACTTAAGCATGTTTCTTCACATCATATTAACAAAATCCAACACATACATATCACTTACAACATTCAAAATTTATATTTCATAAAATTGCCACAAATTAAACATACTATTCAACAAGAATTGAGAAGTAATTCAAAAAAATAAAAAAAATTTATGCCTCAGAAATCCCCTACCTCAAATGAGAGAAAAAGCCCCAATTTAAGCCCTAAATTCGAAATCCCTAGGCTTGGCCAAATGGTGCTTGGCTCATATCAAATTGACGGCCTTGATGAGCTCTCCAACTTTGTTTCACAAGGTATTACCAAATTCCAATTGGTGTGAGAAAGATCAAGCCTTGAAAGCTTGATTGGTGTGAAAAAGAAAAAGAAAACCAAGGGGGAGAGAGAGACTGTCAGGAGTTGAGAGAAGAAATGAGGTTATGAAATGGCCTTTGAAAAGGAAAGTGAATGGGGAGTAGGCCCCACCACTAAGCTAAAATATCCACCTTTTTTTTCCTCCACAAAATATATACATGTATATTATCACACACCATAATTACATATATATATATATATATATATATATATATAAAAATCAAAAACATTACATTCTCCCCAACTTTAAAAGATTTCGTCCCCAAAATCAAGCCATACCTGAGGGAGAAAACAACACTGGATACTTGGAGCAAACCTCCTGTTCAAGCTCCCAAGTAGCCTTCTCAATTCCGTGATGCCTCCAAAGAACATTTACCAATGGTATCATCTTGTTCCTTAACACTTTCTACCGTGTGTCAAGAATTTGAACTGGTCCCTCCTCGTAGGAAACATCCTCATCAATGTCAACCTCAACCCAACTCAAAACGTGAGATGGATCCAATTCGTACCTCTGTAGCATCGATACATGGAAAACATTATGGACCCTATCCATCTATGGTGGCAATATTAGTCTGTAGGCAACCTTTCCTACACTGTCCAAGATCTCAAAAGGTCCAATGAATCGTGGCGACAACTTGCCACTCTTCTCGAACCTCATTAACCCCTTCCGTGGAGAAACTCGAAGAAAAACATAGTCACCCACCTCAAAAGATAGCGGTCATCTCTGCCTATCTGCATAACTCTTCTGTCGGCTCTGAGCTGTAAGTAATATCTGCCTGATCAACTTAATCTTCTCGTTAGTCTCGAGTACAATGTTGGGTCCTAAGGCGGCTATCTCACACACCTCAGTCTAACAGACAAGAAACCTACAAGGTCTACCATACAATGCCTCAAATGGAGCAATCTGAATACTCGCCTGATAATTGTTGTTATAGGCAAACTCAATAAGTGGAAGGTGATCCTCCCAACTACCTTCCAAATCAATAACATAGGCCCAAAACATATCCTCCAAGATCTGGATGGTATGCTCTGACTGGCCATCCGTCTGTGGATGGAACGCCGTACTAAGGTGCAACGATGAACCAAACGCTGCTTGAAGTCCTTCCCAGAACTTTGAAGTGAATTTGGCATCCCTATCTGAAACAATAGCCTCTGGAATTCCGTGCAATCTTATAATCTCTTTCACATAAAGTACACTAAGTGCCTCTGCGTCATCTGTTGCCTTAATAGGAAATAAGTGAGCCGTCTTGGTCAATCTATCAATAATGACCCATACGACTTCATTTCCCCTTCTGACCTAGGAAGATCTGTCATAAAATCCGTGGCAATCTGCTCCCAGTTTCACTGTGCTACCAGCAATGGCTACAATAAACCAGCTGGTCTCTGGTGCTCAGCCTTCACCTGCTGACAGGTAAGGCACTTAGCCACAAACTGTGCAACGTCCTTCTTCATCCCACTCCACCAATACTATCGTCTCAGATTGTGATACATCTTGGTACCACACGGGTGAACTGCAAAGCAGGAAGTGTGAAACTCCCGTAAGACGTCCTCACGACAAACTGTGGGGACAACTAGTAAGTTCCTAAATTGTAGACCTCCATCTGCATGTATGGTCCAATCTTTCACTGTCTTACCACAAGAAATGAGAGTATGAATAGCATCCAAATTCGGATCCGGTCATTGTGACTCAATCACCTGTCTGACAAGAGTGAGCTGAGCCACAAGACTAAATAAGAATGCTGACTCACTGCCATTATCATCATCAAAGCAATACAATCCCATTTCTGTCAAATCTTCAAGCATCTTCCACTTCCGAATGGCTAAACTAGCCAAAGTCCCACGAGATTTTCGACTTAAGGTGTCAGCTACCACATTTGCCTTACCCGGATGATACTGCAAATCAAGGTTGTAGTCTTCTAGGAACTCAACCCATCGCCTCTATCTGTTGTTCAAGTCCTTTTGGGAGAAAAGGTACCTGAGACTCTTATGGTCTGAGAACACCTCAAATCTCTCACCGTACAAATAGTATCTCCAACATTTCAAAACAAACATGACTGCCGCCAACTCCAAGTCATAAGTAGGGTAGTTAAGCTCGTGAATCTTTAACTGTCGAGACCCATAAGCCACTACTCTACCATTCTGAATCAGTACACAACCCAAACTATGACGTGAAGCGTCACAATAAATCACATAACCTAAGCCACGCTTGGGTATCACCAACACTGGAGCCGTAGTTAACTTTGTTTTTAACTCTTGAAAGGAAGACTCACAGGCATCATTTCATGCAAACTTGATCCCTTTCCTGGTCATGTGAGTTGTCAAACGGTAAAAATTCTTCATAAATCTCCGATAATAACCCGCTAGGCCAAGGAAACTCTGGATCTCAAAAACATTCTTGGGTTGTTCCCAATTCAGAACTGCCTCTATCTTTGAAAGATCAACTAAAACCCCACCTTCCGAGATAACATGTCCAAAAAACTTCACCTCTTGTAGCCAAAACTCACATTTTTCATACTTGGCGTATAAACGTTGCTCCCATAAAATCTGTAATACTATACTCAAATGGACCTCGTGCTCCTCCCGAGTCCATGAATACACAAGAATGGCATCCACGAAAACTACCACAAACTGATCCAAGTAATCGTGAAAGACACGATTCATTAGATTCATGAAGGCCGCTAGTGCATTAGTCAGACCAAAGGGCATAACAAGGAACTCATAATATCCACACCGTGTACGAAATGATGTCTTTGAGATATCATCATCCCTAACCTGTAACCAATAATAGCCTGACCTCAAGTCAATCTTCGAAAAACAGCAAGCTCCCCTCAACTAGTCAAACAAATCATCTATCCTTGGCAAATGATACTTGTTTTTTATGGTAGCATGATTCAACTTCCGGTAATCAATGCACAACCTCAAAGACCAGTGCACCCCATGGTGACACACTCGGTAGGATGAAGCCTTTCACTCTCAAATCATCAAGCTGCTTCTTTAATTATTCTAATTCAATCGGTGCCATACGATACGGGGCCATAGAGATTGGCGCGGTACCAGGCATCAAATCAATAGTAAACTTTACCTCTCTGTATGGCGGCAACTCAGTCAAGTTCTTTGGAAACACATCTAGAAAATTGTGCACAACCATTTGATAATCAACCCGACAAAACTTAACATCTTTATCGGCGAAAAGGCTAGTCAAGAAGAACCTGTCAATCCCAACCTCTAACACTATAAAATGCAGGAATGAGAGAATCACACCAATCTCCCACAAAGCAGAAACAATCCCTATCTGGGGTACACACTGAAACTCTACCCCTGAAACAATCAATAACAGCTCTGAAGGACGACAACCAGTTATTGTGTCTAATTTTACCACTCACAATAGAACAATTCCGTGTAGGATAGCTCTACGTAAAGTGGATGTCGAACCCACAGCGAGATGAGATTAGTATTAGTCTTCAATTTAGATTTATGGTTTACAGGTAACTTGGTTAAACAAAATGTAAACTAAAGCAAATTAAACTAAATTTAATGATTATAGAGAGAGATCTTAGGGCTTTGACACCACAATCATCATACCATGGTTAATTGTATCAACTCTAGGAATTTAACAATTATATTTTCTAAATGAATTGAACTCAATAACATTCGTTCAATTCAGATTTTAAAGAAAGATGTTTTACAAAATTTAGCTAACTATAACCTATATGCGGTTAGCATGGACTATCCACCTACCTACTTTAACTACTTTGCAAACAATCCACCTTTCTTAAGCATAGATTATGAAAACATTCTTTTGTAAAAAACATTGGAACACCATTATATGACCTCTATTCTCATGTTCACCAGGGCTCCTCTAGATACTGTCCAATAAGATAGGTTGAGAATAGAAAATAAACTATTACATCTAAGACAAGGTAATAATAGTTTATAATCTACTAAAGCATGAAAACCAATTAAGTTGTCTCAATTGCTCATAGTCATAAAATCAAGAAAACATAATATATTAAAATAATCCCAGTGTTAAAACAGTCAAACCATAATACTAAATTAGGTTACATTAGTGCCCTAAGAGAGGAATTAGCTACTCATGATGATGTCGGATATCATCTGTGTTGGAGTTGTCTCCGTCGGCACAAACGACACTTCTATTCTCAAGATCTTTCCCTTCTAAGGTTGTAACAATCCTAAAAGCCACCATAGTCAACTTTCTGAATCACACGGCAAAATAGAACTTGGAATTTTTGACCCCTTCTATCAAGGCTTGCGCCTTCTTTTATAGAAGAAAATAGGTATTTGGTGGGCTTTTAAGTCTTCTGGCCCATTTGGGACGAGATACGGCTGGTAAAGAGAGTAATCCCGTACTTTAATTTTAACATGTCATGGAAGGCTCGAGCTTTAGGAACAGATGCTTGAGCTTTAGGAACAAGGCTCAAGCTTCTCTAGATTGATGCTCGAGCTTCAAGAATTGGGGCTCGATCTTCACTTTGACGCTTAGCCAATTTTCTTCAAATATTTTCCAAAGGGTCTTTTTCTTCACCACTTAGAATATTTTTGGGACTGAAATCTTTTAGCATTGCTCGATCTAAGCTTCATGGGCTCGAGCACTAGGTACCAGGCTCGAGCATTTGGGACTCAAGGCTCAAGTTTCAATGGATAGTGCTCGATCCTTGGGGTTAGGCACGAGGTCTGGAGCTTGGAAATTCACTCTTAAAATTCTGACGCCTTGTGGTCGAGCTTGAGAGTCAAGACTCGAGCACCCTATTGTCTGGCTCAAGCCTAAAGGTATAAGGCTCGAGCTTCAATGCCTTGTTGACTTTTCTTTGTTGCAATGCTCGAGCCTCAACACTTGGGCTCTGTAATACCCCTAATTTTCAAAAGGATAGTCTCGGTATTTTGTTTAATTATTTTCTGTTCATTAATTGTTTTGAATTATGTTTTAATATGTTTTAATTGGTTTTTTTTTTTAATTATTTGATTTCCTTGCCTTATTTGTGTTATTTGAATTAATTAGTTGGTTTATTTGTTTTCTTTAGGTTTAATTAATTTATTTGATTTATTTACATTAATTATGTGTTTAATTGTAATGGTGTTATATTTAATTCTTTATTGTAAATTTAAATTGGTAAGTGTCTTGATTTAATAAGTAGGGTTTTACTTTTAATCAGTTTGTAAGCCGTCGTAGGTTTCTCAGTATGTTGGATGGGCCAGCTAGGATTTCAGTTGGGGCTTGAATTAATTTAGGGTTTAGAAAATGCTATAAATATATGTTAGATGTTTGGTTAGGGTTTGAGAAACATAACAAAACCAAGTATACGACTGTGGAGACAAAGGAAGAACAGAGAGGGTTCACGTTGGTTTTCGTCGGACCTTTAGAGACGGCGTAGAGATTTTTGGACAAAGATCTCAAAGGCAAGTTCTAACCTTACTCTCTCCCTTATACTCGTGTTCTTTGCATACTCAATGTTTCCAGGATGAATTACATATTTAAAAATAAAAAAAACGTTATCTGTTTCATGTTTCGAGTTTAACTGAAACTGAATTTGGTTTAAAAATTGTAAACTATTTAACTTTGAACTTTCTTGTTTAATTCTTGGTTTAATCCATATTAGTAGCATAATAAGGACTGAATTAAGGGTTGGAATCTTCTGGGATTAAGTTAAACTCTCTGAAAACCTATACTGTGACGTATCGGAGGCGTAAACGGCGACCGGAGAGGAGAACACGAAGAAGAGGAGGGAGAGAGCCGGCTCCTATTGGATTGGAGTCGGCTCTCCTTGGACTGGAGGCGGCTCCAATGGTCTAGGAGCCGGCTCCAGGGCCATTGGAGGCGGCTCCAATATTCTGGAGCCGGCTCCAGGTTGTTTGTTCGTGGATTTTTTGGTTCTATTGGTTGTTTTTCCAATTTTCAGTGATTAGGCTTCCTAGTGATTGTTTTAATGTGTTTTAGTGGAGAATAAATACTGTAATGGATGGTTTAGGAGTGGTCTAGAGTAAACATAAATATGCAAAGATCGGATTAACATAGAATTGGACACAAAGCATTAATCATTAGGATTACATGGAGTGAATTACGAATGTCTTGCAGACTTGTGTGGGTTTGGAGTTTCTAACTTCCAGATTATAATGTAAAATTTCTTGTGAGAGTTTGTGCACTGCTAATTGCAAATTCTTAGAGTATACCTACATACAAGGAATCTGTATTTTTGCTAAAGATTAATTGATGATTAAACTTAACATTTAATTCGTCAATTTTGTTGAATAGGAGCTTAACAGTATGATAAATTGTCTAGATTTATTATGCATGCCATGGAAATAAATATTATAACATTTGTTTAAGCTCTGTTAATTATGGATACCGGGAATAAACTTATATTTACAGACACAGTCCTGTGGGTGTTCAGGTAACGGCTTATTGTTGGATTAATTAAGCATGTTTTTCTAGTATACTTTAATGTGCTTAGTTTGGAACTGTGGGTTTTGACACTGATACTGTTAGTACTTAATCAGTGGTTGGATTTATCAAAGCATGATGGTTAATCTATTCTAACATGGTTAGGTTGGAATTGTTGGTTTTGGCATTTATAAATTATTTAAATGCATGGAATAGAGTAATTAATATTGATATTTATGTTTCGAATGTTAATCAATTTGTTGGGACTATTCAAGAACGGTTGTTAATACATTCTGATATGCTTGATATGGACTCATTGATATTGTTATGTACTTGTATATGCTTTATCAACTATTGGACGGATTGGATTGTATGTACCGGTATGGGACGGTGACATGCTAGGTTTGGATTAACTTAAATTGCTAAGTCCTACCTATTTTGGAGTAAGGGCACGGGTTATAAAATACAATCCTCCTTATATATATAAGTCGGTACGGTTGAATACGCCGAGTGACTTACTGGACTTCTTGTGGATGGTTAGAAACGGAGTTTAGATATATTTTTATGTTACCGTGTCATGAGCTTGAGTCTCAGTGTCGACGGTTAGGGTGCGTATAAGCAGTTGGATGTGTAGCTGACTGTGAAGGTTGAGGTATACCCTGTTTAGGTTTAGGTACTCATGCCCACTCAGGTGCGTATTGTGTGATGCCTTCTATCCAGGTTGAGACCCCCTTCATGGCCTAGCGAGAGTCCAGTAGTATGGATATATTTATGTACGGATTATTAGTTACTGTTGAACTATTTAGTATGTACATGCGTATCGAGTCTCTGCTTGGATTGTAGTAGGTTAAAACTTGTTCGTGCGCCTGACCCACTCCTATTTTTCAGGTGTACGTTAGTTCCAGGCTTGAGCTTGTTCGTGCTGAGCAGAGACGATCTTCCATTCTACCGACGATGTAGGATTTCTTTCCAGATCTTGGATTTGGGTTTTATCTTTCATTTTACTTTCATTCAGTGTGAGATTTTTTATTAGGGGTCCACTAGAGATGGATTCCTGAGTTGTTCAAATTATGGATATTTGGTTTATCAAATTTAAGTATTTAATTATTTAAGGATTATCTTTTAGTTTCTTTTCAGCTTTAAACTTTCATTTCTTAATTCATTTTGTATTCCGTGTTCGTTATAAAATATTAATTGTTTGATATTCCCTCGGGTTTGGGCCTGGGCCTGATCAACCCGTGTCTCGGATCCGAGGGGTATCACAGTTGGTATCTAAGCACTCCAGGTTCAAGTGTCTCTAGGATGTTTTCGTGTTAAGTCTTCCGCGTAGCGTTCTCTTGAATAGAGCTTAAGTTAGGATTCATTGTATTCCTTATGGTTCGTATAGAAATGGTACTGATGTCTGTCTTTTCGTGTTAACAGATGGTTAACGCTAGAAATGGACAGAACATGCAAGGAACTAGGAAGGAAAGGAGAGCGGCACGTAGGCAACAATATCTCCTACAGCGTCAGCAAATGGAGGAAGAGCAACAAAGGCTTGGGTTTCAAGATGACATGGATCAGTTTCAAGAGGAACAGGAGAATGTTCAACAGACTCTAGACCAGGTCAGAGATCCAGAGATTCCTCTTCACCTCAATGACCTCGTTGCTCGGGCTATAGAGGCTGGGGTAACAGCTGCACTCCGGAACCAACCACAGGTTCAGCAGGCACCTGTACCAGCACCAGTGGTTCAGACGGATTCTTGGGGAAAGGTTAGGAGCGCTTTCACAAAGGGGAGTCCACCTGTATTCTCAGGCTCAACCGATGCGAGAGCAGCTCACCAGTGGAAACAGGACATTGAGCGTCATCTTCGTTTGGTTCAGTGCACGGAGGTTCAGAAGCAGATGCTTGCTACTTTCAAGTTAGTTGGGGATGCACTACAGTGGTGGGAGTCAGTTACCACCCCAGAGGAGAGGATGACATTGTCTTATGATGAGTTCAGTGCTCGCTTTGATGAGAAATATTTTCCCTATGCAGTCAGGGCAGCTATGAAGACCGAGTTTCTAAGTCTGCAGCAGGGAAACATGACAGTGGCGGAGTATGAGCAGCAGTTCACACGCTTGTCTCTCTTTGCACCGGATGAGGTGGATACAGAGGAGAAGAAGCGCAACAGTTTTGTCAAGGGACTGATGTGGTCTATCAAGAGAGCTATTACAGGTAGTCCAGCCTATACTACCTATGCTCAGGTGGTAGACGCCGCTCTACAACAGTATCAGTTGACTGTGGACATCAAATAGGCTCGTGGTGAGAAGCGGGGAGATAAAGACTCTACTAATCAGTCAGCTGAAAAGGGGAATGGCAATGGTCACCGGCAGAATGACAAAGGTAAGTTCCAAGGGCAACAACCTTGGAAGAAGCACAAGGGTGGTTCAGATGCTCATCGGAATGGGGCACCTATTCAGAGATAACAGAATGGGGGACCACAGGCAGGACAGGGTTAGCCACAGGCTAACCGACAGAGGAGGCCATTTGGTACTTTCCAGGGTAGTTGTTACACTTGTGGAGAGTATGGTCATACCACCAGGCAGTGTCCTAAAGCAGGACAGGGAGAGGGATAGGGACAGTATGTGCAGTAGGGACAGAGGGCGCCAGTGCCTCTACCAGCTCCACAGGTTCCACGGATTCAGGGACGGACACATCTGGCTTTACCAGCACCGCCGCAAACTCAGGGACAGGCACCACAGCAGTTGCATTATGGCAGGGTGTATAACCCCAAGCCACAGGATGTTCAGGCACCTCAGACTATTGAGGGTAAGTTTCCTATTCATGGTTTATATGGACGTGTTTTATTTGATACGGGTGCTACACACTCATTTGTAGCTAGGACTTTTGTTACTTTATCTGGGATGAGGACGAGGGTATGCACTAGACCTCAGGGTATTTCTACACCATTGGGTGATACAGCCATTATACATGAGAGTGATGGGCCTGTGACACTAGATATTGGCAGACTCAGATTTCTAGCCAATCTATTGGTCCTGGACATGCACACTTATGACGTGATACTTAGGATGGATTGGTTGTCTCACTACCATGCCCAAGTTGATTGTTTTGATAGATCTATTATTTTTACCATACCTGGTCAGGATATGTACGTAGTAGCTATGCCACGTTCTAAAGGATGCGGTAGCACCTATTTGTTCCATGTGGAGGAGGAAAAGGATGAGGGGATTACTGTGTTATTGGATAACATACCAATTGTACAGGATTTCCCGGATGTATTTCAGGAGATTCCAGGGTTGCCACCTAGTCGCGAGATCGATTTTGTGATAGACTTAGCTCCAGGCACTACGCCTATTGCTAGGGCACCCTATAGGATGGCACCGGTGGAGATGAGAGAGCTGAGGGATCAGATTCAGCAGTTACTCAGCCAGGGTTTTATTCGTAGGAGTACATCACCTTGGGGAGCACCGGTTCTGTTTGTAAAGAAGAAGGATGGTTCGCTTCGTCTGTGTATAGATTACAGGGAGTTGAACAAGGTTACAATTCGTAACAAGTATCCTCTGCCCAGGATTGATGACTTGTTTGATCAGCTAAGGGGAGCCACATATTTCTCCAAGATTGATCTGCATTCTGGGTATCATCAGCTGAGGGTTAGGGAGCAGGATGTTCCTAAGACAGCGTTTCTCACAAGATATGGTTCTTATGAGTTTCGTGTTATGCCGTTTGGGACGACTAATGCACCTGCAGTATTCATGGACTTAATGAATAGAGTCTTCCGGGCTTATTTGGATCAATTTGTTATTGTCTTTATTGATGACATCTTGATCTATTCTCGGTCGGAGGACGATCATGCTAGACATCTTCGCATAGTCTTGCAGACGCTTTGTGAACACCAGTTATATGCCAAGTTCGAGAAGTGTGAATTTTGGCAGCGGGAGGTGAAATTTCTGGGTCACGTGGTGTCAGAAAAGGGGATAGCGGTGGATCCGGCCAAGGTTTCAGCGGTGGTTGAGTGGGGACAGCCTACATCACCTATAGAGATTCGGAGTTTTCTCGGTCTGGCAGGATATTACAGGAGATTCATCCAGGGGTTCTCCAAGATAGCAGGACCACTCACTCATCTGACCAAGAAGGGTGTACAGTTCGTGTGGGATGAACACTGTCAGCGAGCTTTTGATGAGTTGAAAAGGAAGCTGACTTCTGCACCGGTTCTGGCTACTCCGCAGAGCGGGGTAGAGTATCTTGTTTACACGGATGCATCGTTGCAGGGTCTTGGATGTGTATTGATGCAGGAGGAGCGACCGATTTCTTATGGATCTCGGAAACTTAAGTCTCATGAGCTTAATTATCCAACACATGATTTGGAATTGGCAGCAGTGGTCTTTGCCTTGCGTATTTGGAGGCATTATCTGTTGGGTGAGTCCTTCAGATTATTCAGTGATCACAAGAGTCTGCAGTACTTGTTCACTCAGCGGGAGCTGAATATGAGACAGCGCAGGTGGTTGGAGTTTGTAAAAGACTATCATTTTTCTATACAGTACCATCCAGGGAAAGCGAATGTGGTGGCGGATGCACTCAGTCGCCGACCTGTTGGTAGTCTTTCTGCTCTATTCACTACTGAGTGGAATGCTTTGAAGAATGTAGATGAGTTGTCAGATGCTTTTATGGCTTGCATGGTGGTTACACCTTCCATCATTCGCAAGGTTTTACAAGCACAACTCACTGATCAGCAATGTGTTGACAAGGTCACAGAGATAGCTTCCGGAGAGGTTCCATTCTATTATGTTGGGGCTGATGGAGGTTTAAGGTACAAGGGACGGTTAGTGGTACCTTCTGCTGATAATTTGAGGAAGGATGTGATGACTGAGACTCATCACTCTGAGTTCTCTGTTCATCCAGGAGGCGATAAGATGTATCAAGATATGAAGCGGCAGTTTTGGTGGGCATGTATGAAGAGGGACATTGCTCTTTTAGTTTCTCAGTGTAGTACTTGTCAGATGGTTAAGATTGATCATCAGAGGCCGCCAGGAGCTCTACAGTCACTACCAATTTCGGAGTGGAAATGGGAGAGCATATCTATGGATTTTGTGGAAGGGTTGCCAAATTCTTTCAAGAGGCATAATTCCATATGGGTCATTGTGGATAGGTTGACCAAGTCAGCTTATTTCTTACCTATTTGCACTGACTACACTTCGGAGCAGTTAGCGAGGCTTTACATTTCAGAGATTGTGAAGCTACATGGCATTCCATTGTCTATTATATCGGACAGGGATTTGAGCTTTGTATCTGGATTTTGGAAGAGTTTTCAGCAGGCTTTAGGTACGGAGTTACACCTTAGTACTGCTTATCATCCTCAGACTGACGGACAGACTGAGAGGGTGAATCAGATTATGGAAGATATGCTTCGGTCGTGTGTTCTGGATTTCAAGGGCCACTGGGAGGAATATTTCCCACTTGTGGAGTTTGCTTATAACAATAGTTTCCAAAAGACTATTGGGATGGCACCTTTTGAGGCGTTATACGGTCGACCGTGTCGATCACCTGTTTGTTGGATGGAGGTTGGAGAGAATCGATTCTTAGGCCTTGAGTTCATCAAGGATACCTCTGAAAAGATTGCTCTTATTCGAGATCGCATGCGTACTGCCCAAAGTAGGCAGAAGAGCTATGTTGATCGTCGCACTCGTGCTTTGGAGTTTCAGGTTGGGGATCAGGTTCTTCTTAAAGTATCTCCTATGAAGGGTGTTATGCGTTTTGGGAAGAAAGGCAAGTTGTCTCCGCGGTTTGTCAGTCCATTCATGATTACGGATCGAGTTGGAGCTGTCGCTTATCGGTTGGCACTTCCGGATACTTTGGCTCGCGTTCACAACGTGTTTCATGTTTCCATGTTGCGGAAATTTCTGCGAGATGAGGATCGGTATCAGCATATCGATGTTGGGGAGATTGAGTTGCAACCGGATGCAACTTATTTAGAGCCACCGTGTCGTATTGTCGACCGACGTGATCAGATTCTTCGTAATAAGGTTATTCCTTTGGTTCGTGTTCAGTGGAGTCATCCCAATGACGCTGAGTCTACTTGGGAACGGGAAGATGTCATTCGCTCGCAGTTTTCGGGAATTTTGGAAGAAGGTAAGAGCGAATTCCGAGGACGGAATTCCTTTTGTTAGGGGGGAAGAATGTAATACCCTAATTTTCAAAAGGATAGTCTCGGTATTTTGTTTAATTGTTTTCTGTTCATTAATTGTTTTGAATTATGTTTTAATATGTTTTAATTGGTTTTTTTTTTAATTATTTGATTTCCTTGCCTTATTTGTGTTATTTGAATTAATTAGTTGGTTTATTTGTTTTCTTTGGGTTTAATTAATTTATTTGATTTATTTACATTAATTATGTGTTTAATTATAATGGTGTTATATTTA
Source organism: Cornus florida (assembly GCF_030987335.1). Lineage (NCBI taxonomy): Eukaryota > Viridiplantae > Streptophyta > Magnoliopsida > Cornales > Cornaceae > Cornus > Cornus florida. Next base: position 20,518,734 of record NW_026775573.1, read on the forward strand.
ATTCTTTATTGTAAATTTAAATTGGTAAGTGTCTTGATTTAATAAGTAGGGTTTTACTTTTAATCAGTTTGTAAGCTGTCGTAGGTTTCTCAGTATGTTGGATGGGCCGGTTAGGATTTCAGTTGGGGCTTGAATTAATTTAGGGTTTAGAAAATCCTATAAATATATGTTAGATGTTTGGTTAGGGTTTGAGAAACATAACAAAACCAAGTATACGACTGTGGAGACAAAGAAAGAACAGAGAGGGTTCACGTTGGTTTTCGTCGGACCTTTAGAGACGGCGTAGAGATTTTTGGACAAAGATCTCAAAGGCAAGTTCTAACCTTACTCTCTTCGTTATACTCGTGTTCTTCGCATACTCAATGGTTCCAGGATGAATTAAATGTTTAAAAATAAAAAAAAAACGTTATCTGTTTCATGTTTAGAATTTAACTGAAACTGAATTTGGTTTAAAAATTGTAAACTGTTTAACTTTGAACTTTGTTGTTTAATTCTTGGTTTAATCCATATTAGTAGCATAATAAGGACTGAATTAAGGGTTGGAATCTTCTGGGATTAAGTTAAACTCTCTGAAAACCTATACTGTGACATATCGGAGGCGTAAACGGCGACCGGAGAGGAGAACACGAAGAAGATGAGGGAGAGAGCCGGCTCCTATTGGATTGAAGCCGGTTCTCCTAGGACTAGAGGCGGCTCCAATGGTCTAGGAGCCGGCTCCAGGGCCATTGGAGGCGGCTCCAATATTCTGGAGCCGGCTCCAGGTTGTTTGTTCGTGGATTTTTTGGTTCTGTTGGTTGTTTTTCCAATTTTCAGTGATTAGGCTTCCTAGTGATTGTTTTAATGTGTTTTAGTGGAGAATAAATACTGTAATGGATGGTTTAGGAGTGGTCTAGAGTAAACATAAATATGCAAAGATCGGATTAACATAGAATTGGACACAAAGCATTAATCATTAGGATTACATGGAGTTAATTACGAATGTCTTGCAGACTTGTGTGGGTTTGGAGTTTCTAACTTCCAGATTATAATGTAAAATTTCTTGTGAGAGTTTGTGCACTACTAATTGCAAATTCTTAGAGTATGCCTACATACAAGGAATCTGTATTTTTGCTAAAGATTAATTGATGATTAAACTTAACATTTAATTCGTCAAATTTGTTGAATAGGAGCTTAACAGTATGATAAATTGTCTAGATTTATTATGCATGCCATGGAAATAAATATTATAACATTTGTTTAAGCTCTGTTAATTATGGATACCGGGAATAAACTTATATTTACAGACACAGTCCTGTGGGTGATCAGGTAACGGCTTATTGTTGGATTAATTAAGCATGTTTTTCTAGTATACTTTAATGTGCTTAGTTTGGAACTATGGGTTTTGACACTGATACTGTTAGTACTTAATCAGTGGTTGGATTTATCAAAGCATGATGGTTAATCTATTCTAACATGGTTAGGTTGGAATTGTTGGTTTTGGCATTTATAAATTATTTAAATGCGTGGAATAGAGTAATTAATATTGATATTTATGTTTCGAATGTTAATCAATTTGTTGGGACTATTCAAGAACGGTTGTTAATACATTCTGATATGCTTGATATGGACTCGTTGATATTGTTATGTACTTGTATATGCTTTATCAACTATTGGACGGATTGGATTGTATGTACCGGTATGGGACGGTGACATACTAGGTTTGGATTAGCTCAAATTGCTAAGTCCTATCTATTTTGGAGTAAGGGCACGGGTTATAAAATACAATCCTCCTTATATATATAAGTCGGTACGGTTGAATACGCCGAGTGACTTACTGGACTTCTTGTGGATGGTTAGAAACGGAGTTTAGATATATTTTTATGTTACCGTGTCATGAGTTTGAGTCTCAGTGTCGACGGTTAGGGTGCGTATAAGCAGTTGGATGTGTAGCTGACTGTGAAGGTTGAGGTATACCCTGTTTAGGTTTAGGTACTCATGCCCACTCAGGTGCGTATTGTGTGATGCCTTCTATCCAGGTTGAGACCCCCTTTATGGCCTAGCGAGAGTCCAGTAGTGTGAATATATTTATGTACGGATTATTAGTTATTGTTGAACTATTTAGTATGTACATGCGTATCGAGTCTCTGCTTGGATTGTAGTAGGTTAAAACTTGTTCGTGGGACTGACCCACTCCTATTTTTCAGGTGTACGTCAGTTCCAGGCTTGAGCTTGTTCGTGCTGAGCAGAGACGATCTTCCATTCTACCGACGATGTAGGATTTCTTTCCAGATCTTGGATTTGGGTTTTATCTTTCATTTTACTTTCATTCAGTGTGAGATTTTTTATTAGGGGTCCACTAGAGATGGATTCCCGAGTTGTTCAAATTATGGATATTTGGTTTATCAAATTTAAGTATTTAATTATTTAAGGATTATCTTTTAGTTTCTTTTCAGCTTTAAACTTTCATTTCTTAATTCATTTTGTATTCCGTGTTTGTTATAAAATATTAATTGTTTGATATTCCCTCGGGTTTGGGCCTGGGCCTGATCAACCCGTGTCTCGGATCCGAGGGGTATCACAGTTGGTATCAAAACACTCCAGGTTCAAGTGTCTCTAGGATGTTTTCGTGTTAAGTCTTCCGCGTAGCGTTCTCTTGAATAGAGCTTAAGTTAGGATTCATTGTATTCCTTATGGTTCGTATAGAAATGGTACTAATGTCTGTCTTTTCGTGTTAACAGATGGTTAACGCTAGAAATGGACAGAACATGCAAGGAACTAGGAAGGAAAGGAGAGCGGCACGTAGGCAACAATATCTCCTACAGCGTCAGCAAATGGAGGAAGAGCAACAAAGGCTTGGGTTTCAAGATGACATGGATCAGTTTCAAGAGCAACAGGAAAATGTTCAACAGACTCTAGACCAGGTCAGAGATCCAGAGATTCCTCTTCACCTCAATGACCTCGTTGCTCGGGCTATAGAGGCTGGGGTAACAGCTGCACTCCGAAACCAACCACAGGTTCAGCAGGCACCTGTACCAGCACCAGTGGTTCAGACGGATTCTTGGGGAAAGGTTAGGAGCGCTTTCACAAAGGGGAGTCAACCTGTATTCTCAGGCTCAACCGATGCGAGAGCAGCTCACCAGTGGAAACAGGACATTGAGCGTCATCTTCGTTTGGTTCAGTGCACGGAGGTTCAGAAGCAGATGCTTGCTACTTTCAAGATAGTTGGGGATGCACTACAGTGGTGGGAGTCAGTTACCACCCCAGAGGAGAGGATGACATTGTCTTATGATGAGTTCAGTGCTCGCTTTGATGAGAAATATTTTCCCTATGCAGTCAGGGCAGCTATGAAGACCGAGTTTCTAAGTCTGCAGCAGGGAAACATGACAGTGGCGGGTATGAGCAGCAGTTCACACGCTTGTCTCTCTTTGCACCGGAGGAGGTGGATACAGAGGAGAAGAAGCGCAACAGTTTTGTCAAGGGACTGATGTGGTCTATCAAGAGGGCTATTACAGGTAGTCCAGCCTATACTACCTATGCTCAGGTGGTAGACGCCGCTCTACAACAGTATCAGTTGACTGTGGACATCAGATAGGCTCGTGGTGAGAAGCGGGGAGATAAAGACTCTACTAATCAGTCAGCTAAAAAGGGGAATGGCAATGGTCACCGGCAGAATGACAAAGGTAAGTTCCAAGGGCAACAGCCTTGGAAGAAGCACAAGGGTGGTTCAGATGCTCATCGGAATGGGGCACCTATTCAGAGACAACAGAATGGGGGACCACAGGCAGGACAGGGTCTGCCACAGGCTAACCGACAGAGGAGACCATTTGGTACTTTCCAGGGTAGTTGTTACACTTGTGGAGAGTATGGTCATACCACCAGGCAGTGTCCTAAAGCAGGACAGGGACAGGGACAGGGACAGTATGTGCAGCAGGGACAGAGGGCGCCAGTGCCTCTACCAGCTCCACAGGTTCCACGGATTCAGGGACGGACACATCTGGCTTTACCAGCACCGCCGCAAACTCAGGGACAGGCACCACAGCAGTTGCATTATGGCAGGGTGTATAACCCCAAGCCACAGGATGTTCAGGCACCTCAGACTATTGAGGGTAAGTTTCCTATTCATGGTTTATATGGACGTGTTTTATTTGATACGGGTGCTACACACTCATTTGTAGCTAGGACTTTTGTTACTTTATCTGGGATGAGGACGAGGGTATGCACTAGACCTCAGGGTATTTCTACACCATTGGGTGATACAGCCATTATACATGAGAGTGATGGGCCTGTGACACTAGATATTGGCAGACTCAGATTTCTAGCCAATCTATTGGTCCTGGACATGCACACTTATGACGTGATACTTAGGATGGATTGGTTGTCTCACTACCATGCCCAAGTTGATTGTTTTGATAGATCTATTATTTTTACCATACCTGGTCAGGATATGTACGTAGTAGCTATGCCACGTTCTAAAGGATGCGGTAGCACCTATTTGTTCCATGTGGAGGAGGAAAAGGATGAGGGGATTACTGTGTTATTGGATAACATACCAATTGTACAGGATTTCCCGGATGTATTTCAGGAGATTCCAGGGTTGCCACCTAGTCGCGAGATCGATTTTGTGATAGACTTAGCTCCAGGCACTACGCCTATTGCTAGGGCACCCTATAGGATGGCACCGGTGGAGATGAGAGAGCTGAGGGATCAGATTCAGCAGTTACTCAGCCAGGGTTTTATTCGTAGGAGTACATCACCTTGGGGAGCACCGGTTCTGTTTGTAAAGAAGAAGGATGGTTCGCTTCGTCTGTGTATAGATTACAGGGAGTTGAACAAGGTTACAATTCGTAACAAGTATCCTCTGCCCAGGATTGATGACTTGTTTGATCAGCTAAGGGGAGCCACATATTTCTCCAAGATTGATCTGCATTCTGGGTATCATCAGCTGAGGGTTAGGGAGCAGGATGTTCCTAAGACAGCGTTTCTCACAAGATATGGTTCTTATGAGTTTCGTGTTATGCCGTTTGGGACGACTAATGCACCTGCAGTATTCATGGACTTAATGAATAGAGTCTTCCGGGCTTATTTGGATCAATTTGTTATTGTCTTTATTGATGACATCTTGATCTATTCTCGGTCGGAGGACGATCATGCTAGACATCTTCGCATAGTCTTGCAGACGCTTTGTGAACACCAGTTATATGCCAAGTTCGAGAAGTGTGAATTTTGGCAGCGGGAGGTGAAATTTCTGGGTCACGTGGTGTCAGAAAAGGGGATAGCGGTGGATCCGGCCAAGGTTTCAGCGGTGGTTGAGTGGGGACAGCCTACATCACCTATAGAGATTCGGAGTTTTCTCGGTCTGGCAGGATATTACAGGAGATTCATCCAGGGGTTCTCCAAGATAGCAGGACCACTCACTCATCTGACCAAGAAGGGTGTACAGTTCGTGTGGGATGAACACTGTCAGCGAGCTTTTGATGAGCTGAAAAGGAAGCTGACTTCTGCACCGGTTCTGGCTACTCCGCAGAGCGGGGTAGAGTATCTTGTTTACACGGATGCATCGTTGCAGGGTCTTGGATGTGTATTGATGCAGGAGGAGCGACCGATTTCTTATGGATCTCGGAAACTTAAGCCTCATGAGCTTAATTATCCAACACATGATTTGGAATTGGCAGCAGTGGTCTTTGCCTTGCGTATTTGGAGGCATTATCTGTTGGGTGAGTCCTTCAGATTATTCAGTGATCACAAGAGTCTGCAGTACTTGTTCACTCAGCGGGAGCTGAATATGAGACAGCGCAGGTGGTTGGAGTTTGTAAAAGACTATCATTTTTCTATACAGTACCATCCAGGGAAAGCGAATGTGGTGGCGGATGCACTCAGTCGCCGACCTGTTGGTAGTCTTTCTGCTCTATTCACTACTGAGTGGAATGCTTTGAAGAATGTAGATGAGTTGTCAGATGCTTTTATGGCTTGCATGGTGGTTACACCTTCCATCATTCGCAAGGTTTTACAAGCACAACTCACTGATCAGCAATGTGTCGACAAGGTCACAGAGATAGCTTCCGGAGAGGTTCCATTCTATTATGTTGGGGCTGATGGAGGTTTAAGGTACAAGGGACGGTTAGTGGTACCTTCTGCTGATAATTTGAGGAAGGATGTGATGACTGAGACTCATCACTCTGAGTTCTCTGTTCATCCAGGAGGCGATAAGATGTATCAAGATATGAAGCGGCAGTTTTGGTGGGCAGGTATGAAGAGGGACATTGCTCTTTTAGTTTCTCAGTGTAGTACTTGTCAGATGGTTAAGATTGATCATCAGAGGCCGTCAGGAGCTCTACAGTCACTACCAATTTCGGAGTGGAAATGGGAGAGCATATCTATGGATTTTGTGGAAGGGTTGCCAAATTCTTTCAAGGGGCATAATTCCATATGGGTCATTGTGGATAGGTTGACCAAGTCAGCTCATTTCTTACCTATTTGCACTGACTACACTTCGGAGCAGTTAGCGAGGCTTTACATTTCAGAGATTGTGAAGCTACATGGCATTCCATTGTCTATTATATCGGACAGGGATTTGAGCTTTGTATCTGGATTTTGGAAGAGTTTTCAGCTGGCTTTAGGTACGGAGTTACACCTTAGTACTGCTTATTATCCTCAGACTGACGGACAGACTGAGAGGGTGAATCAGATTATGGAAGATATGCTTCGGTCGTGTGTTCTGGATTTCAAGGGCCACTGGGAGGAATATTTCCCACTTGTGGAGTTTGCTTATAACAATAGTTTCCAAAAGACTATTGGGATGGCACCTTTTGAGGCGTTATACGGTCGACCGTGTCGATCACCTGTTTGTTGGATGGAGGTTGGAGAGAATCGATTCTTAGGTCCTGAGTTCATCAAGGATACCTCTGAAAAGATTGCTCTTATTCGAGATCGCATGCGTACTGCCCAAAGTAGGCAGAAGAGCTATGTTGATCGTCGCACTCGTGCTTTGGAGTTTCAGGTTGGGGATCAGGTTCTTCTTAAAGTATCTCCTATGAAGGGTGTTATGCGTTTTGGGAAGAAAGGCAAGTTGTCTCCGCGGTTTGTCGGTCCATTCATGATTACGGATCGAGTTGGAGCTGTCGTTTATCGGTTGGCACTTCCGGATACTTTGGCTCGCGTTCACAACGTGTTTCATGTTTCCATGTTGCGAAAATTTCTGCGAGATGAGGATCGGTATCAGCATATCGATGTTGGGGAGATTGAGTTGCAACCGGATGCAACTTATTTAGAGCCACCGTGTCGTATTGTCGACCGACGTGATCAGATTCTTCGTAATAAGGTTATTCCTTTGGTTCGTGTTCAGTGGAGTCATCACAATGAGGCTGAGTCTACTTGGGAACGGGAAGATGTCATTCGCTCGCAGTTTTCGGGAATTTTGGAAGAAGGTAAGAGCGAATTCTGAGGACGGAATTCCTTTTGTTAGGGGGGAAGAATGTAATACCCCTAATTTTCAAAAGGATAGTCTCGGTATTTTGTTTAATTGTTTTCTGTTCATTAATTGTTTTGAATTATGTTTTAATATGTTTTAATTGGTTTTTTTTTTAATTATTTGATTTCCTTGCCTTATTTGTGTTATTTGAATTAATTAGTTGGTTTATTTGTTTTCTTTGGGTTTAATTGATTTATTTGATTTATTTACATTAATTATGTGTTTAATTGTAATGGTGTTATATTTAATTCTTTATTGTAAATTTAAATTGGTAAGTGTTAATAAGTAGGGTTTTACTTTTAATCAGTTTGTAAGCCGTCGTAGGTTTCTCAGTATGTTGGATGGGCCGGTTAGGATTTCAGTTGGGGCTTGAATTAATTTAGGGTTTAGAAAATCCTATAAATATATGTTAGATGTTTGGTTAGGATTTAAGAAACATAACAAAACCAAGTATACGACTGTGGAGACAAAGGAAGAACAGAGAGGGTTCACGTTGGTTTTCGTCGGACCTTTAGAGACGGCGTAGAGATTTTTGGACAAAGATCTCAAAGGCAAGTTCTAACCTTACTCTCTCCCTTATACTCGTATTCTTTGCATACTCAATGGTTCCAGGATGAATTACATGTTTAAAAATAAAAAAAACGTTATCTGTTTCATGTTTAGAGTGTAACTGAAACTGAATTTGGTTTAAAAATTGTAAACTGTTTAACTTTGAACTTTCTTGTTTAATTCTTGGTTTAATCCTATTAGTAGCATAATAAGGACTGAATTAAGGGTTGGAATCTTCTGGGATTAAGTTAAACTCTCTGAAAACCTATACTGTGACGTATCGGAGGCGTAAACAGCGACCGGAGACGAGAACACGAAGAAGAGGAGGGAGAGAGCCGGCTCCTATTGGATTGGAGCCGGCTCTCCTTGGACTGGAGGCGGCTCCAATGGTCTAGGAGCCGGTTCCAGGGCCATTGGAGGCGGCTCCAATATTCTGGAGCCGGCTCCAGGTTGTTTGTTCGTGGATTTTTTGGTTCTGTTGGTTGTTTTTCCAATTTTCAGTGATTAGGCTTCCTAATGATTGCTTTAATGTGTTTTAGTGGAGAATAAATACTGTAATGGATGGTTTAGGAGTGGTCTAGAGTAAACATAAATATGCAAAGATCGGATTAACATAGAATTGGACACAAAGCATTAATCATTAGGATTACATGGAGTTAATTACGAATGTCTTGTAGACTTGTGTGGGTTTGGAGTTTCTAACTTCCAGATTATAATGTAAAATTTCTTGTGAGAGTTTGTGCACTGCTAATTGCAAATTCTTAGAGTATACCTACATACAAGGAATCTGTATTTTTGCTAAAGATTAATTGATGATTAAACTTAACATTTAATTCGTCAATTTTGTTGAATAGGAGCTTAACAGTATGATAAATTGTCTAGATTTATTATGCATGCCATGGAAATAAATATTATAACATTTGTTTAAGCTTTATCAATTATGGATACCGGGAATAAACTTATATTTACAGACACAGTCCTATGGGTGATCAGGTAACGGCTTATTGTTGGATTAATTAAGCATGTTTTTCTAGTATACTTTAATGTGCTTAGTTTGGAACTGTGGGTTTTGACACTGATACTGTTAGTACTTAATCAGTGGTTGGATTTATCAAAGCATGATGGTTAATCTATTCTAACATGGTTAGGTTGGAATTGTTGGTTTTGGCATTTATAAATTATTTAAATGCGTGGAATAGAGTAATTAATATTGATATTTATGTTTCCAATGTTAATCAATTTGTTGGGACTATTCAAGAACGGTTGTTAATACATTCTGATATGTTTGATATGGACTCGTTGATATTGTTATGTACTTGTATATGCTTTATCAACTATTGGACGGATTGGATTGTATGTACCGGTATGGGACGGTGACATACTAGGTTTGGATTAACTCAAATTGCTAAGTCCTACCTATTTTGGAGTAAGGGCACGGGTTATAAAATACAATCCTCCTTATATATATAAGTCGGTACGGTTGAATACGCCAAGTGACTTACTGGACTTCTTGTGGATGGTTAGAAACGGAGTTTAGATATATTTTTATGTTACCGTGTCATGAGCTTGAGTCTCAGTGTCGACGGTTAGGGTGCGTATAAGCAGTTGGATGTGTAGCTGACTGTGAAGGTTGAGGTATACCCTGTTTAGGTTTAGGTACTCATGCCCACTCAGGTGCGTATTGTGTGATGCCTTCTATCCAGGTTGAGACCCCCTTCATGGCCTAGCGAGAGTCCAGTAGTGTGGATATATTTATATACGGATTATTAGTTGTTGTTGAACTATTTAGTATGTACATGCGTATCGAGTCTCTGCTTGGATTGTAGTAGGTTAGAACTTGTTCGTGGGCCTGACCCACTCCTATTTCTCAGGTGTACGTCAGTTCCAGGCTTGAGCTTGTTCGTGCTGAGCAGAGACGATCTTCCATTCTACCGGCGATGTAGGATTTCTTTCCAGATCTTGGATTTGGGTTTTATCTTTCATTTTACTTTCATTCAGTGTGAGATTTTTTATTAGGGGTCCACTAGAGATGGATTCCCGGGTTATTCAAATTATGGATATTTGGTTTATCAAATTTAAGTATTTAATTATTTAAGGATTATCTTTTAGTTTCTTTTCAGCTTTAAACTTTCATTTCTTAATTCATTTTGTATTCCGTGTTCGTTATAAAATATTAATTGTTTGATATTCCCTCGGGTTTGGGCCTGGGCCTGATCAACCCGTGTCTCAGATCCGAGGGGTATCACAGGCTCGAGCTTTGGGGCTTGAATTTCTTCAAACTTTACCATTTAAGCTCTCGGCTTGCTCTGAATGACCGGCAACGACTCTGTAAACTTCTATATCATCATAAAGTCCCGGTTTAACCATTTCTCTAGAAAAGTACCTACAAACACACATTAAACATAAATCAGTCTAACTATGAATAGAAGTATCACTTTAGGCATTAACATACGTATATTTAGGGGCTCGAATATGCATATATTCTGCTTTCATCACACCCCCAAACTTACATATTGTCAGTCCCTTAGCAACACAAAACTAAAAAACTGCTTTCGTTGGGAATCATAGTTGCATTTAGCCTATGCAACAAGCCATTAAACCCCTAGGTTACCCCTAGTAGACAAGTTGTAGTCTCGTGAGGGTTTCCAGTGAAGATACCCATAAACTTCTCAAATCAGTACCTTAACTGCACAGTAAGCTTATTCAAGTCTGCTTTCAAATCATATTATCCCTGCAACTCATTAATCTGTCAAATATAACAAGTACAGTTAATCATGTAATCCAAAAAACTTTCAACTTCTAATCTCAATTTAACAGCCATGGTCCCCACATATCAATTTAATCATTCATTCAACAATCTTAATCTCTAAAACACTTTTTAAAAATTGAACCTACAATTCAATGTGTGGCTTATAGTCTATACTTGTATTCATCCCTTGCTATCCCTCAATTCACAGGCAGACTTTTTAAATTTCAACTCCCAAGACATTTTTATTTATATTTTTTTATATACGTATGCATTTTTTTTCGAAAAGGATAATGTGCAATGTTCAGGCCTATTAAGCTTTCTAAATCACCCATGTAATGAACTTTCAGTCAATAACTCCCAGACCAGATGGTCTTAGGGCATTAAGTGATAAAGTACCCCTCAAGACTTAATTGTTCAAGTAATCTAGGCAACCTAAACCCCTTATGTAACAAGCTTTCAGCCAACGACTCCTAGACTAAATGGTCTTAGACCCCAAAGGACTTAATCATTTAAGTAATCTAAGTATAAACCTGAACTTAATCATTTTCTACTTCTTTTCTTCATTTTTTTTATTCTTTCATTCATTCACATTGGTGAAGAATTTTTTTTTTTCATTGCACTATATACATACCAAAATTTTTTTTTTTTTTTTTTTTTTTTTTTTTTTTTTTTCTTCTATGCCTTGATCATCAAAACTATTAATTCTACCTACTCATCTTAGTCTAACTCAAACAAAACAAGGCTTTCAATTTTTACCCCACAGAATTCATGCAAGTGTGAATATGTGCAAAGTGTAGAATCTCAGAGATTAACATCATTAAACAATAGTCATCCTAAGAAAGTGGACCACAGGCCACCAACTGATTTTAAAAATTTTCAAAAAATCCCTTTCACAATATTTTAGCATACAAACCATTTCTAACCAACAGCAAACTAAAAACAGAGTATATAACCATCAACAGACTCAAACTCATGCTTATAACATCAAATATCATTCCCTTGGTGTAATACCCCTAGTTTTCAAAAGGATAAAATGGGAATTTAATTTTGTTTTTATTGCATTTTTATTTAATTATGTGACTTATGTGTTTTGTTACTTAATTGATTAAGTGTTTAATTGAAATGGTTTATTTGGTTTGCTTTAATTGTGGATTTACTCTGCTGTAATTATTTAATTGTGAATTAACTTTATTTAAATTAATTATTTATTTGATTTAATTTAATTGGTTGATTAATTGGTTGTTTAATTATGTTAGTTTTTTTTTTTTTTTTTCAATTGTTTATTTAGGGTTTTGTTTCTGGGTCATCACGTTTTTATATAGCCAACTTAGTATAGAATTAATTATTTTGTCGGTTGCATTCTTGTATTACAATTAGAATTAGGGTTGAGTTTTATAAGCCTATATATATACGTATATAATCTGCTAAGGGTTTTAGAACCCTATACACGTACTAGAGGCAGAGCAAAACAAAGAGAGGTTTAAGAGGAAAATGAGTGTTTGTTCGTGTGTTGAACCAAGGAGGAAACAAAGGAGTTGAGGACAGTAGGAGTCACCGGAGAATTTAGGAAGACGACATAGAGGTTTTGAACCCAAACCTCAAAGGCAAGTTCTAATCCTATCTCTATTCCTTAGACTCGTGTTCTTTGCATCTCTAATACAATTCCAGAATCATATAAAGTTTAAAATTCAACTAATATGCATGTCTGAATTTTTAAACTGAACGTGGTTGCAGGATGTGTATTGTTGGTTTAAATTTCCTCTTTGCATAACTGCTGTTTTAAATTCATGTCAAATTAAGGTATTTTCAGAAACCTCTTCATCCACGTATCGTCGAGATGATTATGACAGCATCATAGATCAACTCAATTGTTTATAAGCGTTATATGTAAACCCACAACTCACTTTTGATGAAAGCACACATATCATCAATCCATTTAGCTTTAGGAATGGCTTTTAAAACACACCCCCAACAAAGCTTGGTGGGTTTGGAGGGAGAGGTATCAGCTGTTGTGACATACTTTTTGGAAGAGCGAATTGGTCACTTACCAGCTTTCCATTGTTTCCAGCGAAAATTTTTTCGCTTAGGTGGCTGAGAGCGTGGAGCTTTATAAGGTGCACAACCGAACCAGTTTTGTACTGTTGTAACGGACGCAGACTCTTTGTTACCACAGTCAATTATTATTATGGTGATGGTAATGGCGAACACTACATCAATTAATGTTTTAAGCGTTTAATTAGTCTGGAACCTGTTGTAAACTACTAGAAGTAATGTGGATTACAATGTTTGAATTGTTCAAACAATAAGCGTTTATAAACTGTAAATTGTCTGTGTTGAATCCTTAATGTATAATTCCAGTTTAAATTGTCTGTGTTGAATCCTTAATGTATAATTCGAGGTTAATGGTCTTTGGAACACCTTAGAGTTTAGTTCAGACCTTTTTGAACCTTAGGTTAGGAGGACAGACAAACTAGACATCACCGGAGAAGACGTAGTTGAAGAGAAAAAGCAGAGAGGAGGGGAAGAAGTTGGAGACGGGTCCAAAATGTTTTGGAGCCGACTCAAAGTGACTTGGAGGCAACTCCAAGTGGTTTGGAGCCGGCTCCATCTTGGTTGGAGGCGGCCCCAACTTGTTTGGAGCAGCCTCTCTTCAGTTCTTCAGTTTTCTGAGTTTTTGGGCGACTGTTTAGGCTGTGGAACTCGGATTTTGGGATTTTTAGATTCTGTAAGAAGCTATACTTGGATGTTTTGAGATGTTCTAAGTCTAGTTAACACTTGAGAGAGTGGATTAATGCTTAATAAACCAGTAGGAGTTTATAGCTTGAATACTGGTAAGTTTCGACGAAAATTGTTTTATTTGAGTGCCGAGGAATTTTAAATTACTAAACCTTAATTTATTTATTCTCTGTGAGTGAAAGTTTTAATTAATATGATATTATTGATAGTAGACAAGCATGGAAATTACTATATTTAATATTATACTTGTCATGGAATAAGGAACGGGGAAACGAATTTTGTGTAATCTCAGGTGTTGGAGAATTCTGTATTGGTAATTCGATATAAGCATGACAACTTATCTATTTGTTAGTTGCTCAATATGGAATTGATTGATATATCTCATGATAAGAGTTATCAGTTACTGGAGTAAGCATGTTAGTCTATATTTCTATTTATGCTTATTGTGGGTTACCGAATGGTTATAGTTATATCTCTGCGTTTTAAATTTGTAGAGAATTATATACTGGTAGTATTGAATAAGCATGTTATTTATACATTCTTGTTATACTTATTTTGGATATGTTGGTATTAAAATGTTTACTGTCGTTTTTATTATCAACACTGGATGGATGGATTGTATGCACCGGTATGGGACGGTGACATACTAGGGGGATTAGCACCAAAACGCTAAGACCTACCTACTCTGGATTTAGGAATGGATTAACTAAAAGTTAAATTCTATGGATTTGTAGTGTCATGACAACAACTAGTTGAGCGGCACTACTATGGATTTTGATGGAATTTAAATATATTTTTATGGTGCCACGATATGAGCCTAAGTCTCAGAGTCGTTGCTAGGGAACGTATATGCATTGGGATGCATAGCTGACTATGATGGTTAGATGTGTACCCTGCTAGGTCTACGTAGTCATGTCCATCTTAGGTGCGTTTTGCATGGTGCCTACTAGTCAGGTTGAGACGGGCCTGTAGTCCAATGAAAGTCCTGTAGTGTGAATATATATATATCCACAGACTATTTAGTTATTGTTGGATTGGTTAGGATGTACATGCATATCGAATCTCTATTTAGATTGTAGTAGAATATAACTTGTTCGTGGGCTTGACCCACTTCTATTTTTTCAGGTGTTCGACAGTTCTAGTCGTAGACTTGATCGTGTTGAGCAGAGACTATTACTCACTCTTCCAACTACATAGGATGTTCTTTCTTATTTTAGTTTTGATTTTAATTCTATAAATTTATTTATCGATTGGGATTATTAGGGGTCCACTAGTTGGATTCCCGAGTTGTACGGATTTGGAAGATTTAAATGATATTAATTTATTATTTAAAGTTTGAGGATTTTTATTTTAGTTTTCTTTTAGTGTATTATTAATTTATTCTTAATTCAGTTTTTTTTTATTCCTACTTGTTTACATATTGATTATCTGATATCCCACGGATCTATGCTCGGACTTGATCACCCGTGGCTTTAAAAACGAGGGGTATCACTACGATTCGTTGTACTCTTTTACGATTCGTTAGGAGGAGCAGCTGATGTCAATTATATTCTATAATTATGGAATGGTTGACACTAGGAGGAAGATGGGTTCCAAGGCGACAGCGAATCAGACTCAAAGAAATAAAGGAATACGTTATCGAGTTCTTTGTCAGAAACAGAACTTGGGATTGAATGTTAGTTCCGGTTGGTGATACTTTTAAAAGTATAAGCCAATGAAGGATTTAGGAGTGTGTTTTGGGTCAGCACATAAGGGACCAACACGATTTCAGTTGTTCTCATAAAGGAGACAAACGATGGATAGGAGTCCGAAAAGGATTCTAGGGGAGGAAATTTCAACATACCCAAGAAAGAGGGTATTGGATCTGGACAATCAAGGATCGTATGAGAGTGATCTTGTTCGCTAATAGTATAGTGAACAATACTTATAGAATAGGTTTGGATCGACCCACATATAGTTAACCTTTCGTATTACCTTTAAAAGAGGTAGATAAAGGGAACTCTTCATGCATTTAGGATCGAATAGAGATCATATCGAAACGCAACAATGAGGTTATATCACGTTCCGGAGAGTACGGGGATTACATTAGACAGGTTGCATTCCGCAAATAAAGAGGATGAGGTTTAAGCCTTTGGAATTTGCTGGGGTAAATGGATTTTGGTTTGAGCTAGGGTATGAGCATATGTTTCGGGGTTGGATAATTACTTACGAAACTATAAAATGACATTGTGAACCAGTCTAGTAAGGTTGATTTCACAAGAGACTGTTTTTCCTAGAAAGAATGATGTTTTAAGTTAGGTTGTATTGTATTGTATGTGCTTTATGTGTTTAATTTTTTTTCGTCAATTATTCAGGATTGGGGATGTGGTTCAGTTGGAGACACAAGTGTGTGATCAACCAACTACTATTTTGGAGGAATAGCGTTAGTTACGCTAGGATTTTGAGCATGTGGTCATAGGATTAGCTAGATATATAAAATTCTAGCCAATCTATTGAACTTTTACACGCGTAATTATGGTATGTTTTCAGGATGGGATAATTAAACTAGTAAGACGAGTTAGATAATCTAGTACGATGGGTTTGATGTGCTTTAACGCTGCAATAGTTTATCAAGGGTACTGACTTTGCTGAACATCTTCTTGGAAATTTCAAAAGTTGTTCCCAAGTCAGCAGGGGGAATTTTGTACTGGTTTAAGTACTTGTCGAAATGACACAGACTGAGAATAGTAGATGGATTACCTGTTCATCAGTCTATTTTTAATCAAGAATCTGATTCATGAGGGTGTGTCATTAGGAGGAGTTGTCGGCATTGCATATAGTGGAGTAACTAAAGTCTCATTATTTGCACAAATAATGTGGAAATTTTTTTTTTTTAGGTCACAGTTCGCAACAGATAATTATTGCTAAGAAATTGTTAGCTAATTGGAAGATGAAAAGTTTTCTTATTCTTATACAGTTAGACAGGAAGTCTAATAGACACTTACTGGTGTGAGAACATTAGGATGTCAGAGTCATAAAAGTATGACTGAACACCTAAATGAAGAAAAGGTGCACGATGTAGGTAGAAAAGCTGTTGCTAATTGACTTCTGATAAATAGAATTACCGATTGACTTTCTATGTCAGTAAGTTTATCATGGATAGGAATGTATGGATATAGTTGCAAAATTAGCTTTTGCTAATGCTCCAAATTAAACAATGGGTGCCGATGAAAGCTGGTGGTACTAGACTAACGGTACTTTCTGTAGCCAAATTTGGAAGGAGGATGTAAAGACTGAGTTACACAACTCTTAGTTTATTCTGTTGGACACATAATGCTTCATGAAATAAAGCAGATATTGGGAGGAAAGGCAGGAAGTGGGACACAGAGATTTTGTCTCAAAGTCTTTTATCTAGTAGATAATTCAGATGAACCATCAGAGATCGCTAGATTTTTGTAGCTATTTCTCATACTAGAGTGGGAATGACAGAGTAGTTTCCACGGATTTAGTTGAGAGATTCTTGATTCTACGCAAGGGTTAGGATTCTGGTTGAGATATTGCTTGATTGATAAAATTAAATTAGTTTCATTTGAGTCTATTTAGGAACTGATAAGATATAAGTTCATATGAATAGCACGGATCACGAGACGACTTGGATGCATAGAGGTGGTGATTCACACTTTACATTAAGTTTCGTCTGGAGGAAGTTATTGGGAGAAGGATAATTTTATCAACCGATATGGTAACTAAACCTTCAGTGGTTATTGCGCAATCCGATGCATGTTAGCATGTGGAAATGATTAACACTTGTTATTACCAGGGGAATGGAGGTGGTCAACTTAGTATATTTAAGCTGACCCCACAGGAGGTAGTTGCTTACTCAGCTGAGTTCAGGGTACAGAAGGAGGACGAATGGTTTGTCTTAATGATGTCGGGAAGGTTGGGGTGACTGGGATGTAAAATTTGTAAAATTTTATAGGACAGTCAAATGGTTATGAGTGTAGTACGATATACCAGGTTCATTTTGGTGAGTCGGTATGGATAGGGACATGTACATCACTGTCTCTAAGTGCATCACTTGTTAGTAGGGTTGAAACTGATACCTGGATATCTCTGGGGGGTATTAACCACTTCGATATCAAAATGGGAGTAGGCCTAATCTGGAGAGGATGGTTGGTAGAAAAAAAAAATTACCAACATTGATTGGAATTTTAATAATGGATTAAGAGTAGTGGATTAAGTAAGTTTAATTGTGGACATCATTGTTAGTCGTGGTTGTTTTGGCGTGTCATGTCAATGCTATATTGCACTGATAACGGAGTTATAGCATGTGTTTATTTCGTTTAGTCAATTAATGGGGTTGTGTCAAAGGAATTTTTTTGAAGGTGGTGGAGCACCAACTATGCTTCGCATCTCTAAACGGAAAATTTGATCGAGATATTATATTTGATCATGGTGAATGTGCTTAGGATATATGTCCTAGGTTTACACGGGTAATTGAAAGTGTTACTTCATTTTTCAGTTATTTGCTAGGCTATGGAGGGCACAAGGAGGTTAGTACAACAAAGTTTGGGGTTTTGGTTATTACGTAGTGCAGATCTCTTACTGGTTGGTCTAAACTTGAAGCGAGGGTTAAATAATAAGACCTTGACTTTATTTACGGATACATCGGAATGAAATACTCTCTTTTATAGGGGATTGCGCGTAGTCTGAAGGCGGCAAGCGGATTTTGTAAATGGTTGAACTCATGTATTCGAGTTTTCTAACCGGACATGGTTGGTTGGGATGTCTTCCCTATTGGAAACAATGTGTTCTGGAGGAAAGTCAGTTTTACGTATTGCACTGACTTTTCATGGATTTTGTTTATCAATTTAGGTAGTAGCCTATTCCTTAGCGTTACCCATTAGTTAGCATTGGATGCTTAGGAATTTTATGCGTCTGTTCTATGGAACTTGGAAGAATAGGGATCGTTACCCTTCACTAAATATTGGGTAGGATTGGATCGTTGATAGATGCAACCAAGGAGTTGTACATGTAAGGTATTTCTTAAACATAGAAACCTGGTTATTGATGGTTGTGTCGGAATTTGGTGGAGCTCATATAAAATAGTTGTACCACACGAAAATGGAAATGAATTTTGTAAAGATATTAATTCAGAGTTTTGTGAATTCCGAGGATGGAATTCCTTTTGTTAGGGGGGAAGAATGTAATACCCCTAGTTTTCAAAAGGATAAAATGGGAATTTAATTTTATTTTTATTGCATTTTTATTTAATTATGTGACTTATGTGTTTTGTTGCTTAATTGATTAAGTGTTTAATTGAAATGGTTTATTTAGTTTGCTTTAATTATGGATTTATTCTGCTGTAATTATTTAATTGTGATTTAACTTTATTTAAATTAATTGTTCATTTGGTTTAATTTAATTGGTTGATTAATTAGTTGTTTAATTAAATTAGTTTTTTTTTTTTCAATTGTTTATTTGGGGTTTTGTTTCTGGGTAGTCACGTTTTTATATAGCCGACTTAGTATAGAATTAATTATTTTGTCGGTTGCATTCTTGTATTACAATTAGAATTAGGGTTGAGTTTTATAAGCCTATATATAGACATATATAATCTGCCAAGGGTTTGAGAACCCTATACACGTACTAGAGGCAGAGCAAAATAGCGAGAGGTTTAAGAGGAAAACAGAGAGGAAACTTAGGGTTTGGTAAATGAGTGTTTGTTCGTGTGTTGAACCAAGGAGGAAACAGAGGAGTTGAGGACAGTAGGAGTCACCGGAGAATTTAGGAAAACGACGCAGAAGTTTTGAACTCAAACCTCAAAGGCAAGTTCTAATCCTATCTCTATTCCTTAGACTCATGTTCTTTGCATCTCTAATACAATCCAGGATCATATAAAGTTTAAAATTCAACTAGTATGCATGTCTGAATTTTTAAACTGAACGTGGTTGCAGGATGTGTATTGTTGGTTTAAATTTCCTCTTTACATAACTGCTGTTTTAAATTCATGTCAATTGGTGTTTTAAGCATTTAATTAGTCTGGAACCTATTGTAAACTACTAGAAGTAATGTGGATTACAATGTTTGAATTGTTTAAACAATAAGCGTTTAGAAACTGTAAATTGTATATGTTGAATCCTTAATGTATAATTCGAGTTTAAATCATCGTTGGTCACTAGACAAAGAGGTTAATGGTCTCTGGAACACCTTAGAGTTTAGTTCAGACCTTTTTGAACCTTAGGTTAGGAGGATAGACAAACTAGAAGTCACCGGAGAAGACGTAGTTGAAGTGAAGAAGCAGAGAGGAGGGGAGGAAGTTGGAGGCGGCTCCAAAATGTTTTGGAGCCGGCTCAAAGTGACTTGGAGGTAGCTCCAAGTGGTTTGGAGCCGGTTTCATCTTGGTTGGAGGCGGCTCCAACTTGTTTGGAGCAGCCTCTCTTCAGTTCTTCAGTTTTCTGAGTTTTTGGGCAACTGTTTGGGCTGTGGAACTCGGATTTTGGTATTTTCAGATTCTGTAGGAAGCTATACTTGGGTGTTTTGAGATGTTCTAAGTCTAGTTAACACTTGAGAGAGTGGATTAATGCTTAATAAACCAGTAGGAGTTTATAGCTTGAACACTGGTAAGTTTCGACGGAAATTGTTTTACTTGAGTGCCAAGAAATTTTAAATTACTAAACCTTAATTTATTTATTCTCTGTGAGTGGAAGTTTTAATTAATATGATATTATTGATAGTGGACAAGCATGACAATTACTATAGTTAATATTATACTTGTCATAAAATAAGGAACAGGGAAACGGATTTTGTGTAATCTCAGGTGTTGGAGAATTCTGTATTGGTAATTCGATATAAGCCTGATAGCTTATCTATTTGTTAGTTGTTCAATATAGAATTGATTGATATATCTCATGATAAGAGTTATCAGTTATTGGAGTAAGCATGTTAGTCTATATTTCTATTTATGCTTATTGTGGGTTACAGAATGGTTGTAGTTATATCTCTGCGTTTTAAATTTGTAGAGAATTATATACTGGAAGTATTGAACAAGCATGCTATTTATACATTCTTGTTATACTTATTTTGGATATGTTGGTATTAAAATGTTTACTGTCGTTTTTATTATCAACACTGGATGGATGGATTGTATGCACCGGTATGGGACGGTGACATACTAGGGGAATTAGCACCAAAACGCTAAGACCTACCTACTCTGGATTTAGGAATGGATTAACTAAAAGTTAAATCCTATGGATTTGTAGTGTCATGGCAACAACTAGTTGAGCGGCACTACTATGGATTTTGATGGAATTTAAATATATTTTTATGGTGCCACGATATGAGCCTGAGTCTCAGAATCGTTGGCTAGGGAACGTATATGCATTGGGATGCATAGCTGACTATGATGGTTAGATGTGTACCCTGCTAGGTCTACGTAGTCATGCCCATCTTAGGTGCTTTTTGCATGGTGCCTACTAGTCAGGTTGAGACGGGCCTGTAGTCCAATGAGAGTCTGTAGTGTGAATATATATATATCCACAGATTATTTAGTTATTGTTGGATTGGTTAGAATGTTCATGCGTATCGAATCTCTATTTAGATTGTAGTAGGATAGAACTTGTTCGTGGGCCTAACCCACTTCTATTTTTTCAGGTGTTCGACAGTTCCAATCGTAGACTTGATCGTGTTGAGCAAAGACTGTTACTCACTCTTCCGACTACATAGGATGTTCTTTCTTATTTTAGTTTCGGTTTTAATTCTGTAAATTTATTTATCGATTGGGATTATTAGGGGTCCACTAGTTGGATTCCTGAGTTATACGGATTTGGAAGATTTAAATGATATTAATTTATTATTTAAAGTTTGAGGATTTTTATTTTAGTTTTCTTTCAGCGTATTATTAATTTATTCTTAATTCAGTTTTTTTTATTCCTGCTTGTTTACATATTGATTGTTTGATTTCCCTCGGATCTGTGCTCGGACTTGATCACACGTGGCTCTAGAAACGCGGGGTATCACACTTGGTATCAATATTCACATTTTTCTAAAATTTTCAATTTTCAATCTTATTAAATTATCTTACCCCCAAACTTATTTTGCACATTGTCATCAATGTGTGAGAACAAAAGAAAGTTAGAAAGATATTACTAAAAACGTAGACCATCAAAGGTAGTCGAAACTAGAACTCATAAGGTAAATTAAGATATCACCCCCAAACTTAATTTGTAGCATCTGGTAAAATCAACCAACTTAACACATATCAGAGTATCAAGTATGTGGAGTAATCATAGAGAAATATCACAATAAACTAAAATATCAACACAAGGAGAATATAAGCAAAAAGTATGTACATATATCATAAATCAGTACAATGCTTTTGAAATAAAGACTTAGGGCAGTTATACATCATATGGAAATAAATACATCAAAAAGTCTGCCCTATTCAACAAAAATACAAAAAAGTCCTAAAAAGCTAATCCATAGGTGGTGGTGGTGGATCAGAAGAAGTAGATGGAACAGACGGAGTGCGGCGTAGTAACTCCTCTAATATGCTCTGTTGTACAGTCAGCATCTGCCTCAGCACCATCTGGCCATCTTGCAGCTCGGCCACCCTGGCCTGCAATGCTCTAATCTCAGCCTGAGAAGACTCTCAGGTTGGGCTGCAGGAGCGGGCCTCCTCCTCAGTAAGGGCTGGCTATCGGAGAGATCCATCTTGTCCTCTGTAGCCTCATCATCTGCCCTCCTAGCAGCAACTGTTACATAACCCTCATCACCAAACTCTATTGTATCCCAACGATGTACCGGCATATGTCCCCATACTTTATTCCATTCCTTTATCCCAAACTTTGGAGATTCATCACATGATTCCTCTTTTGGACTCACCATAAAACCCTGTAATTCTAGGAGTCTGGTAATCATGTATAGAAAGGGTACCATATGGGTAGGAACAGTTTTGTGTGGTACAATTTCTGACCAAAACTCCAATAGCTGACAGAAAATTATTCTAGGAAACGAATACCAATGCTCAAACTGAATAGCATAAAATGCCTGGAGAAAATCAGTATTCCTAATATTCTTATGCCTAGGAGGATGAACATTAGTTGAAATAATAGAATCTAGAATCCATAACCTCCTTGGAACTTTAGCCTTAGTAGTACTACTACATTTTCTCTTGGCAAATCGACCATCACACAGTTGTTGAATTAATTTCTCTGCAATTGGTACCCTAGGAAAATGTGTGAAAGTGGGATAATTACGCCTCTCATCTACTACCTCAGGAAGTATATGATAACATTCTAAAGCTGCAGCGATAGCATCAGGATTAATAATCAACTCATGCCCATCAATCTTAGTCCTAAGCTCCCAAGGGTCATCCTCACTATAAACAAGATTGAGGTAAAACAATCGAACAAAACGAGGGTAAACAATCTGGGTAACAGGGACCATAAAATGAAGAAGATGCCTGTAACTGAAGGACTTCATAGCCCATCTAGTGCGAGGATCATTGATGAACGCCTGATAATCAAAGGTCATTTCATAAAAAATTGGAATCGTATTCTAAGCACTCGGTAAAACATCTTTAATCACCCTAGCACGCTTAGCAGAAGTAGGATGAACCATCCTCAAGAAAAACCTTCAAATCTCTCAAAAGTCTTCAGTTCCTGCAATCTACAAACTGAGGCTCGAGCTTCAACTTTTGGGCTCGAGCTTCACCCAATGCTCGAGCCTAAACTTACAAAGCTCAAGCTTTACCTGGATTTCACCGAATCAGATCACAGAACTCGGTTCAATAATCAATGAAAAGTGGATCTAAACAACTAGTCTATGTGGATGATGTATAACCAAAATTCATAGAATCATATATCAATGAATAACCCATACTCCCCTGCTCTAGATCTAGAAAATTAATGAACTAAGGAAAAATTAATGGAAAGAGGATGAAGAAGGAGAGCTGTACCTCAATATTGCTTACAAATCTATGACAAAAATATGAAGCATCAATGAATATGAATATTGAGAAAACTTGGAGAGCCTATATAGAGAATGGATGTCCTTTATGTTCTAGGAGATGGAGTACTCAGTGTCCTGATTTTAAAACTATAGAACCTCAAGCTCAAGCTTTAAAGGTATGAGCTCGAGCTTGCCGCCATCAATCTCTAAATTCACGATGATGGAAGGCTCGAGCTTGAGGTACTGATGCTCTAGCCTGTAGTAGGTGATGTTCGAGCCCCAAAGTGCAGGCTCGAGCATTGAGACAAATTTTTGGATTTTCGTTATTTTTAAATTTTTATTTTATTTTTCTTTTTCAAACTAAAACTAAACTATAAATAAAATAAAATAAACCTAAAAATTACTAAAATCTAGAAAAATAACTAATCAAAATGCAAACTAAAATAACTAAAAATAAAAATGAAACAAAACTATGGTACAACATACAAATGTTAAGTTTAACGTCGACAGCTTGATAGCATGCTAAGTTTAACGTCGATAGCTCAACGTAAACTGACTCTCTAGTCCAAGTAAATAGGATCATGAAGCTCTATTGCCTCAACTGTGCCTCTCTGCACACTACCCTCTATATAGGGTTTAAGTCTCTGTCCATTGACCTTGGTTAGTTATCTAGTCTTCCAATCTTGTATCTCTATTGCACTGTAAGGTGTAACAGAAATAACCATGTATGGACCTTCCCAACGTGACTTTAACTTTCCAGGAAAAAGTTTCAGTCGTGTATTAAACAACCAAACCTTCTTCCCAGGCTCAAAAGTCTTACGCAAGATATGCTTGTCATGAAATGCCTTAGTCTTTGATTTATAAACCTTAGTACTCTCATAAGCATCATTATGTAATTCTTCAACCTCAGTTAGTTGGAGCTTCCTGATAGAACCAGCAGATGTCATATCAAAATTAAGCTTTTTTATGGCCAGAAAGCTTTGTGTTCTAACTCTACAGGAAGATGGCACCATTTACCATAGATAAGACGGTAAGGTAACATACCAATCGAAGTCTTAAAAGCAGTACGGTAAGCGCACAAAGCATCATTCAGTCTATAAGATCAATCTTTACGATCTGGCTTAACCATTTTTTCAATAATTCTCTTAATTTCACGATTGGATATTTCTACTCGGCCACTTGTTTGGGGATGATAGGCAGAAGCAACTTTATGAGTGATGAAGTATCTTTGTACCAAGGTACGAAAATACCTATTACAGAAATGAGCACCCCATCACTAATAATAGCTCATGGCATACCAAACCGACTAACAATGTTCATTTGAATGAACTTAACCACAACTGCGTGATCGACGATTTTAGTAGCCACTACTTCAACCCATTAAGACACATATACTCATTTTTATTGGATAGAACAAAATGACCCATAAAATCAATACCCCAAACATCAAAAACCTCAATAATTAAGATTAGAGTTAAGGGCATCATGTTCCTTCTAGAAATTGATCCTAGCTACTGACATCTAAAGCATGACCTACAGAACAAGTATGCATCCTGAAAGAGCGAAGGCCAAAAGAAACCATACTAAAGAATTTTAGCTGCAGTTTTCTTTGCACTGAAATGACTACCACATGCCAAATTGTGACAGAAGGTCAGAATACTATGAAACTCACTCTCAGGAACACATCTACGAATGATTTGATCAGCACAATATTTGAATAGCTAAGGATCTTCCCAATAGTACATCCTAATTTGGGAAAAGAATCAATCTTTGTCCTGCTTTGACCAAGACAAAGGAATTTTGCCTATTGCGAAGTAATTCACAATATCAGCAAACCAAGGCAAATCCTTATGAGAAACCTTAAACAGTTGTTCATCCAGAAAGGAATCACAAACTGGAAGTGAAGTTGAGGTATCTGCAATTTGAATTCTAGAAAAATGGTCAGCTACTACATTTTCTAACCCTTTCTTATCCCAAATTTCATAATTAAACTCTTGAAGCAAGATCCATCGAATCAAATGGGGTTTAATTTCTTTTTTGGAAAGAAGATGTTTCAAAACAAAATGATCATAATAGACTACGACTTTGGAACCTAATAGATATGATCAGAATTTGTCCAAAACTAAGACAACTGCAAGCAACTCTTTTTCAGTAGTGGTATAATTTAATTGTGCATCTGAAAGAGTTTTGCTTGCATAGTAGATAACATGAGGAAGCTTATTCACTCGTTGTCCCAAGACAGCACCCATAGCATAATCAGATACGTCATACATAATCTCAAATGCAAGAGCCAAGTCCGGAGGATTCATGATAGGAGCTGAAGAAAAAAGAGAGCGAAGCTTTTAGAAAGCTTCTAGACATGATTCATCAAAGACAAAAGGAGCGTCCTTTGCAAATAGATTACACAAAGAACAGAAAATTTTGTTAAAATCTTTAATGAAGCGTCAATAGAATCCGGCGTGCCCAAGAAATGATCGCACTCCCTTTACGCAGGTAGGAGGAGGCAATTTAGAAATCAAATCTACTTTAGCTCTATCAATTTCAATATATCTCTCTGAAATGATATGGCCTAACAGAATTCCCTCTTGAACTATAAAATGGCTCTTCTCCTAACTAAGAATAAGATCAATTTCCCTATAACGCTGAAGCATTAAGGAAAGATTTTGGAGACAGTTTTAGAATGTGGACCCAAAAATAGAGAAGTCATCCATAAAGACCTCAAGAAACTTTTCAACCACGTCCGAAAAGATAAACATCATACACCTCTAGAATGTTGTTAGCGCATTACATAATCCGAAAGGTATCTGTCTATCTGCAAATGTACCGAATGGACAAGTGAAAGTAGTTTTTTCTTGATCCTTAAGATCAATGGACACCTAATTATAGCCAGAATATCCATCTAAAAAGCAATAATAGCTCTGGCTAGCCAATCGCTCTAGAATTTGATCAATGAATGGAAGTGGAAAATAATCTTTTCTAGTAGCAAAGTTGAGTTTCCAATAATCAATACACATACGCCATCCAGTGGTGGTACGTTGTGGAACTAATTCTCTCTCAGAATTCTCAACTACTATAATACCTGTCCTTTTAGGTACTACCTGAGTAGGACTCACCCACTTGCTATCTGAGGTGGGGTAGATTATTCCCACATCTAGCAACTTTACAACTTCCTTTAAAACCACCTCCTTCGTGTTAGGATTCAATCTTCGTTGGAGTTCCCGAGATGTTCGGGAATCCTCCTCCAAATGAATCTGCTGCATGCAAATTATGGGACTAATTCCTTTCAAATCAGCCACACTCCACCCAATAGCCTCTTTATTTTGCTCAAAAACTTTTAAAAGACTACTTTCTTAGGAACTTGTAAGATTAAAAACAATGATCACCGGAAGGGTGTCATTTAAACCCAAGAAAGCATACTTAAGCTTTTCCGGTAGTGGCTTAAGCTCAAGCTTAGGTGGAGACTCTAAGGAAGGAATATGCAGAGTACTAAAAAGTAGTGGAAGAGGCTCTAACCTAGATTTCCATAGAGGGAAATCTGTGATAGGAGTGGAATTGAGCAAAGAATTCACTTTAGCTATTGAAGAATCGATATCGAAATCTTCATAATTAAAGTGATTCAGACAAGCTTCTAAAGGATCCTTAGATAAAAGAGTTGGGAGTGATTTGTAATACCCCTAATTTTAAAAGAATAGTTTCGGTATTTTTAATTATTGTTTTCTTACATTTTGTATAACTATTTGCTTATTTGTTTAAGTGTTTAATTAGTTTAAGTATTTATTTGATTTAATTGTGATTTAATTGTTTAACGATGGAATTGAAATTGCATTACCCGATTTCTTGTGTTATTTAATTGAATTGTGTATTTAATTGTTATGTTGATTTTCTGTGCTTGGATTAATATAGTAATTTAGTATTATTAATGTTAATGTATAAATTAGTTTAATTAAATATTTTATTAGATTAATTTATGAAATTTGATTTAGTAACGGTTAATGTATTAACTTATTAACAGGGTTGGTATTAGACAGTAGGGTTGTAATGCTCCTAATTTTAAAAGGATAGTCCTGGTATTTATTTAATTGTTGAATTGCATTTTTATTTTATTTAATTGGTTATTTGTTTGTGTGTTTATTTAATGGTTATTTAAATTGGATTTTGTTTTGCTTTAATTGATTAATTATTTTATTTAAATTGGTTGATTATTTTAGTTAATTATTATTTGTATAATTGTTTTAATGGTTTATTTTAATTGGATATGTTTTATTTATTAAATTAGGTTATAATTTTAACTGTAGAATAGAATTCATGTGTATAGCCGTCACTGTTTTAAAATGTAGGTTATATTATGGGCTGACAAGGATTAGGATTAGGACTCTGTCTCTACACATACAGGGAATAGGGTTTAGTTAAGTCTCTATATATATAGAACAGTACGTCAACTTAGGGTTTTGAGAATACACAACCCCTATTCACGTACCAAAGATACAGAGATAACAGAGACTTGTGAGAGAACTGAGCGAAAGAAAACTGAACAAGGCTTAGGAGGAGAACAGAGAGGACCAAGGGAGAGTTGTGGTGGATTAAACCAAAACCATAGGAGGCTTGAAGGTGGTCAGTGTTTGCCGGAAATTAGGAAGACGGCGATAAAGTTTTGAGACCAAAACTGCAGGCAAGTTCTTTTACTTTCTCCTTCCCTTTGGCTCGTGTTCTGTGCACCTAGGTAGTCTTTAGGGTTAAATAAATCATAAACTGGAACTTACATGTTTATTATATGATTTATTGATGCTCTGTTTGTGTTGTAATCGAATCTGTTACAAATTCGTGCCTGATTATTTCAAATTTTGTTTCTTTAAGCATGTTAATCCGGTTGTAATTTTAGTTATTTTACTTGCTTGTAACCACTGTAAATAAGTCATGGGGATGCTTTTAGGCTTACATAAGGTTCTTATATTAGTTTTAAAAACCAAACAGAAAGGTTGCAACTGGCCGGAGTGGGAACAGAGGTAAAACACAAAGCTGGAACGGAGAGAAGGCTCACAGGGGGGAAGAGAGCCAGCTCTGGAATGTTAGAGCCGGCTCCCACCTATTTAGAGCCGGCTCCAAGGTTGTATGGAGCCAGCTCTATGTTGATTTGAGCCTGCTCTATTTTTTTTAAACAGCACGCTCTTTCCAATTTAATGCGTACTGTAATTTTTCAATTGTTGTTTGGGCACTTGGGGTTTCTGAACAGTTTTAAAACTTTAATGGGGTTTTCAATAATTAATTTAACATGTAATCAAGGTCTTGAATTTCATAAAATACCCCCTTTGTTTTAATAGAATTAATAGTGCGCTAATTAATGACTTTACATGCGATTAACGGCTGGAAGGAAATTTATTGTCTAATTTTAATTTGACAATTGAAGGTGCTATAACATGATTCTAAATTAAGTTTTAAATGCACAGTGAAGTCTTTTAATTAATGAATTGGACTTGCGGCATAGTGCATGGCTCTGTGCTAAAAGATAAAACAGAATACAAGTATACAACTTAGTACACTGTTACCGGATGGAAAGAAATAAATTGCTTAAATTAATTTAGCAATTTGTTGCATTATAATATGATTATAGAATTTATTTTGAATGCATGAAAGAGTCATTTATATATTAGATTTGGTCTATGCATGCTTTGGATGCTAGTTGTGGAACTATTAAATCGTTTCCTGCAATTACAAAGTTTAACTCTTGGATTTAAATTGCTGAAACTTTAAACACTTTTCTGCAATGATTTGGATATTGGTTTTGGACTATAAATTACTAGCTTATTATTTATGTGTCGTAATTTACATGGATATGGAGGATTGTATGCACCGGTATGGGACGGTGACATACTAGGGATGGTTTAGCTCAAAACGCTTAAACCTAACCTATCGGATTAAAGGAATGGATTGGAAAATATTGAATCCTAACTGTGACTAAGTCAGATCGACTGTGATTAAGTTGAATGGCTTCCTGGATTAATTGGTTGTAGTTAAGT
The DNA here is from genome assembly GCF_030987335.1 of Cornus florida. NCBI lineage: Eukaryota > Viridiplantae > Streptophyta > Magnoliopsida > Cornales > Cornaceae > Cornus > Cornus florida. The sequence continues at coordinate 20,548,159 of NW_026775573.1, forward strand.
CATGTCAACTGAATAAGTTGAGTGACTAACTAGGTTGTATATTGTATGTCAGCTCAATAAATAATGGAATGACATACCCTGGTTTTGGACGGACTTTAGATATATGTTTATGGTACCATGAGATGAGCTTGAGTCTCAGACTCATTGGTTAGGGTACGTATATGCAGTGGATGCGTGGCTGGCTATAATAGGTTAAGGTGTACCCTGTTAGGTCTAGGTACTCATGCCCACCCTTGGGTGCGTTTTCACATGTTGCCTTCTATTCAGGTTGAGACCCCTACTGTAGTCCAGTGAATATCCCTTAATGTGAATATATATATGTATGGACTAGATAGATATTGTGAGGTATCTACGGTGTATCTGCGTATCGGGTCACTGTATGGATTGCAGTTAGTTTAGAACTTGCTCGTGGGCTTGACCTACTCTTCTATTATTCTTTTCAGGTACAGGACGGTTCCAGCCTTAGAGCTTGATCATGCTGGTCGAGGATAGTCTCATATTCATCTATTTACGTAGGACTTCTCTCGATGATTCTAGCTTAATTTATCTTCAGTTTTCAGTTCAGTTGAGTTTTTCTTTAGGGGTCCACTAGTTGGATTCCCGAGTTGTAATCATAGAGGTTTTGATAGTTGGATTTTACTAAGTTTTATCAATTGAGGATTCTATATTTGTATTCATTTCAGCTTTTAATATTTATTCTTATTTCATTTTGTCATCTGTGTTCATTATAAAATACTTTAATTGTTTGATATTTCCCTCGGGTTTGGGCCTGGGCCTGATCAACCCGCATCTCGGATCCGAGGGATATCACAAGGGTTCTTTAAGACGGTTCGTATATGTAGCTGTCGCCGTATATTATAACTAAGGATGCTCTTTGGGCCGACTAAGATTGAAATTAGGGCTTTGTCTCTTATTAAACAAGGATTATGGTTTAGTGCTAAGTCTATAAATATAGTTATCACGTTGGTTTAGGGTTTTGGGAAACACAGAGAGTTAGTGCAAAACAGAGGGTTGAGAATGGGAGCATTGTAAGGGTTGTCAAAGAGGAAACCAGAGAGGACCAAGGAAGGGTTGTGGTGGATTATCCCAAAACGCTAGGAGGTTTTACGGTAGTTCATGTTGCTGAAACAGTGGACACGACACCGGGATTTCATAATTGAAATCACAGGCAAGTTCTTTTCTTCCTCCTTCCCTTTGGCTTGTGTTCTGTGCACCTAGATAGTCTCTAGGAGATTAATTGGCCATTAACTGAACCATGCATGATTTGTATATGTTTACTTGATCATCTTTTATCTGTGAAAACTTATCTGCAAAACAATTCTAGCATATATGTTTTTATCGTCTCTGTTTTAGCATAAAACGTCGCCTCTGTGTTAATCTTGTATTGAATCTTGCTGCAATAAATCAAGGCCTAAATTAATACTAAATGTGATTAAAACTTTTAAGTTCAAATTAGAGAAAGAATAGTAAGGTTCAAATAGCCGGAGACGGAAAGGATGAGCTAAAACGGAGCAAAGTGGAGCATGAGGCTCTCAGAGGAGGTGAGAGCCGACTTCATAGAAGTGGGAGCCGGCTCCCACACTTGTAAAGCCGGCTCCAAGGTCCTTGGAGCCAGCTCCAAGCAACCAAGAGCCTACTCTGAAAGTTCTAAAGAAGGCTCTCTCAGTTTTGGCTTTTCTGAAATATTTTAGACGCACTATTTTGAACTGAGACTGGTTGCAAGTGGAACTGTTCTGAGTAATTCTTGGGTTTTCAAAGAAGGATTAAAAGGTTGGTTTTGGATGTTATTAAGTCCTTAAATTGATTAAGGTTGACCTCTAAGTGAATGGGATAAACAGTATAAAATTAAGGCACTTTCTATGCTGTTAACGGATGGAAGATAAACTAATTACTTAACTAAATTTCAGCAATTTAATGGGATTTAATATGTTATAAAATTTGTTTTAAATGCATAATAGGGTCATGTGTTTATTAGTTTTGATCTATGCATGCCCGGGTTGCTAATTGTTGAAATATTAAGTCTTTTTTTGCAATTACATGGATTATTATTTGGATTAAAATTGCTAGAATATTATATATTTTTCTGTAATTAGTTGGATAATGTTTTGGACTATAAGTTGCTAAATTTTTATTTAATTGTTGTAATTTACATGGATATGGAGATTTGTATGCACCGGTATGGGACGGTGGCATACTAGGGACGGTTTAGCTTCAAAACGCTAAGACCTAACCTATCGAATTAATGGAATGGATTGTAAACTATTGAATCCTAAATTGTGTTTAAGTCAGATCAACGGACTATGTTGAGTGACTTCTTGGATTTGTTGGTTGTAGTTAAGTCATATTAGCTGAATAAGTTGAATGACTATCTAAACTGCGTTTTGTATGTCTTCCCAATGAATAATTGAATGACATAATCTGGATTTGGACGGACTTTAGATATATGGTTATGGTACCACGAGAAAAGCTTGAGTCTCAGGCTCATTGGTTAAGGTGTGTATATGTAGTGGATGCGTAGCTGGATATAGTAGGTAGGTGTACCCTGTTAGGTCTAGGTACTCATACCCACCTTTGGGTGCGTTTTCGCATGTTGCCTTCTATTCAGGTTGAGACCCCTATTATAGTCCAGTGAATGTCCCTTAGTGTGGATAAATATATGTATGGACTAAATAGATATTGTGAGGTATCTAGGGTGTATCTGCTTATCGGGTCACTGTATGGATTGTAGTTAGATTAGAAGTTGTTCGTGGGCTTGACCCACTCTTTTATTCTTTTCAGGTACAGGACGGTTCCAGCCTTAGAGCTTGATCGTGCTGTTCGAGGACAGTTTCCCATTTATCAGATTACGTAGGACTTCTCTCGATGTTTTAATTTAATTTACTTTTAGTTATTTCAGTTCAGTTAGGATTTTTAGGGGTCCACTAGATGGATTCCCGAGTTGTACTCTTGGAGGTTTTGGAGATTTGGATTCACTTTATTCATGATAGTTTGGAGGATTTGATATTGGATATTTTTGATAGCTTTATTATATTTCTTATTTCATTTAATACTCTGTGTTCGCTTTAAAATACTTTAATTGTTTGATATTTCCCTCGGGTTTGGGCCTGGGCCTAATCAACCCGTGTTTCGGATCCGATGGGTATCACATGATTCCTCAACCAACTCATCAATAACATCAAGGAAGAAGCATTCATTATCATTGTGGGGACGATGAATAGCATTAAAGATGTTTAACTTGACTTTCATATTCCCAAAAGATAAATCCACGGCTCTAGTCCTACAGTTAATGCAAGTATTTGCTGTGGCTAAAAAAAGACACCTAAGAATGACTGGAATATACTTTATGGAATCGTGGACTGGTTCTGTATCAAGAATTAGAAAATCGGCCAGAAAGAAGAACTTGTCCACTTTTATAAGCACATCTTCAACAATACCTCGTGGTTGTCTGACAGAACGGTCAGCAAGCTGTAAAACAACCGATGTAGGTTTTAACTCTCCCAAACCTAATTTCTCATACACCGAGTAAGGAATAAGATTTACATTTGCTCCAAGATCAAGAAGTGCTCGCTCTATCATATTGTTTCCAATGACGCAAGAAATTGTAGGAGTACCAGGATCTTTAACCTTAAGAGGAGTGTTATACTTAAGAATAACATTGACTTGCTCGGTGATACAAATTTTTTTAGGAACTTGGCTTTTTGATTTTCTCTTAAGAATGCACAAGTCCTTTAAAATTTTGGAGTAGGCTGGAATTTGCTTTATAGCATCAAGTAGAGGAAGATTGATTTTGACCTGTTTAAAGACCTCCATCATATTTTGAATTTTCTCACCTTGTTTACCAAAGTAGTAGGGTTCTTTGAGACATTCAGGATAAGGCATTTTTGGCTCATAAGCTGTCTCAGGGTTAGAAGCAAATGAAGAAGTGACTCCACCTTTAACTCCTACGGTAGATTATGAAATAGAATTTAAGGAAACATCCTTAGGATGTGGATTATGGATGATAGGAATAATGAGAATCCTAAGCCTTTCTTTTTCCTCCTGTCCTTTTTCAACTTGATTATCAACCACTCTACCACTTCTCAATATAGTGATAACCAGAACTTACCCATGATGAATACTTGAGGAATTGGTTTCATTAATCATGTAAGTCTGCCCTTTCGGGTTGGCTATTGGCTGACTAGGCAACTTTCCATCATTTCTTCGAGATAAAGTACTCGTTATTTGCCTAACTTGTGCCTCTAGCTTTGTTATGGCTTGAGAATGCGAATTAAGAAGTTAGATATTGGCTTTAAGATCAATAAGAGCATTGAGTACTTATTCCTCAAAAGGAGAATTTCTAGGAGGAGGTAAAAGATTAGGAGCTTGAGTGGGTTGATTCCTAAACTGAGGTGGATGGTAAATACTAGATTGGTTGAAAGAATTATTTTGTGGCATAGGATTTGATGAAATTTGATAATGTCCCTGACATTGGGGAGCAGTGTTTCCTTGATTTTGATTACGCCATGATAGATTAGGATGATCTCTCTAGCCAGGATTATATGTAGAAGAATTTACTCCTGTGAGATCTTAGATGATTATCCCAGCATAGGGCAAGTGTCAGCAAAATGATTGGAATTAACACAGATTAAACAAACTTCCTTGGGTAAGGCAGTTTGTGGATTAACAACAGGAGTAAAGCCAGATGATAAGATTTGATTGAACCTACGGTTCAAAGCTTCTATTTGAGGGCTAACTCACTAGATTTATCTACCTCATAAAGTTTTTCAACCTTATGCATTCTAGGTGAAGACTTAGACCTAGAGGAAGAAGCATGTTGCACTAATTTTTCACTTAGGGCCTCAAACAGTTCCTAAGCGTCAGCTGGACTTTTAGGCAAAGGCAAAAAAGCTCCATTACTAGAAGCATCAACCATGTTTCTATAAGAATCTGTTAGACTATTATAGAAAATCTCTATTAAATGCCATTGAGCAATATCATGGTGTGGACACTTTCTTAGAACATTATTAAATCTTTCCCATGCATCATGAAGCTGTTCTCTCAGGATTTGGGAAAATGCCATGGTTTCTCTTCTCATTTGTGTGGTTTTACCCATAGTGTAGTATTTCTTCAAGAACTCCTGTTGCAACATGTCCCTTGTAGATATGGAATTTGTTGAAAGGGACTGCAACCAAGTTCTTACTTTATCCTTGAGAGAGAATTGGAAAAGACGCATTTTGAATAAATCATTGGTAAGAGTGTTCAACTTAGTAGTCAAACACAATTCCAAGAATACATCCAAGTGCTTATAAGGATCCTCTGTTGCATACCTATGGAAGGTAGGAAGCATTTGGATCATAGCAGGCTTGATCTCAAAATGGGTTGCATTAGCATCCGGAAAAATAAAGCACGAAGGGGAAGTGTATGTGGTAGGAATAAAATGATCCCTCAATTGTGGTTATGGAGGGACAGGTGGAACCGTCCTCCATTACCATTGCCATTATTATTATCATTACCCGGTGCATTACGTTGTTCAGCTATGTTACTTGAGGAATTATCTATAGAATTCAAATGTCTTTTAAGTTTTTTTAATTCACTAAGAGTTCTCTCGATTTCAAGATCATGCATTAAAGGTTTTGACCGATTATAGCAAGTTAACATGCATTAATTCAACTAATCCTATAAGTAACAAAAATAAAAAATTTCAAGTAAAAAGAAAACAGTAAAACTCACAAAAGGTTAAATAAACCGAAACTTTTTTTCCCTTAAGCGTCTTAGTCTTCACTGCTAATTTGTACCTGAAAAAAAAAAAAAAAAAAAAAAAAAAAAAAAAAAAAAAAAAAATTAAGATATTAGAAAGTCCGAAGACTGGTAAACCAAAATAACCTAATTAAAAGCTAAACTAAACCTAATCTCCCCGACAACGGCGCCAAAAATTTGTTCGTGTCTAATTTTACCACTCGAAATAGAACAATTCCATGTAGAATAGCTTTACGTAAAGAGGATGTTGAACCCACAGCGAGATGAGATTAGTATTAGTCTTTAATTTAGATTTATGGTTTACAGGTAACTGGTTGAAAAGTTTGCTTGGTTGTCACGATTAAACAAACTTAAATTAAAACAAAATGTAAACTAAAGCAAATTAAACTAAATTCAATGATCAGAGAGAGAGATCTTAGGGCTTTGACTTCACCACAATCATCATACCATGGTTAATTATATCAACTCTAGAAATTTAACAATTATATTTTCCAAATGAATTGAACTCAATAACATTCGTTCAATTCGGGTTTTAAAAAAATATGTTTTACAAAATTCAGCTAACTATAACCTATCTGCGGTAAGCATGGACTATCCACCTACCTACTTTAACTACTTTGCAAACAATTCACCTTTTTTAAGCATAGATTATGAAAACATTCTTTTGTAAAAAAACATTGGAATACCATTATATGACCTCTATTCTCATGTCCGGCAGAGCTCCGCCAGATACCGTCCAATAAGATAGGTTGAGAATAGAAAATAAACTATTACATCTAAGATAAGGTAATAACAGTTTATAATCTACTAAAGTATGAAAACTAATTGAGTTGTCTCAATTGCTCATAGTCATATAATCAAGAAAACATAATATATTAAAATAATCCCAGAGTTAAAACAGTCAAACCATAATACTATATTGGGTTACATCAGCGCCCTGAGAGAGGAATTAGCTACTCATGACGATGTCGGATATCATCTGTGTTGGAGTTGTCTCCATCGTCACGGACGGTACTTCTCTTCTCAGGATCTTCACCTTCTAAGGTTGTAGGAACCCTCAAAGCCACCATAGTCAGCTTTCTGAATCACACGGCAAATTAGAACTTGGAATTTCCAACCCCTTCTATCAAGGCTTACGCCTTCTTTTATAGAAGAAAATAGGTATTTGGTGGGCTTTTAGGTCTTATAGCCCATCTAGGATGAGATATGGCTGGCAAAGAGAACAATCCCGTACTTTAATTTTGACATGTCATGGAAGGCTCGAGCTTTAGGAACAGAGGCTCGAGCTTTAGGAATAAGACTCAAGCTTCTTTGGATTGATGCTCGAGCTGCAAGAATTGGTGCTTGATCTTCACTTTGACACTTGGCCAATTTTCTTTAAATATTTTTCGAAGCAACTTTTTCTTCAATACTTAGAATATATTTGGGACTGAAATCTTTTAACATTGCTCGATCCAAGCTTCATGAGCTCAACCACTAGGTACCAGGCTCGAGCATTTAGGACTCAAGGCTCGGGCTTTAATGAATGGTGCTCGATCCTTGGGGTTAGGCACAAGGTTTGGGAGCTTGGAAATCAACTCTTCAAATTCCGACGCCTTGTGCTCGAGCTTGAGGGTCAAGGCTTGAGCACCCTATGGTTAGGCTCGAGCACCCTTTGTTCAGGCTTGAGCCTGAAGGTACAAAGCTTGAGCTTCAATACCTTGTTGACTTTTCTTCTTTTCTTTGTTGTAATGCTTAAGCCTCAACACTTGGGCTCGAGCTCTGGAGCTTGAATTTCTTCAAACTTCACCATTTAAGCTCTCGACTTGCTCTGAATGACCGACATCGACTCTGTAAGTTTTGATATCATCATAAAGTCCCGGTTTTAACCATTTCTCTGGAAAAGTACCTACAAACACACATTAAACATAAATCAGTCTAACTATGGATAGAAGTATCACTTTAGGCCTTAACATACATATATTTAGGGGCTCGAATATGTATATATTGAGCGCTCATCACCAGTACATTCCAAGAATGACGTCAAACCATGTCATCTCGAGAAATATACGATTGAACTCCAGTACTTGTTCGGCAATGGTAATGGAATAACCGCGACAAACCCTACTAAGAGTGACTGAACCCCCAATAGGCGTGCCAACACAAAGTGATCTGTCTAACTAGCTAACCTCTAATCCCAATACCCGTACAAATCATGAAGCAATGAATGAATTGGAAACACCAGAATCAAATAATACACGAGCCCAAGAATGGGACACAAGAAACATACCCTTAACAACTGAACGACTGGATGATGGCTCGGCTGGAGTGAGTGCAAACACACGACCCTGAGTCATCTGCCCCTGAGAACCACATGTCTGTTAACCAGACTGCTGAGTGGGTGCACTCGAAAAAGCCCCTCTCCCCGGTCGAGAACTCTGAGCTGTCATAGCTGGCTGAGATGGCTGAGGTGGTGGTGGCGGTAGAAACTCTGATTGAACTGTAGTAAACTGCATCTGCCTTTACTGTAAACCTCCACCCCTGCCAGAACCACTGCCTCACTATGGACAATCCCTTACCCTATGGCCCTGCTAGCCAAACCTAAAACATCCACCTGATGCTGCTTGAATCTGAGTGCACTGGGTCTTGTGGTGCCCTAACTGCCCACATTTGAAGCAAGTCACCTGAGTTTAAGTGCACTGGGACTTGAAATGTTTCAGCTGCCAGCATCTGAAATAAGTAACATTCGGTTTAGAAGACCCAATAGACACTAAAGCTATGGGTGCGGATCTGACTGACTTCTGTCCCCGGAACCCTAACTGTTCATTCTTCTACTTCTTACTTGATTGACCCTCGGAGATAGCACTCATGCTCCTGTTATGCTTATAGGACTCCCTGATAACCTTGCTATCCTTACTTTCGGCCTCAACCACTAAGGCATTTCGCACTGCTTTTGCATACACTGTCGATTCTGAGGCAGTTACAATTGGCCTGATGGTAAGATCAAGGCCATCAACAAATTTCTCTATCTTTCCTTCATCATCATTAGCAATCCCAGGTGCAAATCTCAAAAGTGACGTAAACTTGTTCTCGTATTAAGTGACAGTCATATTTCTCTACTTCAACCCATCAAACTCTTTTTCTAGTTCTCTCTGCTTATGTGCCGGAAAGTACTTAATTTTGGATAAATTACGCTTTCCATAAACGTTTATTACTTAAACCACCTTCCATGAGATTTAAGAGATATGTTTTATGACATTTCTAATTTTTTCTTTTTCTACACTTGTCGAGCATATTTTATAAAATGATTAGTTTTCCTTTCTCTTATACAAGAGGAGATCAAAATAATAATTGGTACAAACCTCAAGTAAAACGAGTGTTATTTACATTTTAATTTTTGGACATTAACAATTTAAGCATGGTACACGAATCATGACTTCATGAGATTGTTATTGAGAAATAATAGTGTGTTATTTTACTTTTTCTTTTAAAAAAAGAAATGCTCCCATAGATATATACAGAGTAGTTGTGGCGTCATCATGTCTTTGCATCAACGGTTATAATGCAGCTCCCAATGATATACAGAATAGTTGAGCAACACAGGTCAATTCCCACCTTATCCAATTCTCTCCTCTGAAAGCATATGCTCTCTCATGGATCCCTTCGATTTCTTCTCCACCCAGACCCATAGCTGCAAGAAGACAACCTAAAACAAACTCAGATTCTGCACAAAAATCTCTGTTTCTCTCTCGCACACAAGCAGACAGTGAGGGTGTGTGTAATACACAACCCAACCCATTAAGGGCTTTAGCAAGACCCTCCTTCACATTCAACCTCTCAATCTCTCCAACTCAATCATCCCCTCCAAAACCCAAAACCCACCTCAAATTCCCAATTTCACTCCCCACAAACACCCAAAACTCATATTCAACTCCATTGATGTCTCGAAAGAAGACACCCCCCTTTCGGAAAAACCCATTTTGGAACAACCCAATTCAGCTCCACTTTCCTCTGAGACTACTCCACCATCTGAGCCTGAGAATATTGATAAACGTAGACTGGAAGAGAAATTTGTGGTCTTGAACACCGGAATTTACCAGTGCCGGTCATGTGGGTACCTCTACAATGAGGCCGCGACCCGGCTTATCCGGTCCCGCCGGGGCTGCAATTCGACAAGCTGCCGGAGCACTGGCGGTGCCCAACTTGCGGGGCGGCGAAGAGCTTCTTTGAGAGTAAGAGTGTGGAGATTGCAGGGTTTGCTCAGAACCAGCAGTTTGGACTTGGTGGTAACACACTCACCTCTGGCCAAAAGGTTGTGCTCATATATGGTAGCTTGCTCTTCTTTTTTGTGTTGTTCTTGTCTGGTTACTTTCTTCAATAATGGAGGATTACATGAAATTGGTATAGTTTATAATTTTGTAGCTTTGTGTTGTGACATTCTGTTTTTGTATTGAAAATGTTGTATTGAATACATGAGATAGAAGAGTTCAATGTCAATTGAATGGTTTTTAATACCATATTTTGTTTGCATAGATATTGTGTTGTTCTTAGCTGGTTACTTTCTTCAATAATGGAGGATTATATGAAATTGGTATAGATTATAATTTTGTAGCTTTATGTGTTTTGACATTTTGTTTTTGTGTTGAAAATGTTGGTTGAAAGCTTGAGATAGAAGAGTTCTATGTTAATTTTATGTTTTCTATGTTAATTGTTGGCACCTTATATATGTGGATGTGGATATCTCCCAAAATATGAATACTCGTTTTAGAAAAAACCGTGAGCACAGGAAGGAAAGGGTGTAAAAGAACAATATGTCCTGGTAAACTATGGATTATAAATATGTTCCAAGTGTAAATTTAATAATTGTATTACACAAAAGTGCTGGTGTGTCCACTGTCCAATAACTGTAACATAAATGAATCCCACCAATTCATTCAATTTTTAATTTAGCCCTTGACCTCTTCAGTTCATGACTCTAACCTTCATTTCATTGACACTCCTTTTGATTCTCGCATTCCCATAATAAGATTGCAAAATGAAAAGTTTGCGGCCTTTGTCAGTACACAAGACTTTTGGAGTTCCATGAATTCCAGAATAGAAATGTAGTCCTCAGATGATATGAAAATGTATCATGTTTTCATCAATATTTATCTCTTTGTATTTTCTTATGTGACCAATGCTGTATGCAAATATTAGGGGAAGAGGAGGACCAAAGTTGAAATGGGTACTGGTTGTGTTAGTGACGAAGGATATGATGCATGTAGTTTGACCCCTTAAATAGAGCAGAGTTGAAACATAAGATTCATGTAGCCAACACCAAGCAGTTAGGAAAAAAGGATTGGTTGTTGTTGTTGTTGTATTACCAGTGAGGTATGCACAAATTGAGGTCCAGGATCGGTGATAATCTGAGCTATTTTTTTCCCGGTCTCAGTAGTTTGGGGTTTCCTGCTGACCTTGCTAAAAGTAAAAATTCATAATATGTGGTGTTACAATCATTTTCTCTGTAAATTTTCTACACACTTTTCTCGGAAAACCAATGCATGTCAAGTTTGTTTTGCTTCTTTGTTTGTTAAACCTTCTGAAGAAACGTCACTCTTCAAACCAAATTTATTTTTTCATTCCCTGAATGATGCATGATGAGCGCCGGTAATGATTCTCCAAACGCAATGCAAGATTGAATATTGAGAATAGATATATTAATAAATTGCTAGTCATATTGATATTCCAAGGAATTTTTCCAAAAAGATATCTTGATCAGGTAGAACATTGTCTATGAAACATGGTTTGCAGTTGCGGTATCAATCACGGTTAAGATGTAATGGACTCGGAGTGAATATCGGTGTAAACCGACCAAATTAGTCGGACCTTTGAAGAAGGGTTATGAACCGGCCACCATGCTATGAAATGCATAATAGCTAATATAGTGATGGCCTTTTCCACCTACTTTGACTTGTGAGGTATTAGGTATTAAACTCAAAATTAAGAGAGTGAGAGAGAGAGAGAGAGAGAGAGAGAGAGAGAGACTGGGGAATTCTAGGAAAAAAGAAATTGCAGCTATATGAATGGAAGGTATTTGAATTTGTACAGATATCACTTAAATTCTCATTTACATGGAATTGTTCAGAAATAAAAAGCTCATTTTTTTTGTTTTCCTTTTTTTTTTTTTTTTTTTTTTTTTTAATTAGTGGTACTAGAAAATGAGCAATTTATACAACCCAGCTCAACCTTTCTATCACTTGAGCACAGATAAATAGATCTACTCCAATCCCGCTCAACTGTTTTGCACTTGGATCCTCTTCTGTAGTGGTGTTGAACACAGTTTTTTTCTTCGTAAATGGTGTTGAACACATTAATTCTCCTTTTTTGAAAAACCCTACAGCACGGTGCTATAACAGCATATGATCTGAGCTATAGCCCTTGTATTAGTTGAGTTGAGACGGGAAGCACACAGATCATTGCAAGCCACTTGGTGCGTGAAGGCTGAACGGTGTCGAACACTTACGCAAAAAAAAAACCATGTTTCTCCACAGAACCAGTGTCACAGCCCTTCTTCTACCAGTTTGAAATTACTGGTTTTGTGACTACATTTGTGATTTTGTGAGTTGACTATCTCTTTTCTCTGAAGTAGTAAGATTGTCCTAACGACACTACCATGAAAGCAAGCATTAAAGACTTTACACTAGTGGGATGCCTACCTAGAAGAGGGTCAATTTGTACTTTTTTATTACTACGTTAACACCACCATGAAAGCAAGTTCTGTACTGATTACATATTCCCATCAACAACCATATCATACAAAAATGTCATTATATTTCTATAAAGAAAGCGATAACTGCTCTTCAACAAACCACAAAAAAGGAATTTTTTTTTATTTAATATCATTATGGAACTATTCCACTTCCGAGTACAATCAGAAATGTTTTATTTTTCGTTGGTTACAAACACTGGCACACATTTGTCCCTAATAGGAGTTAAACCCCCCTCTTTCAGTTTCAAAAGTAGAGGAATGTTGCTGGATTACACACCTTGGCATACAACCAGCAATTTAAGGAGAAAAAAAAAGAAAAAAAAAAAGATAACATTTCATAGTTGAAGCAAAATTAAGAAATACAAAGTCAGTTCAGCATAGTTGAAAGAAATTAAGAAGTACAAATTCAATTCAGCCACTACATTACACAACAGTCCAACCAGCAACAGCAAATGTCTCCCATGCCTAAGGGGTGGGCATCGTTTACAGTACAATACACAACTTGATAGACAATTTCACAATAACTCAATAACCAAATGAAAAATACTGGACAGCCCAGCAATATATATATATATATATATAAGTTCCATGATTTTGTGATTCAGCATTAGTTTTCCAACACAGTATCCATTAAAATCCACGTGTCCCCTGCAAAAAAAAAAAAGGAGCGTCCATGGGTTTTGTCAGTCAAGAATGTGAAAATTATAATACCCAGTAACAATAAAATAATTAATAATAAGAATTGAACTCAAAGCACCCCATAGATGTCTGTTACCATATTGTAGTGGCTTTGGCACAATTTTCTATTTCAGCAAAAATGATTCAAGTAGAACTGTGCATGTGTTTTGAACATACCCTAGTCAATTTGCCTACCTCAGTAATTCTAAATCGGTCCAATAAATATATATATATATATATATATATATATATATATATATATATTAACAACTGAATTTTTAGTACAGTAAATTTTAACAATTGAGTTTTAAATGTTGAATTTTGAGCAGTAATTATAGATTGAGAATTTTTTTTTTTTCTTTTTATATTGTAAGTGTCCAACTATTAGCAATAAGTGCAATCACTCAATTAAAATCTCTCCTTATTTTTAGTAGAACTTATATTTTAATCGACACTCAAATTGTGCTATATAATGATTCAAGTCATACTCGAGGTTAACCCATATTACTTTGATGAATAATTGAAGAAAATTTATCAACCACCATCTCCTCTTTTCTTTAATGTTGAATAATAATCATACTCACCAGGAAAAAGAAAATTGGAATCCAACAAAGATTATCAAAATCCAACAAAGAGGTCAAGAAGAAATCCAACAAAGATTATCCAAATCGCGAAATGGCATACAAAGATTACCTGCAAAAGGAAAAAAAATGTCCCAACAAAGATTATGAAAATCGCGAAATGGCATACAAAGGATCAACATAATGTGTACAAGTACAACTAGGAATTTGAAGACTGAGAAAGGAGCATCAGGAATCTTAATAGAAGAAAATATTTAATGTTGAATAATAATCATACTTACCAGGAAAAAGAAAATTGGAAGCAAGAAGACAAAGATGAACAAAAAAAAAACAGGTAACAACTTCCAAATAATTCAATCATGAACATGGCATAACAAAATGGAGAAGCATTAGAAACAAGAAGATTAAGATGAACAAAACAAAAGCAGTTAGCAACAAATGAAGAACATTGGCTTGAAAGTTGTATTAGATTTAGAACTACCTGAAATTTCATGGTAGAAACAGAATTCAAATCAAACATAACCGTCACCATTAATTTATTAAGCAGGAAAAAGTTGTTACTTGTCTTTAGAAAGTCTGGGCCAATTGAAAAACTGTATGCAAAATAAAAAATGAAGGAAAAAGAGAAGAGGACTTCAATAAATTATAAGAAAACAACTTTGGATAGAAAGCAACAAGGAATGGTGAATCACGTACGAAAAATAGAGAACATTGAGAGGATCCGTGATTTGGTGGCCTTGTATAGTCACAAAGCTGCCCACAACAACTTATCACAATTGATTTATACTTTAAGAGAGACCATAAAAAATAAATAAATAAAAGAAAGATTAGTTAATGAAAGAAATTCAACTTACAATAACGAGTTTCCCAGCATTTTCCAGACTCTCCCTACCTTAATTGCAAGCTTGCAGCAGCAGCTGGAGCCCAAGAAGAAATCCTTACCTGCAAAAGGAAAAAATGTCACAACAAATATTATGAAAATCGCGAAATGGCATACAAAAGAACAACATAATGTTAATAGTCACTGAAGCATAATAGCTTTCACAACCACTTCCACCACTCACTGAAGTAGTGCAATGAAAGAGAAATTCAATGGATAGAAGATAGAAACAAGTTTGTTTAAGTTGCAGGGAGTGTAGAACAAGTACCTGATTGGGTTTTTCTGGACGATTACAAACCACTGAATCATTCTCACTCTAAGTTTATGATGTCTTCACCTACGAGGTTTATGTGGCGGATTCGGGAAATCTTGGACCAATCTTCCCCTTTCTCCCTTTGGAAACGTGGTTTCAGAAATGGACATCCGAATATGTCCAGGTAAGAGAGGGAGTTGGGCAGCCCCTCTTCTGGCAAGGACTGGAGCTTAGGGCAAAAACTGATGTGTAGGTCTGTAAGAGAGGTGAGGTGTTGAAGGCCCTTGTGGTTCAGTGCTTTCAGATTTGAAAGGTCCCAGATGTCAAGTCTAGTAAGAGTGGTGGGCAACAGGCACTCATCCGGAAATGACTCCAACTCTTCTTCTTCACTTTCACCGCCGATCCTGAATTCTTCAAGAGATGGGAGTTTTTGCTGCAAATCCCACCTCATCCGGCCCTTCATCAGTTTATTGCAATTAATGATATCAAGTCTCCTTAAGTTGGATGGCAAACCTTCGTCTGGAAATGATTCAACTTCTGGACATTCTTGTATCTGAAAATTATGAAGAGATTGGAGGGTGTGCATTTGATGCGGTAGCCGCTTCAGATTCTCGCAACCCCAGATTGTCAAATACATGAGATTGGGAATGGCCAATAATCCTCCTCCATCTCCACCACCATGGGGAAAGGATACCATTTTAGGGCAATTCTTTATTTCAAGGTTTATCAGATGTTGAAGCATGGTTGGGATCAAGAGCGTTTCCAAATCCATACACGACTTGATGTAGAGATCACGAAGCTTTGGAAAGAAGCCTAACCACAGCGACTTGAGAAGATCACAGCTTTCATTAATACTCAAAACTTCAATGGATGTGGAGTAATTATACTCCTTCATCTCCTCGGACAGGGGAAACTCTAATCTCCTACAGGAGGAGATGTCAAGTGTTTTCAATGTAGCGATGGGCAAAGACACCTGAAGAAGAGATGAACAATCAGAGATACGCAACTCTTCAAGACAATTGTTGATGATTTCCTCTGATGCTAGGGACTGTAGACCTTCACATCTTTTGATCTCCAGCGTCTTAAGCTTCGGCGGCAGCCTCATGTCCGGAAATGACACAAGCCTCCGGCATTCCTCTATCTTCAACCTTTCAAGATTTACTAATCGGCACAACTCCTGTGGCAATTCCTTCAAGTTTGACATCCCTGAAATCTCCAATTCCTGTAGAGAAGACAGGTGTTGCATTTGCTGCGGCAATTCCGTCAAATTTGGAATATTTGAAATCTCCAATTTTTGAAGAGAAGACAGGTGTCGTAGCTGTTGGGGCAATTCCGTCAAATTTGGAATATTTGAAATCTTCAACTCCTGAACAGAAGACAGGTGTTGTAGTTGTTGGGGCAATTCCGTCAAATTTGGAATATTTGAAATCTTCAACTCCTGAACAGAAGACAGGTGTTGTAGTTGTTGGGGCAATTCCGTCAAATTTGGAATATTTGAAATCTTCAACTCCTGAATGCAAGGAAGTCCTTGCAGTAACAGCCTAACTTGATTGGATCCGGAAATGTTAAGCTTTGTTAGGATTGGGGAGCGGATAGATAATTCACTGGTCAACTTGGGACAATTGTCTATAGAAAACTCTATAAGGCTAGAGAACTCTTTAATCCCTGATGCTTCCCACTCCTCCCACTCTGCCATTTTATAAAACCTTAGTGTCTCCAAAGATTTAAACGGTTTGATTGAAGAAGAAGCATTCCCATAGAACTCCCCACCGACCTTCCTTATTGCATTCATGCTTTCAATTGTTAAATATTTTAGAGAGGGTAACTGCCCAATTGATGGCAAAGAAGAGCAATTTTCACAGCCTATAAGATCCAAGGACACCATGTCATGAAACGAATTACCTTTCTCTAACCAATCTGAAAATCTTTTGCCACCATAGTTAATGATACGGAGATGCTTCACTCCATCATGAGGATGTAGGTTGTCTAGTACAACTCTTTCATTTTGTAAATTGTCAGTATCGCTGCCCCATTTCAGCTCTAACCCTTCAAGATGCTTCTTTCCTTTTAGATTTGCCTCTGATGCCTCTAGACCACTGGTTACATTTTGAAGCTCTGAAATGCAGAGTTGCCCCCGAAGTTCACAAAGTTCCTTCAACCCACTAATTCTTGACCCACCATCCTTGCCAACTACAAAATTTGTTAAATGTTGGAGATCTTTCAATTTGCTCACTTGCGTTGGCATCTCAGTCAATCTAGTTTCTGTTATATCAAGATAGCGCAACTTTATTAGTTTTCCCATGTTGACGGGCAATTCAATGAGGTTTCTACAATATGACAAGTCCAATGTCTGTAGGTTGCACAAGGTTGTTACTGAATCAGGTAACCGACTGATTTTTGTAAAAGAAAGATCCAAATAGCGTAAATGTATCAAATTTTCAATCGACTGAGGCAATTCATGAATCTTATATCGAGACAGAGATAACACCCTTAAGCATCTCAGGTATGGCAACATATCATGTAGAAACTTATTGCCCAAGAAAGATTGGCCACGTTTTGAAAATCCTATGAAAGTTCGTAAATGGCTTTTCGCCTCATTAACAACTTTGAATTTCTCAAATGCATCATATTTGCTCCGAACATATGAGAAATGACGAACTTTTTCACAATTACAATCAAGTGGCTTATCATCATCCAACCAAAAGCAGAACTTTCCAGATATATGTTGAGCTAAATCATGGAATAGGTCATGCATTACAAAATAGGAATTGTCATCACTTGATACCTGAAAGAAAGACCTTGATAATAGTTGAAGAAAGTAGGAATGACCTTCATCTTCCACTGATTTTTTGCTTTTGGGTTGCTGTACAAGATCTTCGGCTATCCACAGTCGAACTAACTTTTCCTTCTCAAAATTGTAATCTTTAGGAAATTTTGAACAATGTACGAAGCATCGCTTTAAATGTGAAGCAAGATCATTATAGCTCAATTGCAGAGCCGGAGAAACGTTGCTCTCCAAATGCCACACCTGGCTTTCTAATATTTCTTTCCAGCCCTCCATATCCTGTTTAGAACGCAAGAGACCTCCCAGTGATATTACTGCTAAGGGCAAGCCTTTGCACTTCTGCACAATTTGTTCGCCAATCTTGATCTTTCGTTCTGAATGAGCCATACAATCTCCACTCTGAAATGCATGCTTTTCAAATAATGACCAACAATCTTTAAATGATAATTCCTCCAAGCAATGACTAGGAATGGTGCCCATTGCTGATGCGACATCGTCAATGCGTGTTGTTACAATAATTCTACTTCCATGTGCTCCATCACTGAATGGTATTCTTAAACGATTCCAATCATCGTAAGCATGCTTCCAAACATCATCTAAGACAATTAGAAATTTCTTCTCTTTGAGAGTCTCTTTCAACTTAATTTGAAGTTCATCGAGGCTCTCGATGTCATTGTTTGATCTAGTAACACCGTCAAGAATTTTCTTTGTTATCGTTTTAATGTCAAATGGATCAGAAACGCAAGCCCATGCTTTCATATCGAATTCCTGAGTTACTCTAGCATCATTATATACGAGTTGAGCAAGTGTCGTCTTGCCCATCCCCCCCATTCCAACAATAGGGATCACATGAATCTGTTCCTTGGTTGAACTGTCAGGTAGCACCAATTTCATTATCTTCTCTTTATCGGTATTCCTCCCGTAGACATCAGATTCAACTACCAGAGAAGAAGTTTCTTGTGTTTTCCACTGTTTTCTTCCGACATTCTCTCTCAGTCCAAGAGAATTGTTTTGCTGGACAAACCCCTCCAACATACTGATGACCTTTTTCATCCGGAAATCTATGGCTTCATCAGATAGATAAGCAGAAGTGGAGGCGAAACAATTCATTCTCAACAGAAATTGCTTCATTAGATGGAAAGATCGAGTCAAACCAACCATACTTGTGGTGCTTTGGGTTTGGGGTTGATCATCTGATTCCAACTTGTCCCTCAAGGCCTTGGTAGCGATTTCGTCCAGCAAGTCGTCAGCTTGGTAGACAACATGTTGGAGCTCCTCAAGCCACTTTTTCACATTTTCGTTGGTAATCTGCTTGTCCTCAGCGTCATCCAGCAGTGCTTTAAGGGCCAACAAAGTCATCTTCAGCTTATGTACGAGTTCATCATCCAATTTTTGTTTGGAAAAGAAGCTTTTGAACTCGCGAGAAGCCAGCTGATCCAGCCGATTAAACAGCAAGTCAAAAGAAGCCGAGAGAAGTGCTCCAACAACCAATTCAGCCATCTTCTTAGTAAAGAGTGAGAGTGCAAGAAGAGGAGATCGAGTAGCTATGAAGAGCTTCTTCTAATCTTCAGATGCTGCAAGCAATATTATTAATTAAGAGAGAATACATTAAGGACCAAGAAAATTTCTAATTTCTAGCTAATATATTGTTTTCTCGGTAGCATGTAAACTAAGTGATAAAATTTTGACACCGTAAATTTTTTTTTTTTTTTGGTCACGTTTCTAAATTTTCAACCAACCAGCTGAATTAGAGAAAATATATACAACACTTGTGCTATACAAAATCATTTTACTCCCATTTCTAAAGCATCTCTATTAGTATTTTTGCATTTTGAACAAAAAAGCAAGCAAATTTATCAAAAACCTGGTACATTTGCTTTCTTGTATCAAGTCCAAAATTCATGAATGATCAACTATAAAAATGAAATAAAAAGAAGAGACAGACCAGATCGAACAAGGAGAAAAATACTTGGAAGAGCAGTATTTGATTTTTGATTGTATTAATTAGTAAATGGTACTTAAAATTACAGCTGATCGTGTTTTTGGTTTTAATATTTTGGTTACGTTTTGGATTTAATAAAATAAAATAAATTACAAAATGTTGTACCTGGCACTTAACGAAGGGGTCGGTTCGCCACACTTCTTATAACAAGCCAAGAGAAATGCTCCACCCGTGCGCCAAGGCTAGTTCTTTTCTTCCTCAAAGGAGAGAGAGAGAGTAACTGTGAAGAGTGCTGAGAGAGACTGAACAGGGAGAAAGTCGACTGTGAAGTGTCTGGAGAGAGCGAGAGAGACGCAGCAGTGAAAAGCCTCTTCAATGTTTCCATATTTTGATTAAGAAGGAAGAAGAAGTAAAGTTTAGTGGTAAATTCTTTTTCTTGCAAGTATTTTTTTTAAAAAAAAATGGAAATTAAAATTTTTGGGACAATAAAAAAAGTTAAAAGTAGAGCAAATTTTCTGGTAACAAATCAGAGATTGAAAAGGTTCTCTCATTCGAATAAATCAAACAAAAATAATTTACTAAAAAAAACTAAAATTTACCTGAAAACAAAAACAAATAAATATAGTAAAAAAGAAGAAGAAAAAAAGAATATAAACACAAAATAGGGACATGAAAGGGTAAATGTATTGAACTTATGTACACACTTGGAAGGGGGGAAAACTTAATCATAAATGCTTCAAATATTGTTTTGTGATTAAATTGTGATGTGGTTAGGATTTATTACAATTGTTCTTTTGAGAGAATGAATAGATTATACCATTTAACTATCTCTTTAATCTTTAATTTTCTGGTCAAGTGAATTGCATAAACTTCACAAAGGAACCAACTTTATAGGTCTCCTTTTTTTTTTTTTTTTTGTATAATTATGAAAATATTCTTAAATTGTTTTCTTTGAAGCCTCTTCAATGTTTCCATATTTTGATTAAGAAGGAAGAAGTCAAGCTTAGTGGTAAAAATGTCTTCTTTGAATTTTTTTTTTTTTTTTTAAAAAAATGGAAATTTAAATTTTTGGGACAAGAAAAAAAAGTTAAAAGTAAATCAAATTAATATAGTAAAAAAGATGGGGAAAAAAAAAAAAAAAAAAAAGAATATAAACACAAAATAAGGACATGAAAGGGTAAATGTACACACACTTAGTTATGGGAAAACTTAATCATAAATGCTTCAAATATTGTTTGGTGATTACGACTTATTTCAATTGTTCTTTTGTGAGAATGAATAGATTATACTATTTAACTACATGTCTTTCGGTATCAAAAAAAAAAACTTCTTCAATGTTTAATTTTCTGGTCAAGTGAATTTCAGAGCCTTCACAAATATGAAAATATTCTTAAATTAACTAAATATACTAAAATATGAAAAAAGAATATATAATAAAATTCTAAAATAATATTATCTAAAATTTAGTTTCAACTTGGGCGTACATTTAAAAAATAAATAAATAAGCTAGTACTTTGGATTATATTCCTCATAGGCTCCCCCTTAGATGCTTCTCGATGAGGAATCATTTTGATGGGTATAGCTTTTTTTATTGACCTGTGGTGGAACCAAATATGAAAAAAAAAAAAAAAAAAAAAAGGGAATTTTTTTATTATTATTTTTAATGACATCTTTATCTAAAGAGTTTAATTTCTTATAAAAAAAATATATAAAACAACATATTACATATGTATGAAATAAAAATTTCATTTACTATAATTTATCAATTATAAAACATATATATATATATATATATATATATATAACAAAATTCAAACTTTGAAGAATTTAGTTAGAAACTTCTTATAATTTTTTTTTTTTTTTCTCTCTCTCTCTCTATATTTATATATTTTCAATTTAAGCAGAACCCTTTCTCTAGTGTCACAACCCCCGCAATTCTCTCACTCTTAGTTCATGTACTTCTTAATTTCCCTCTCAAATGTCTTTCACTCTTGTAGAGATCTATCTCCTATTTTTTAAAAGAAAAAAGAAAAATAAAAATAAAAATAAATTGATGATAAGCTATGTAGCACGGATACGGGACAGGGATATGTTGACATGTCAAAGTTTTTAAAAAATAGGACATGCGTACAACGTGGATGTAGGTATAAATATAATTTTTTTATTTTTATACATCTATTTAGTAATAGTATTATAAAATTTTAATTTATTTATAATTTCTATATAAAGAGTTGTTTTGAAATGAATTAGAAAATGATATTATGTCATTATTGTAATGATTTTTATATCATATATATCAATATTTCACTACTTTGTTATGATAGTATTTATATTATTTTCAAGATTAGTAGGTAGACTTGTGTTAAAAATGTCCAAAAAGTATTGGCGAAGTGTTCGAAAGTATCAGCAAAGTATCTAGGAAGTGTCGGCAAAGTGTCCGAAAGTATCAGCAAAGTATCTAGCGAAGTGTCCCAAATAATAAAATTAATTTTTATTTATGGACACGTATATGAAATATTGAATACGTATACAAAGAGTGTCTGAGGAGTGTCGGTGTCCAACACGAATATGACATGGGTATAGCTTCCTCGTAGAACTCGTGCTTCCTAAATAATCGATAAGCAACTATATTTAATTATAAGATTGGACCTGAACCCAAATATAATATAATTTTTTGCTTTGCATTGAAGAAGTGCATAAATTAGTTTTTTCTCTTCTTCTTCTTCTTCTTCTTCCATTTTTTTTTTTTTTTTGTATGCTAAGTGAAAGTATAAATTAATTATGTATTCTCTCACTCTCTAGCATGCATCTGTATCTCCTTTTATATATATATAAAAGAGAAATGATGATAAGATTGTACCCTTTAATTTATTTTCGTAAGTGAAAGTATAAATTAGTTATCTATTATATAATTATAATAATATTTAGATAGAGAATTATATTCTAACTTTTCTTCCTATTTTATATGTAACTAGTAAAAACACACTTGACCTGAATAACAATCAATGTTGATATAACTTAAGTAAAAAATATATATATTCAAATAATGACAAGTAAAAATAAGAGAATCATACTCAAATATATAGAAATAAGAATTATTCAAATAATAACAAAAAAATAACGGCAAGTAAAATGAATAGAATTATACTGAAATAGAATAGAAGAAAGATTTTATTAATAAAAATCTTAATAAAATATCATAAATTAGGGAAAATTATATTCCATCAAATTTTACAAGAAAATAAAACAAAAAAAATAATGTCAAAGGTAAACTCAAAAGAATCATATTCAAACATAATAGATTAAAAAATAAATAAATTAATTAAATTGAAACCTCAAAAAATTACGGCAAAAATAAATTCAATAGAATCATATTTGAGTAGAAGAAATAATATATATATTTTTTAAGATAACTTAATCAAAAACCGTAAATTATACGAAACATGTTCTATCAAATTCAATAAAAAAATTTAAAATTACTACAAAGGTAAAACTAATAGAATCATACTCAAATAGAATAGAAGAAGAAATGAAATTTCTTTTAAATCAAAAACTTGAAAAATAACATAAAAAATAAATCAATAGAATTATACTTGAATATAATAAAATAAAAATAAAAATATTTTTTTTATAAAAAAAAAATAATCAAGAACTCTAAATTGGATGAAACCTATTCCATCAAATTTCACAAGCAAATAAATATAAAAAAATAACGGCAAAGAAAAAATCAATAGATCATACTCAGATATAATTAAAAATTCTTCTAAATCAATCTTGAAAAATAACAGTTGAAAAAAAAAAAAAAAAAAAAAGTCAATAGTCTATAGTCAATAGTAAAGAACTAAGAATTGAAAATTCTTTAAATGGAAACTTTAAAAACAGCAGAAGTAAAATTAATAAAATCATACTCAAATATAATTTTAAAAAAAAAAAGAATTTTGTATTAAAAAACTAATTTAATAAATAAAACAATTTTTGTATAATTAAAAAAAAAAAAAAAAAAAAAAAAACTTATTTAATAATTTTGTATAGCATTTTCCAATTAACATTGGACAAATTAAAGCTACTTTGGATTACGGGTCTCTCACGAAAGCATCATGCAAGAAAATGCTCCAATAAGTCTTAATCGGGATGCTCCAATAAGCCCCCCACGGCTAACTAACATGGGATAATGTACCTTCCGCATATATATATATATATATATATATATATATATATATATATATATATATACTAAAAAAATACTAATAATAATAATAATTTAGTAAAAAGAAATACTGAAATTCAATAAAATAAAATCAAATTAGAGAAAAAAAATATATTAAAATTCGATAAAAGAAATCTAATTAGAGATGAATATATATAATATTAAAAATATCTAATTAGAGAAGAAAATACTAATAATAATATAATAATAGGGAATACTGAAATTCAACAAATGAAAATATAATTAGAGAACAAAATTTATAATATTAAAAAAATTTATTTAATAATAGAGTAGTTGAAAATCTAATTAAAAATACTAAAATTCGATAGAAAGAAATCCAATTGGAGAAAGATATATATATATATATATATATATATGGAAGGTACATTATCTACACTATTAAGTTTATGTTTGTTTTAGTATATTAATTTATTTAATAATATCGAGCTAAAAAAATATTAATGTTAATAATAATAGTAATAATAATAATAATAATAATAATATGGTAATAAGAAATACTGAAATTCAATAAAACAAAATCTAATTAGAGAAAAAAAAAATATTGAAATTCAATAAAAGAAATCTAATTAGAGAAGAATATATATAATATTAAAAATATATAATTAGAGAAGAAAATACTAATAATAATATAATACTAGGAAATACTGAAATTCAATAAATGAAAATCTAATAAGAGAACAAAATTTATAATATTAAAAAATTTATTTAATAATAGAGTTGTTGAAAATCTAAGTAGCGAAGGAAATATATACTATTAAAAAACTAAAAATACTAAAATTCAATAAAAAGAAATCTAATTGGAGAAAGAAATATATGAAATTAAAAAACTTATTTAATCAATTCAATAAAAGGAATTATAATTAGAGGAGGGAAAAAATACCACAATTCAATTAAAGGATATATAATTAGAGAATGACATATATAGTTTATTTCAATAAATACATAACAGTTTTATATCAAAATATACCAATAAAATAGCAATGCAAAACTTATATATAAGCACTTTCACTCATGTGCAGCACACGTATATAAATGATTATAATTAAAATCAAATAATGTTTCATATTTCATGGCAACATCAAAAGAGTTTAATTTTCAAAAAAAAAAAAAAAAAAATCTAAAAATAACATGTAACAAAATTTTCAAAAAGAGCATACCAGAATTCAAACTTTAAAGAATTTAGTAAAAAAACTTCTTATATTCTTCTTTTCTTTATTTTTTTTATTATTTCAATTTAAGCAATTCTCTCAATTGTCTCACACCCTTGCAACTCCATCTCTCTCTCTTACTTTATGCACTTATTTTTTTTTATCTCTCGCACACTTCTCTCACTCTTTTGTATAGATTTATCTCTCCTTTTTAAAAATATATATATATATTTGATAATAAGCAACAATATTTGATGATAAGATTGTACCCTAACCGAAACATAATTTTTTTGCTTTGCATTGAAGAAACGTATGAATTAATTAAAAATATAAATTAGTTATGTATTTTGAGTATTCTCTCTGGTAGAGATCTATCTCTCCTTTTTTTCAAAAAAAAAAAAAGAAGAAACAAAAAAATTGATGATAAGCATTTAGTGTTAATTAAATTACATAAGATAGTTAATAATATAAAATATTTGCGTTCTCATTCAACATTGGCAAAGAAAATAAAAAAGAAAAAAAGATGTAAAAGATAAGCAAATAAACTACAGCTAATACCTTTATCTGCAAATTAAGATCAACATTGAAAAATTGGGATATAGACAAGGTTATATTAGTAGAGATATTTATAGCCAAATATATCCTTTTATAAAAATGAAAAAAAAAAAAAAAAAAAAAAAAAAAAAAAAAAAAAAAAAAAAACCTAAAAATAACATGTAACAAAATTTTCAATACACACATATTTATATATATAATAAACAGCATATCAAAATTCAAACTCTCTTGTAGCTACTTGTTGTAGCTACAGTTATTTGTAAATATTGTTTTTCTTTTACAAGGGGATGCCCTTGTTGTTTTACTTGTACATTCTTGATATATCTATAAAATTTTTCCACTTTACCCAAGGAAAAAAAAAATTCAAACTTTAAATAATTTAGTAAAACAAACTCTTCTCTTCTTTATCTTTTTTGTTTTCAATTTAAGCGATTCTCTATATTGCCTCACACCCTTGCAACTCCATCTCTCTCTCTCTTACTTTATGCACTTTTTTTGTTTCTCTGTTTGTCTCTCACTCTCTTCACCGAAACATAATTTTTAGCTTTGCATTGAAGAAACGTATGAATTAATTTGTTTTTTCCCTAAGTGAAAATATAAATTAGTTATGTTGAATCTGTTTATTGTCATATTTATATAAGTGGTAGTGATTTGTTATTTCCCTGTTAATAGGTTGTTTATTTGCTTATATGTAATTTGCCTATAAAAGGCCACTTTGTTTAATGAATTATGTATACTGCAGAAATTCTTTTTCATCAGCTTTATTGTTGAGTATTAATATTTGAGTTGCCTTTATCTTCTTTATTTCACTACACTTATTTATAGTGGTATCAGAGCTACGGTTGTAACCCACATTAAAAAAAAAAAAAAAAAAAAAAAAAACCAGTGAGGGAGAGTCAAGTAAAAGAAAGTGAGTTCGTGAGATAAAGTGATGTAGCAGCAGCTTTCTTTTTATTTCACTTGTTTTCTTTTTTACAGCAGCAGAGGACATAGGTGAACGATGGCATTAGAGACTTTTGTGCAACCAGCCATTCCACATTTCGATTGTCACTATGACCATTAGAGCATGCTGATGGAGAACTTCTTAAGGTCTGAGGAGTACTGGCAGGTTGTTGATTTTGGAGTAGCAGAACCAGTAGCTGGTGTTGTGTTAACGGAGACATAGAGGACAGAGTTAGAAGGATTGAAGCTAAAGGATTTGAAGGCAAAGAACTACCTTTTCCAAGCAATTGATCGCTCTAACTTGGAAATGATTCTCAGCAAAGAAACTTCCAAGCAGATTTGGGAGTCTATGAAGAAGAAATTTCGGGGATCAGCGAGAGCAAAAAGGCAGCAACTTTAAGCACTTTGCTCAGAGTTCGAAACATTTCGGATGAAGTAGGGAGAGTCCGTCTCTGATTTTTCCTCAAGAACAATGGCGATTATCAACAAGATGTGTATCTATGGCAAGAAAATTGATGACATTACTGTTGTTGAAAAAATCCTTCGGTCAATGATGCCAAATTTTAATTATGTGGTTTGCTCAATTGAAGAATCAAAACATCTTGATAATCTTTCAATTGATGAACTGCAGGGATCTTTGTTGGCTCATGAACAAAAATTGGCTCAATAAGAAAAAAGAAGAGCAAGCATTGCAAGCCTCCACCAACAATCAGCCTTTGGCAACAAATAGAGCAAATCGAGGAAAAGGAAAAGGTAGAGGAAACAATGATCGTAGAAACCAGCAACAAAACTCTGAAGATAATCAACTTAATGATTCTCAAGGGAGAGGAAAAGGTCTAGGTGGTCACCATTCAACCACTTTCAAACCAAAGTCAACAGACAAATCAAAAGTTGAAGGCTTCCGCTGTCATAGGTATGGCCATTATTGTTCAGAATGTCGTACGCATTTAAATAAAAATCGTGGAGAAAAATCTCACTTTGTAGAGAAGGAAGAAGAAGTGTCTTTGTTGATGGTTTGTCAAGCTAAGGAGGAAACCCACAAGAATTTGTGGTACTTAGACACAGGTTGCAGCAACCATATTTGTGCAGACAAGTCTGCATTCTCGAAGTTGGATGAATCTTTTCGTGATAATGTGAAGTTTGGTGACAACTCCAAAGTCTCTGTTACAGGAAAAGGAAAGGTGACAATCCAAACTAAGGGAAGTTCTACTTGTTGGAAACGGGGGCATTAAAAGCATAAACTTTGGATTCGATTTTGAATAGATTTCGCTAAGAATTTTTTATGGATCTATAGATGAGCGCGTTCCTCTCCGCAAGGAGATAAACGTGGTATATTTACTTTCTCAAATCCGTTTCTAAGTGAATGAGAAAATTAGCTCCAAAGTAAGTTGTTTGATAAGCCTAAATGGGTTTGCAAAATGTGGGAAATATTTGTCCCACATCGGAAAAATATTAAAACTAAAAAGCACCTTGAGGCCTATATAAACCCCCCTTGGGTTCATTCCTAAGTACTCCAATTCAGAATCATTTTCTCTAATTCTAAATTCTTTCATTCCTCTCTCTTCTTCTTCTATAAGTGTCTGTGGGTACGAACCCTTGTCTTTGGGTTCGAGCCTTAGTTAGTCACTCCTAGTCCAAGTTTAGTTAGTTACTCCGAGTTCGAGTTTGAGAGTACTACATCGAGCCAGTTCACGTATTCCTTTGGTTTGCAGTGTTACTATCGAATAAAGTAAAAGTTATTGTATCCTGGGAGATAGATGCTACTGAATCCGTTAGCACCATAGCAGGGCGAATCTATCTTAAGGACATAGAATCAAATTCTAGCCTCGACTTATTTCTAGGTTATTTTATTTGTTTTATTTTATTTAATAAGATATTAAATGTATAAATTATTATTTTATAATAATAATAATTATATATATATATATATACACACACATACATCATATTTTTGCATAATATTTAAATAGTAATACTATAGTGTATGGTATAGTTAGACCATAATTTTGAACTACAATCTTAAGATAGATTCAGCTTATACTATAGTTTAATTATTTAAATATTATTGTTATTTTATTTCTGTAAATTTGACTGTGCTCTGTATATTAAATATATTCCAGACTACTACTATGCCTAATGTTCCCATCAGTCATAGGGAGAAGCCCGAAAAATTTAATGGGGCGGACTTTAAAAGGTGGCGACAGAAAATGATGTTCTACCTTACAACTCTAAATCTAAGCAAGTACCTAACTGAAACTGCCTCAGTGCTAGAAGAGGGAGCAACTGACATTACTAAGCTATGAACTGTTGATGCATGGAAGCATGGAGACTTCCTATGCAAGAACTACATCCTCAGTGGATTGGACAACACTCTATATAATGTGTACAGTCCAATGAACACTGCTGAAGAGATAAAATTGAGGATGCTGGATTGAAGAAGTTCGTGGTCGGATGATTTCTGGACTTCAAAATGATAGACTCAAAGACAGTCATAAGCCAAGTGCAGAAGTTTCAGCTGATCCAACATGAGATACATGCTGAGAAGATAACTTTAAGTGAATCTTTTCAAGTAGCTTCAATCATTGAAAAGCTAGCACCTACTTGGAAAGATTTTAAAAACTACTTGAAACATAAACGCAAGGAAATGGGGCTCGAAGACCTGATGGTTAGGCTAAGAATTGAAGAAGATAACCGCACATCTTAAAAGAAAACCAGGAATTCTTCAATGGTGTCAAAGGCAAATGTAGTGGAAGCTGGACAAAAGAATAAGAAGAGGATGTACTCTGAAGAAGGTCCCAGCTAAGAAAACTACAAGAGATTCACTGTAAAGTGCTTCATATATGACAAGCTAGGACATCGAGTTAAAGACTGTCGTAGCAGGAAAGCACAACATAACCCCGAGAAAAAGACCACTGAGGTGCACATTACTGAGGAAGATAAGTTGATAGCTGATGTGTCAGAGCTAAATCTTTCAGTTATGGTTTCTGAAATCAACCTTGTGAGCAATAATAGAGAATAGTGGGTGGACACAAGAGCTACTCGTCATGTTTGCTCAGAAAAGAGGATGTTCACTACCTATGAAGCTATAGATAATGAAAAATAACTCTACATAGGGAACTCTTCTACTACAAAGGTTAAAGGACAAGGAAAAATCAAGCTACTAATGACCTCAAGAAAAGAGCTCACTCTTAATAATGTGCTGCATGTACCAGACATCAAGAAAAACTTGGTCTCTGGGTCACTCCTAAGCAAGAATGAGTTCAAGCTGGTCTTTGTATCTGACAAGTTTGTGTTGACTAAGAATGGGGTATATGTGGGCAAAAGGTATCTAAGTAATGGATTATTTGAGTTCAATGTAATGACTGTTGTACCCAAAGCTATTAATAATAATAATAATAAAGTTAATGCTTCTTCTGCTTATATGATTGAGTCATCTGATGTGTGGCATGGTAGGTTAGGACATATTAATTATGATACGATTCGTAGATTAATTAGCATGGATTCTATACCTAAATTTAGTATTGATTTAAATAAAAAATGGCAAATATATATTGAATCAAAATTGACTAGAACCTCATTTCACTCTATAGAGTGAAGTGCTGAACCTCTAACATTAATTTATAGTGATATTTGTGACTTTGAATCTGTGCCAACCAGAGGTGGAAAAAAGTATTTCATTACTTTTATTGATGATTGTGCAAGATACTGTTATGTATACTTGTTAAGAAGCAAAGATGAAGCCTTGAAAATGTTTAAATATTACAAGAATGAGGTTGAGAATCAACTTGGCAAGAAGATAAAGGTGTTTAGAAGTGATAGAGGTGGTGAATACGAAGCACCATTCGCTAACATTTGCTCAGAACATGGTATTATTCACCAAATTACCGCTCCTTATTCACCTCAACAAAACGGTGTTACTGAACGCAAAAATCGTACCTTAAAAGAAATAATAAATGCTATATTGATAAGTTCTTGTTTAACCCAGAATTTGTGGGGGAAAGTTTTACTTTCTGCTAATTATGTTCTCAACAAAATACCTTAAAAGAAAACAAATGTGACACCTTATGCATTATGGAAAGGTCAAAAACCTTCCTATAAATTCTTAAAAGTGTGGGGGTATCTAGCAAAGGTTGCAGTTCCTCTCCTAAGAAAGTTAGATAGGACCAAAAACCTTTGATGGTATTTTCATAGGCTATGCACAGAATAGTAATGCATATCAATTCCTTGTGCATAAATCAGACATTCTTGACATCCATGTCAATACAATTATTGAGTCAATGAATGTTTGTTTCTTTGAGGATATATTTCCTTGTAAAAATCCTCTTAAAAAAAATTATAATATTGCTAATAGCAATATACAAGAGAATATAGACCAAGAGTCTATAGATAATGAAAATAAGGAAGAACCTAGATGTAGCAAAAGAGGTAGAACGTCTAAGTCATTTGGTTTTGATTTTCCAACATATATATTGGAGAATGAGCCACAAAGCTATAAAGAAGTTATGTCTTCTCCTGAAGCTCCTTTATGGAAAGAAGCCATAAATAGTGAAATTGAATCCATCATGCAAAATCATATTTGGGAGTTAGTGGATCTTCCTCCTAGTACTATACCTTTAAGGTATAAGTGAATTTTCAAGAGAAAGATGAAGCTTGATGGTTCAATAGATAAATATAAAGTTAGGCTTGTTGCTAAGGGATACAGGCAAGAAGAAGGCTTGGATTATTTTTATACATATTCATAATAATTGGCCACAATTGTTTAAGATTCTTTTTTAAAATTTTATTATTTGGTGATCATAAAATCAGGATTTGATTGTAACTTTAAGATAATTTTGTAAATTTCTTGTTAGTGGCTAGCTAACTTAAAAATATCAGGGAAAATCTCTTCAATCTTCAATTTTCTGCTTTTGTTACATTGGATCCTTAGTAATGTGAATTGCATAAAGTTCAAAAACGAGCCACTTTTATACTTTTTCTTTTTCCTTTTTTCATAGTTTTGAAATTTTTGTTACATATATTAAATATAAAAATAGAAAATATAATGAAATTATAAAAAAAATATGTTTTACAAATTCAAGAGTCCTTGTTTTAAAAATATGTTTATTACATTGGCCGTGAATAAATTTTTAAATTTGCCCCTGTGATGAGGTCCGCCAATTTTGAAAAATTGAGACTTTGATAAATTAGAAATGTTATAAAAAATAGTACATTAATTTTAAAAATAAAACACAATAATGAAACAGTCAAAAATAAAAGATGGATTATTAATATGGGAGGAAGGAAGTAAATAAATATACAAAATTGTATAATAATATATTTTTATTTATTTATTTATTTTTGTGAGGAATTCTTATGATCTTGATTGCAAGAACCAATCTAGCTACTGTGGGAAAAGACACAAACTGTTAACAGAATTGGAGGATGCATTCGCATTCTTTTATTCAAGGCAGGGTTTATAAGAGAAGATTATTAAGAGAGAACTAAATCATCAATATATATACATATATATATATGTGTGTGTGTGTGTGTGTGTGTGTGTGTGTGTGTGTCATCTTGTGCCAAACTATTTCAAGGTTAAAAGTTTAAGGGATTCTACCAACACCAAAAAAAAAAAAAAAAAATAGGTATATGAAGTTGATTATATATACTATTATGAAATGAGGAAACAGTAAATTTTAATTAGAGAAGAAAATACTAATAACAATATAGTAATAAAAAATATTAAAATTTAATTAGAGAACAAAATTTGTAATATTCAAAAAATTATTTAATAATAGAGTAGTAGAAAATCTAATTAGCGAAGGAAATATATACAATTAAAATACTAAAAATACTAAAATTTAATTGGAGAAAGAAATATATAATATTAAAAAACTTATTTATTTCTATTGAATAAAAGGAATTATAATTAGAGGAGGGAAAAAAATACTGAAATTCAATTAAAGGATATATAATTAGAGAATGAAATATATAATTTATTTTAATAAATACATAACAATTCTATATCAAAATATACCAATAAAATAAAAATGCAAAACTTTTATATACACACTTTCACTCATGTGCACCGCACGTATATACGTGATTATAATTGAAATCAAATAATGTTGCATTTTTTATAGTAACATTTAAAGAGTTTAATTTCTAAAAAGAAAAAAAAAAAATCTAAAAATAACATGTAACAAAATTTTCAATACACACATATTATATATATAATAAACAGCATATCAAAATTCAAACTTTAAATAATTTAGTAAAAAACTCTTATTTTCTTTATTTTTTTGTTTTCAATTTAAGCGATTCTCTCTATTGTCTCACACCCTTGTAACTCCATCTCTCTCTCTCTCTCTTCATGCACTTTTTTTTGTTTCTCTGTTTGTCTCTCACTCTCTCCTAACCGAAACATAATTTTTAGCTTTGCATTGAAGAAACGAATGAATTTATTTGTTTTTTCCCTAACTGAAAATATAAATTAGTTATGTAATCTCTCTCTAGTAGTGATCTATCTCTCCTTTTTTTCAAAAAAGAAAAAGAGGAAAAAAAATTTGATGATAAGCATTTAGTGTTAATTAAATTACATAAGATAGTTAATAATATAAAATATTTGCGTTCTCATTCAAGATTGGCAAAGAAAAAAAAAAGATGGAAAGGATAAGCAAATAAACTACGGCTAATAATACAAAATAGGGACTTGAAAGGGTAAATGTAGTGAACTTTGAAAAACTTAATCATAAATGCTTCAAATATTGTTTTGTGATTAAATTATGATGTGGTTACAACTTATTATAATTGTTCTTTTGTGATAATGGAAAGGTTATACTATTTAACTACATGCCTTTTGGTATCAGGAAAAAACTTCTTCAATCTTTAATTTTCTGGTCAAGTGAATTGCATAAACTTCACAATGGAACCAACTTTACAGGTGTTTTTATTTTTTATTTTTATTTATTTTAAATATACTAAAATATGAAAAAAAAAAAAAAAAAAAAAAAAAAAAAAAGTATATATAATAATATTCTAGAATAATATTATCTAAAATTTAGTTTCAACTTTGGATTATATTCCTCATAGGCTCCTCCTAGATCCTATATATATATAAAAAATAAAAAGTAAAAATATGATGACAAGATTGTACCCTTTGATTTCTTTTGGCAAGTGAAAGTATAAATTAGTTATGTATTATATGATTATAAGAATATTTTTTTAGAGAATTATATTTTAACTTTTCTCTCTATTTTATATATAACTAGTAAAAACACACTTGAATTGAGTACCAAATTTTGAATTATACAAAAGACTTTTTTATTTAAATTAAAGGAACAAAATTATAATTTAACACATAATGTAATATTCATAAGAGAATTGGAGGATGCCATTCACATTCACATGGGCATCTCGGCACCTTTGCCCATCAAAAGCGACAGTGCAACTGCCATGCTGCACTAGCTAATAATTATGTTTTTAATTTTTATTAAGAAGATAATTTTCGGGATGAATGCGCTTCACTTGTTTGACTTTAATTTTCGTAAACAAATGACAAAAATATTCCTATTTCTTATACTCTTAATTATAAAGTTAGGAACAATAATGTCATCTTGTTTAAAAATAAAGTGTATGGTACATCATATAATAAAGTCATATAATAAAGTGTAAATGTTGTCTTTCTTTTATTCGAGATAGGGTTTATAAGAGAAGATTATTAATCATCAAGGGTTGATATATCATCTTCTGCCAAACTATTTCAAGGTTAAAAGTTTAAGCTAGGGATTCTACCAAAAAAAAAAAAAAAAAGTTATATGAAGTTGATTACATATACTATTATGATATGAGGAAACAGTAAATTGAAACCAAAAAATGGCGGCAAAAATAAAATCCATAGAATCATATTTGAGTAGAAGAAATAAATTTTTTTTTTTTTTTTAAATAACTTAATTAATAACCTAAATTAGATGAAGCCTATTTTAATAGGGGGTAAAAGTGTTTTGAAAAGTATACTTCAAGGGTGTTTTTTGCACTTCTCCCTTTTTAATACCATATTTTGTTTGGATAGATATTGTGTTGTTCTTAGCTGGTTACTTTCTTCAAAAATGGAGGATTATATGAAATTGGTATAGATTATAATTTTGTAGCTTTATGTGTTTTGACATTTTGTTTTTTTGTTGAAAATGTTTGATTGAATGCTTGAGATAGAAGAGTTATATGTTAATTTTATGTTTTCTATGTTAATTGTTGGCACCTTATATGTGTGGATACCTCTCACAATATGAATTCTCGGTTTAAGAAAAATACCTTGAGCATCGAAAGAAAGAAATGCAAAACGAATAATATTTACACTGACTGGACAGGTCGTGACAATGTATGTCCGGGTAAACTATGGATTATCAATATGTTTTAAGTGTAAATTTAATAATTGTATTATACAAAAGTGCTAGTGTGTCCACTGTCCACTAACTGTAACATAAATGAATCCCACCAATTCAGTCAATTTTTAATTTAGCCCTTGACTCTTAGTTCATGACTCTAACCTTCATTTCATTGACACTTCTTTTGATTCTCGCATTCCCATAATAAGATTGCAAAATGAAAAGTTTGCAGCCTTTGTCAGTACAAGCCTTTTAGAGTTCCATGAATTCCAGAATAGAAAGGTAGTCCTCAAATGATATGAAAATGTATCATGTATTCATCAATATTTATCTCTTTGTATTTTCTTATGTGACCAGTATGCAAATATTAGGGAAAGAGGAAGATCAAAGTTGACGTGGATATTGGTTGTGCTAGTGATGAAGGATATGATGCATGTAGTTTGACCCCTTAAATAGAACAGAGTTGAAACATAGGATTCATGTAGCCAACACCAAGTAGTTGTAAAAAAGGCTTGGTGGTTGTAGTTGTATTACCAGTGAGGTATGCACAAATTGAGGTCTAGGATCGGTGATAATCTGAGCTATTTTTTTCCCGATCTCAGTAGTTTGGGGTTTCCTGCTGGCCTTCTTGCTAAAAGTAAAAATTCATAATATGTGGTGTTACAATCGTTTTCTTTGTAAATTTTCTACACCCTTTTCTAGGAAAACCGATGCATGTCAAGTTTGTTCTGCTTCTTTGTTTGTTAAACCTTCTGAAGAAACCTCACCTCTTCAAACCAAATTTTTTTTTTTTTTTCCTGAATGATGCATGATAAGCGTAAGTAATGATTCTCTAAATGCAATGCAAGATTGAATATTGAGAATAAGAATATTAATAAATTGCTAGTCAAACTGATATTCCAAGGAAAATTTCCAAAAAGATATCTTAATCAGGTAGAATGGTGTTTATGAAACGTGGTTCGTAGTTACGGTATTGGTCGCGGTCGAGATGTAATGGATTCGGGATGAATATCGGTGTAAACCGATCGAATTGGTCGAACCTTTGAAGAAGGGTTACGAACCGTCCGCCATGCTATGAAATGCATAATAGCTAATATAGTGATAGCCAACAGGTCAGTGGTCTAGCGGTACCAAACTCTTACTTCCCAAAATGATATCAGGTGTTCGAGTCTCGGTGGAGGCATGTGTGTGTGAGTACTAATTAAGAAAAAAATATATATAATATAGTGACAGCCATTTCCACTTACTTTGACTTGTGAGGTATTAGGTATTAAACTCAAAATTAAATGAGAGCGAGAGAGACCGGGGAATTCTAAGGTCTTTGGATTTGTACAGATATCACTTAAATTCTCATTTACATGGAATTGCTCAGAAATAAAAAGCTCCTTTTTTTTTTTTTTTTTAGGGGTACTAGAAAATGAACAATTTATACAACCCATATCACTTCAACCTTTCTATCACTTGAGCACAGATAAACAGATCTACTCTAATCCTGCTAAACTTTTTGCACCTGGATCCTCTGCTATAACAATTCTCTGATGTAGTGGTGTGCTGAAAACAGTTTTTTTTCTTCGTAAATGGTGTTGAACACATTAATTCTGCTTTTATGAAAAACCCTACAGCATGGTGCTGTAACAGCAGATGATCCGAGCTACAACCCTTGTACCAGTTGAGTTGAGACCGGAAGCACACAGATCATTGCAAGCCACTTGGTGAGTGAAGGCTGAACGGTGTCGCACACTCGTGCAAAAAAATCATGTTTCTCCACAGAACCAATGTCACAGCCCTTCTTCTGCCCAGTTTGAAATTACTGGTTTTGTGACTATATTTGCGATTTTGTGGGTTGACTCTATCTCTTTTCTTTGAAGAACTCCCTCTATTTCATTTTGTGAGTCATGGTTTCCGAAACCGATATTTAAAGTGAGACGGAGGTAGTAATAAGATTGTCCCGTAGACACCACCATGAAACCAAGCATTAAAAACTTTACACTAGCGGGATCCCTACCTAGAAGAGGGTCAAATCATACTTTTTCATTACTACTTTGACACCACCATGAAAGCAAGTTCTGTACTGATTACATATTCCCATCAACAAACCACAAAAAAAAAAAAAAGAAGGAAATATTTGATGTAATATCATTATGGAACTATTCCACTTCTGAAGAGTTCAATCAGAAATGTTTTATTTTTCGTTGGTTAGAAACACTGGCACACATTTGTACCTAACAAGAGTAAAACCCTCATCTTCCACTTTCAAAAGTAGAGGAATGTTGCTGGATTACAGACCTTGGCATACAACCAGCAATTTAAGAAGAAGAAAAAAAAAAGAAAAAAAAAGATAACATTTCATCGTTGAAGCAAATTAAGAAGTACAAATTCAATTCAGCCATTACATTACACAACAGCCCAACCAGCAAATGTCTCCCATACCTAAGGAGTGGGCATCACTTACAGTCTTACAGTACACTACACAACTTGATAGATAATTTCACAATAACTCAATAACCAAATGAAAAATACTGGACAGCCCAGCAATATATATATATATATAAATTCCATGATTTTATGATTCAGCATTAGTTTTCCAACACAGTATCCATTAAAATCCACATGTCCCCTGCCAAAAAAAGAAAAAAATGAAAAAAAAAAAAAGGGGCATCCATGGGTTTTGTCAGTCAAGAATGTGAAAATTATAATACCCAGTAACAATAAAATAATTAATAATAAGAATTGAACTCAAAGCACCCCATAGATGTCTGTTACCATATTGTAGTGGCTTTGGCACAATTTTATATTTCACCAAAAATGATTCAAGAAGAAGTCTGCATGTGTTTTGAACATATGCTAGTCAATTTGCCTACCTCATTAATTTTAAATCGGTCCAATTTTTATTTTTATTTATTATTATTATTTTTTTTAACAACTGAATTTTAGATGTTGAAGTTTTGAGCAGTATTTATAGATTGAGCATTTAAAAAAATATATATATATATGTCTTAGAAAATAAAAAATGAAGGAAAAAGAGAAGAGGATTTCAATAAAAAATTATAAGAAAACAACTTTGGATAGAAAGCAATTAACAAGGAATAGAGAACATTGAGAGGATCCGTGATTTGGTGGCCTTGTATAGTCACAAAGCTGCCCACAACAACTTATTCCTGTACCCGTAACATAATAGCACTTCCACCACGTACATAATAGAAATTCAATGAATAGAAGCACTTCCACAACAACTTATTCCTGTACCCGTAACATAATAGAAATTCAATGGATAGAAGAAAGAAACAAGTTTGGTTAAGTTGCAGGGAGTGTAGAACAAGTACCTGATTCGGTTTTTCTGGACGATTACAAACCACTCAATCATTCTCACTCTAAGTTTATTATGTCTTGTCCAAAATCGAGCTGTATGCGGCGGATTCGGGAAATCTTGGACCAATCTTCCCCTTTCTCCCTTTGGCAACGTGGTTCCAGCAATGGACATCTGAATATGGCCAGGTAAGAGAGGGAGTTGGGCAGCCCCTCTTCTGGCAAGGACTGGAGCTTAGGGCAATCATAGATGGATAGGTTTGTAAGAGAGGTGAGGTGTTGAAGGCCCTTGTGGTTCAGTGCTTTCAGATTTGAAAGGTTCCAGATGTGAAGTCCAGTAAGAGTGGTGGGCAACAGGCACTCCTCCGGAAATGACTCCAACTCTTCTTCTTCATTTTCACTTTTGATCCAGAATTCTTCAAGAGACGGGAGTTTTTGCTGCAAATCCCACCTCATCCGGCCCTTCATCAGTTTATTGCAATTAATGATACGAAGTCTCCTTAAGTTGGATGGCAAACCTTCGTCTGGAAATGATTCAACTTCCGGACATTCTTGTATCTGAAAAGTATTAAGAGATTGGAGGGTGTGCATTTGATGCGGTAGCCGCTTCAGATTCTTGCAACCCCAGATTCTCAAATCCATGAGATTGGGAATGGCCAATAATCCTCCTCCATCTCCACCACCATGGGGAAAGGATACCATTTTAGGGCAATTCACTATTTCAAGCGTTATCAGATGTTGAAGCATGGTTGGGATCAAGAGCGTCTCCAAATCCATACACGAGTTGATGTAGAGATCACGAAGCTTTGGAAAGAAGCCTAACCACAGCGACTTGAGAAGATCACAGCTTTCATTAATACTCAAAACTTCAATGGATGTGGAGTAATTATACTCCTTCATCTCCTCGGACAGGGGAAACTCTAATATCCTACAGGAGGAGATGTCAAGTGTTTTCAATGTAGCGATGGGCAAAGACACCTTAACAAGAGATGAACAATTAAAGATGTGCAACTCTTCAAGACGAATATTAATGATTTCCTCTGATGGTACTGTTGCTGCTGCTAGGGACTGTAGAGCTTTACAACGTTTGATGCCAAGTTTTTTCAATGTAGCGATAGGAAAAGACACCTGAAGAAGAGATGAACAATCAGAGATACGCAACTCTTCAAGACAATTGTTGATGATTTCCTCTGATGCTAGGGACTGTAGACCTTCACAACTGCTGATCTTTAGCGTCTTAAGCTTCGGCGGCAGCCCCATGTCTGGAAATGACACAAGCCTCGGGCATTCCTCTATCTTCAACCTTTCAAGATTTACTAATCTGCACAACTCCTGTGGCAATTCCTTCAAGTTTGACATCCCTGAAATCTCCAATTGCTGTAGAGAAGACAGGTGTTGCATTTGCTGCGGCAATTCCGTCAAATTTGGAATATTTGGAATCTTCAACCCCTGAATGCAAGGAAGTCCTTGCAGTAACAGCCTAACTTGATTGGATTCGGAAATGTTAAGCTTTGTTAGGATTGGGGAGCGGATAGATAATTCACTGATCAACTTAGGACAATTGTGTATTGAAAACTCTATAAGGCTAGAGAACTCTTCAATCCCTGATGCATCCCATTCCTTCCACTCTGCCATTCCATCAAACAATAGTGTCTCCAAAGATTTAAACGGTTTGTTCGAAGAAGAAGCATTCCCATAGAACTCCCCACCGACCTTCCTTATTGCATTCATCCTTTCAATTCTTAGATATTTTAGAGAGGGTAACTGCCCAATTGATGGCAAAGAAGAGCAATTTTCACAGCCTATAAGATCCAAGGACACCATGTCACCAAACGAATTACCTTTCTCTAACCAATTTGAAAATCTTGTGCCCCCATAGTTAATGATACGGAGATGCTTCACTCCCGCATGAGGATGTAGGTTGTCGAGTATAAGTTCTTCATTTTGTAAATTGTGAGTATGGCTGACCCATTTCAGCTCTAACCCTTCAAGATGCTTCTTTCCTTTCAGATTAGCCTCTGATGCCTCCGGACCACTGGTTACGTTTTGAAGCTCTGAAATGCAGAGTTGCCCCCGAAGTTGACCGAGTTCCTTCAACCCACTAAATCTTGACCAACCATCCTTGGCAACAACAAAATCTGTTAGATGTTGGAGATCTTTCAATATGCTCATTTGAGTTGGCATCCCAGTCAATCTAGTTTTTCGGATATCAAGATAGCGCAACTTTACTAGTTTTCCTATGTTGACAGGCAACTCAATAAGATCCCCACAAAATGACAAATCTAATGTCTGTAAGTTGCACAACGTTGTTACTGTACCAGGTAATCGTTTGAGTAGAGTCCGAGAGAGATCCAAATAGCGTAAATGTATCAAATTTTCAATCGATTGAGGCAGTTCATGAATCTTATATCTTGACAAAGATAACACCCTTAAGCATCTCAAACTTGGTAACATATCATGTAGGACCTTACTGCCCAAGAAAAAAGACCGTCCTTCACTTCGAAATGATATGAAACTCCGTAAACACTTAACCTCATTAATAACCTTGAATTTCTCAAATGCATCAAATTGGCACTGAAGATATGAGAAATGGCGAACTTTTTCACATATATTATGAAGTGGTTTGTCATCATCCAACCTAACACAGAACTTCCCAGATATATCTTGAGCTAAATCATTGAGTAGGTCATGCATTACAAAATAGGAAGGACTGTCACTTAATCTCTGAAAGAATGACCTTGATAGTAGTTCATGAAAGTAGTCATTACCTTCTTCCATTGAATTTTTGCTT
Organism: Cornus florida; assembly: GCF_030987335.1. Taxonomy (NCBI): domain Eukaryota; kingdom Viridiplantae; phylum Streptophyta; class Magnoliopsida; order Cornales; family Cornaceae; genus Cornus; species Cornus florida. The sequence goes on from NW_026775573.1 coordinate 20,589,074, forward strand.
TCGGGCTGCTGCGGCACAAGATCTTCGGCTATCCATAACCGGACTAATTTCTCCTTCTTAAATACGTAATCTTTAGGAAATTTCGAACAATATGCAAAGCATCGCTTTAAATACGAAGGAAGATACTGATAGCTCAATCTTAGAGCTGGAATAACGTTTTTCTCCTTCAAACCCCATATCTTGCTTTCCAGTATTTTTTTCCAGTACTCAATATCCTGATTGGACCTCAAGAGACCCCCAAGTGATTTTACAGCTAAAGGCAGGCCTCCACACTTCTTCACAATTTCTCTTCCAATTTTCACTAGCTCTGAATTAGGCCTATGATCTCCATTCACAAATGCATGCCTTGCAAATAATGACCAAGAATCGTCAACCAACAGTGGCTCCAAGTGATGACTAGGAATGGCGCCCATTACTGATGCAACCTTTTCACTGCGTGTTGTTATCATAATCCTACTTCCCTGTGCTCCACCAATGAAAGGTTTTCTTAAGCGGTCCCAGACATTATAATCATCGTTCCAAACATCGTCTAAAACAATAAGAAATTTTTTGCCAGTGAGGCTCTCTTTCAACTTGATTTGAAGCTGGTCAAGGTTGTCGATGTCCTTGTTTGTTCCGTTAACATCGTCCAAAATTTTCTTTGTTATCTTGTAACTATCAAATGCATCGGAAACGCAAACCCATGCTTTCAAATGAAATTTGTCCTTTACTTCAGTGTCATTGTATATATGTTGAGCAAGGGTTGTCTTTCCCAAGCCACCCATTCCAACAATGGAGATCACAGGAATCTGATTCCCAGTTGCAATATCGTCGGTCAACAATTTCATTATATCCTCTTTGTCTTTGTTCCTCCCATAAATCTGAGACTCATTTACCAGGGAAGTTTCTTCTCTGTTGTTTGGTAAGTGGGAAGTTCCTTGTCTTCCAACATTCTCCATCAAATGAAGAGAATTTTTTTGGTTGATGAACTCGTCCAACTTACTGATGACCTCTTTCATCATCGACTCTATAGCATTATCAGAATGATAAGCAGGAGTCGAGACAAAACAATTAATTCGTAACAGAAATTGCTTCATTAGATGGAGAAATCGACGAACAATACTTGTGCTGCTTTGGGTTTGGGGAGGATGATGATCATCAGCTTCCAACTTGTGCCTCAAGGCCTTGGTAGCTATCTCGTCCAGTAAGTCGTCAGCTTGGTAGACAACATGTTGAAGCTCGTCCAGCCAAGCTTTCACTGCCGGGTTGGTAATCTGCTTGTCCTCGGCATCATCCAACACTACTTGAAGGGCCAGTAACTTTGTCTTCATATTGCCTATGAGTCCATCATCAAATTTTTGTTTGGAAAAGAAGCTTATGAACTCCGGAGAAGCCAGACGATCAAACAGCACGTCAAAGGAAGCCGAGAGAAGTGCTCCAACCACCATTTCAGCCATTTTCTTGTTCTTTAAGTTGCTGAGTAAAGCGCAGAATAGAAGGAAAGAGTGAGAGTGCAAGCAGAGTAGGTATGTTTGCACAAATATGGATGCTGCAAGCAATACTATTAAAGGTCCCCCCACACGGCTAAAAATTAATGAAACTATTTGATTGTGCATTTGGGTAAGTTTGTTTCTTTTTATTTTTATTTATTTTTTTTGGTTTAATTGAGATGTGAATAATTACTCTGTACCGAACATGAGTGGGCAATCATAAAAACAAATTTGAAAATATATTTCTATAGTAATAATATATTGGCCACAATCGTGTTTTTTTTTTTGGTTATTATTATTATTTTTATTGTTATTTGGTTATTATTATTATTTTTGTTAAATTGATATCGACGTGAATAACTTACCCAAAAAAAAAGATATCGATGTGAATAACTATTCTGTACTGAACTTGAGTGGAATCATAAAGATATCGAAAATATATTGTAATAATTGACCACAATTGTTTAAGATTCTTTTTAAAAATTTTATTTTTTGGTGATCATAAAATGAGGATTTGATAAATTAGACAAAACTTTAAGCTACATTCTGTAAATTTCTTGTTAGTGGCTAGCTAACTTAAAAATATCAGGAAAAATCTCTTCAATCTTCAATTTTCTGCTTTTGTTACATTGGATACTTAGTACAGTGAATTGCATAAAGCTCAAAAACGAGCCAATTTTATACTTTTTCTTTTTCATTTTTTCATAGTTTTGAAATTTTTGTTACATATATTAAATATAAAAATAGAAAATATAATGAAATTATAAAAAAATATGTTTTACAAATTCAAGAGTCCTTGTTTTAAAAATATGTTTATTACATTGGCCGTGAATAAATTTTTAGATTTACCCCTTTGATGAGGTCCGCCCATTTTGGAAAATTGAGACTTTGATAAATTAAAAATATTATAAAAAATAGTACATTAATTTTTAAAATGAAACAACAATAATGAAACAATCAAAAATAAAAGATGGATTATTAATATGGGAGGAAGGAAGTAAATAAATAAACAAAATTGTATAATAATATATTTTTAATTATTTATTTTTGTGAGGAATTCTTAATTTCTTATGATCATGATTGCAAGAGAATTGGAGGATGCATTTGCATTCATTCACATGGGCATGTCGGCACCTCTGCCCATCAAAAGCGACAGTGTAGCTGCCAGGCTGTACTAGATTCATTTCACATTTGACTTTGTAATAATTTGACCACAAAAGCTAATAATTTGTGCTGGGAGGCCATTGACTCTTCTCATATGTTTTTGTTTTTCTTATTATAAAGATAATTTTCACACTGATAAACGCACTTCACTTGTTTGTCTTTAATTTTCGTAAGCAAATGAAAAAAATATCCCTAATTCTTATACCCTTGAACTAAATCATCAAGGGTTGATATATATATATATATATATATATATATATATCACCAAACTATTTCAAGGTTAAAAGTTTAAGGGATTCTACCAACACCCAAAATATATATATATATATATATATATATATATATATATATAATTTTAAAGAAAAAAGTTCAATATGGACTGAAACATCACTCCACAAGTTTAAAAATAAAGTAAGATTCCAATCTGACTACTGAAAGAGATTTGGCATTGATATTGGCACATCGAAGCCAATAAAAAAAATACTACGTATGTTTTACAAATTCAAGAGCTAAACCAGCTAGTTTTTTGAAATTGATATTCAAATTTAATTTTCTGAACTTGTAAAGAGTACAAGTCAAAATTGAAGTATGCATAAATTGAATTCAAATAATCTTAAACTTGGCTTGGCATTGTTCGGCTAGGTAGAAGAAGAGAATAAACTTAGGAGAGAATGAAAGAGAAAGTTTAATTGTTTTTATCATTATATTCAATAATATTTAGTGCTAAACTCATAAAACTCTTACTATTTTTAATCATAAAATCTCAAACTGTTTCAAAAAACTCCAGTACTATTACAAAATTATCATATTGCCCCAATTCTGTTAGTTTGGGGTGTTAAAATTGCACTTCCTGCTCACTTGTATTGGCAAAATATTTTTAGTGACAAAATTACTACTGCAAAACACATGTGCCAACCATGTGTTGATACATTTTTTGTTATTCGAAAAATGCCCCTAAGCATGTTAAATAATAGAAGGCAAAGTTTACTCATTCATGAAAATGATTGAATTAAAATTTTATATAATTTATGACTGAAGACATTAAAAGAATATTTTAAAAAAAAAATTACCATCAAATTATGTATTTCCTTTTAAAACACAGATAATTCCTTTCATTTTATTTATTTTTTAGAAATATAATAAATCTAACTTTGAAAATCTTATTCCAATTGAGTTTTGAATCAATAGTTTTTTTTATATATATACTATTTTTCAAAATAATAAATAAAGTTTTGTAATTAGAGTTTTATTCTAAATTAAGTGGTTATCCAAAATCAATTAGTTTTCCATTTAAACATATTTGAAAAAAAAAAATATTAACTATCCTAATTGTTGTCAATTTTTACATCTAAATTGTGTAGTAATTAGTCGATTTTAATGACTTATTTAATTTTTTGTTTACCAAATTGTGAATTATACAAAAGACTTTTTTATTTAAATTAAATGAACTAAATTATAATTTAACACATAACGTAATATTCATAAGAGAATTGAAAGATGCCATTCACATTCACATTCACATTCACGTGGGCATGTTGGCACCTCTTCTCATATGTTTTTGTTTTTTTTATTAAGAAGAAATTTTTTGCAGGGATGAATGCGCTTCACTTGTTTGCCTTTAATTTTCGTAAACAAATGACAAAAATATCCCTATTTCTTATACTCTTAATTATAAAGTTAGGAACAATAATGTCATCTTGTTTAAAAATAAAGTGTATGGTACATCATATAATAAAGTCATATAATAAAGTGTAAATGTTGTCTTTCTTTTATTCGAGATAGGGTTTATAAGAGAAGATTATTAATCATCAAGGGTTGATATATCATCTTCTGCCAAACTATTTCAAGGTTAAAAGTTTAAGCTAGGGATTCTACCAAAAAAAAAAAAAAAAGTTATATGAAGTTGATTACATATACTATTATGATATGAGGAAACAGTAAATTGAAACCAAAAAATGACGGCAAAAATAAAATCCATAGAATCATATTTGAGTAGAAGAAATAAATTTTTTTTTTTTTTAAATAACTTAATCAATAACCTAAATTAGATGAAGCCTATTTTATCAAATTTAACAATAAAATAAAAAATTTAAAGATTACTACAAAGGTAAAATCAATAGAATCATACTCAAATAGAATAGGAGAAAGAATTAAAGATTCTTTTAAATCAAAAACTTGAAAAATAGCATAAAAGAACAAATCAATAAAATTATACTCGATTATAATAAAAGAAATAATTAAAAAAAAAAAAACTTAATCAAAAACTCTAAATTGGACGAAACATATTCCATCAAAATTCAAAAGCAAATAAAAATAAAAAATAACGGCACAGATAAAATCAATTGATCATATTCAGATATAATTAAAAATTCTTCTAAATCAAAATATTGAAAAATAAGTAAAAATAGAAAATAACAAAGAATTGAAAATTCTTTTAAATCGAAACTTTAAAAATAACAGCAAAAGTAAAATTAGTATAATTATACTCAAATATAATTTTTTTAAAAAAAATAATTTTGTATAAAAAAATAAAAAATAAAAAAAATAAAAAAATCTTATTTAATAATTTTGTATAGCATTTTCCAATTAACATTGTACAAAGTAAAGCTACTTTGGATTACGGGTCCCTCACGAAAGCATCATGAAAGAAAATGCTCCAACAAGTCTAAAAATAGTTGCTGCAATAACATGGGACAATGTACCTTCCAAATATATATATCTGCGTATATATATTTATATATATATCTACACTATTAAGTTTATTATTGAAAGTACAAAAATTGTTGTCAGTGTTTCTGTATATTAATTTATTTAATAATATAGTACTAAAAATACTAATAATAATAATAATAATAATAATAATAATAATAATAATAATAGTAGAGTAATATAAAATATTTGAAATTCAATAAAAGGAAATCTGAATAAAAATATATATATTGAAATTCTATAAAAAGAAATCTAATTAGAGAAGAATATATATAATATTAAAAAATTTTAATTAGTAAAGAAAATACAAATAATAATTATATAGTAATAGAAAATACTGAAATTCAATAAATGAAAATCTAATTAGAGAACAAAATTTATAATATTAAAAAATTTATTTAATAATAGAGTATTAGAAAATCTAATTAGTGCAGGAAATATATACAATTAAAAAATTAAAAAAACTAAAAGTCAATAAAAAGAAATCTAATTGGAGAAAGAAATATATAATATTAAAAAACTCATTTATTAAATTGAATAAAAGAAATTATAATTAGAGGAGGGAAAAAATACTGAAATTCAATTAAAGGATATATAATTAGAGAATGCAATATATAATTTATTTTAATAAATACATAATAATTCTATATCAAAATATACCAATAAAATAACCATGCAAAACTTATATATACACACTTTCACTCATGTGCACCGCACGTATATAAGTGATTATACTTGAAATCAAATAATGTTGCATTTTTCATGGTAACATCTAAAGAGTTTAATGTCCAAAAAAAAAAAATCTAAAATAACATGTAACAAAATTTTCAATACACACATATTTATATATAAAATAAACAGCATAGAAAAATTCAAACTTTAAAAAATTTAGTAAAAAATTTCTTATATTCTTCTTTTCTTTATCTTTTTTTATTTCAATTTAAGCAATTATCTCTATTGTCTCACACCCTTGCTACACCACCTCTCTCTCTTACTTTATGCACTTTTTGTTTTGTTTCTCTCACAAAGTCTCTCACTCTTTCGTAGAGATTTATCTCTCATTTTTTTCAAAAAAAAAAAATTTTTTTGAGGATAAGCAACAATATTTGATTGCTTGTACCCTAACCGAAATATAAGTTTTTGCTTTGCATAGAAGATACATATGAATTAATTGAAAAAATATATATATTATGATGCAGATTACATAATATATACAAGTAATATGCATTACCTAAGTGGATTCCGAATTCTCTGTTTGTTTTCAGGCTTATATGACAATCAACAAATAAAGAAGTTGTGTCTGCAAAACAATAATTAAATAATTAGTATAAATTCCGGACAAGAGAGAGTAGGAGATACACATATAAAATGAAATGCAGATATAATAAATTCACAATTCAAATCGTAGCCAACTGATGGAGGAAACCCAATAGTATTAATTTTGAGGTAGGAGGATAGCTCTGTGTCAAAAGAATTGTAGAAACCCAATTATTTAAAGATAAAGTAGAACCAAAGATAAAAATGGTCAAGTGAGAAAACACCCTAAATTAATCTTACAGTACATATCACACTCTTCACGTGCAAAAAACACTCTTAAAGTTTTAATTTGGTACAAATACGTCACTAAAAAATTTAAATTCAAAGTTAACTAAATTACCCTTACTAAATTATTTTATAAAATATATAAAAATAAATAATTTTGTAAAATGACCGAAAAGAACACTATTGGAGGATGCCCCTCTCGTACAAAAAACACTCCTAAAGTTTTAATTTGGTGTAAATAGATCCCTCTGACAAATATAAACCCTAAGTTGACTAAATTACCCTTACTGAACCATTTTATAAATATAAAAATAAATAATTTTATAAAATGACCGATAATGACATTATTGGAGACGCCGGCAATAGACAAGTAAAGTAAAAATATAAAATGAAAATAAAAGTAAGATAAAAATAAAAAATAAAAAACAAAAATAAAGTGCAAACTAATGAAAATAAAAAAATTTCCAAACTCCGAAAACCATTACATACTGATATTGGAATTTTTTTTTTTTGTTCAACAGTGTTGGTACAAAATAAAATAAAATAAAGGAAAAAAATATTAGTAGAAAAATGTAAACTGGAATCTCAAAAAAATTAAATTCTTGTTCTACAAATTCTCAAAAAAAAATTAAAAAAAATGTTTAGAGATATATATAAAGAAAAAAGTTTCAAAACGAAAGTATAAAGTAATATGCACATAATACCCATATAGTATGAAATTAGTAGCATATATATCCCTTTGTGTATTTTTAGAAGAGTAAAAGGGCAAAACGGGTATTACAATACTAATTTATGTCGGATGGGATATTTTTACACAATGTGAAAAGATTATGGGTATTTTTTGCATACTTTTTTAAATATGGAGTAAAAGTGTTGCGCAGAATAGAATTTAGGGTTATTTTTTGCACTTGTCCAAAAATAAATGATCAAGAAAATTTTGAAAAATAACGTTACTTCTGATAATAGGTCACACTCAATAAGGGTTTTGGGGAAAATAAAATGTTGAATTCTCATTCTAATAGAACAAATAAAAATGGTAAAAAATTAGAAAATTAACGCTAAATATAGAAACAAAATTAACAACTAAATGTATTGAACTTATGAAGGTACTTGAGGACAAAATTTAGAATAACTTTGTTACGGATGATGATGAATGTTTCAAATGTTATTATGTCATTAATTTGAGATGGGGAGTATGATTGTGTGGTGAAATCTTTTGGTAATCATGAAAAATTTAATAAATTTTCTAATAAAGCATGACCAGTTAAGTGTTTGTGTAAGTTTTGCTGTTGTTTTTATTTTTTTTTTCTTTAATTTGGTTTGAACTTGAGTGGAATCATTATATATATATATATATAGTAATAATTGGCCACAATCGTTTAAGATTATTTTTAAAAAAATTATTATTTGGTGGTCATAAAGTGGGAATAAAAAATATATTGTAATAATTGGCCACAATCGTTTAAGATTCTTTTTAAAAAAATTATAGTTTGGTGGTCATAAAATGGGGATTCGATTGTAACTTTCAATTAAATTTTGTAAATTTCTTGTAGTGACTAACTTAGACATGGCAAGGAAAAGTCTCTTCAATCTTCAATATTTTGCTTTGTTACATCGGATCCTTAGTACAGTGTTTTTTTCACCTTTTTTTTTCAAAATTTTGAAAAATTTTGTTACATATATTAAATATAAAAATATAAAATATGATAGAAATTAATTATATATATATATATATATATATTTTACAAATTCATGAGCCAAGCCTGGTTTTCGAAATTGAGTTTCAAGTTTAATTTTATGAACTCGTAAAGAGTATATGAGATAAAAACTAAACTTAATATGCATGAATGGAATTCAAACAACTCTGAACTCGGATTAAAATGACTCAAAAAAGAAATAAAATATACAATATATTCAAAATCGTTAATATACCGTCTCAATAAAATGACCTAACTTATGAAGATACAAACCTGTATATGTTTTGAAAGTGAGAATTCAGGAAGAGGAGAGTAGCTATGGAAAGAGAGTCTTCAAATCTTGAGATATCAAGTAATTAAAGCTATGAAATTGTATGTTTGCACACGTCTAATGGATGCTGCAACCAATATATATCATTAAATTAGGTCCCACACGACTTTAACTTATATGGGCCTAAAAATAAATATAAAAAAAAAAAGAAGAAGAAGAAGCAAAATGACATTATAGCTAATATACCATCTCAATAAAATTATTATTCAAAAAAATATATATATATATATACACACACACTTTAAACAGAAAAATTCAATATAACATCTATAACATGACTCCACAAGATGGCTAACATTAATCCAACATAACATCTGTAACACTTTAATGTTAGACTCCACAAGTCTTAACATTAAAGCAAGATGGCATTTTAGTTATTGAAAGAGATTTGGCACATTAAAAATGATAATGCACCTACTATATTCATTTCATTAGGAATAATTTTATGCACCACACAAAACTGATAATGCATTGGAGGCCATTGACTCTTCTCTTCACATATGTTTAGTAGCAGCTAAAATATGAAATCGTGATATTCTAAGAAATATGGACACAAGGCGGTATCGGATGCACGCGGTCGAACACGTATTTGACACGGCTAAAAAATTTACTTTTTTAAATAATTATTTTTTGAGATGGACATAACCTGAATAATACGCTAATAACATGACAGCAAAGACACCGCTGGTCATGTTTTGGCACTTTCGTGACACACGAGTCAATTTTTTTTCTGAGGAATTCTCGAGTGCGATTTTGATTGCAAGAGGAAAGGGCCCTTATTGTCACACTCAAGCAAGACACATTCACATGGGCACCTCTTGCCCATCAAGAGCGACTGTGCAGCTACAACACACTATATTCATTTCACCTTGACATTGGAAGCAAATGACAAAAATATTCCTAATTCTTATTCTCTTAATTATAAAGTTAGGAACAATTATGTCATCTTGTTTAAAAATAAAGTGTATTTGTCAAATAATAAAGTGTAAATGTTGTCTTTCTTTTATTAAAGGTTGGGTTTGTAAATGTGTGCTTGGGTTGTTTTAAGTGGAGAGAAAAGAAAGAACATATGCTATTCTTTAAAAAAAATGAGAAGATTTAAAGAGAAATAATCATGAATAAATAATACTTTCATAATTTTAAAATTACCCTCAACAATTAAAATAATAAACATATTATGACACTTAAGTCCAATCTTTAAAAAAAAAGTATCATCAAATAATTGGATCGTTATTTTTTCTCTTCTTTTCTCTTATCTACTTTTTCCAAACAAAAATACTATCATTTCTTTTTTTTTCCTTTAGAATTTATCCAAATATGAATAAAGGTCCTTGCTAATTTGTTATACTTTCTTTTCTTTTCTCTCATGACTAATGTTATCATTTCTTTTCTTTTATCTCCTATTTATCCAAACGAAATCTAAATAAAGTCTGAAGTAGTTTGGTCCATTCTCATCGTAATGGTTTAATTATAAGTCAAAAACCTCAATAGAATTATCAACTTGTGAAGATACAAGCCCGCAATGTGATATATATTAGAAAATACATAAAAGACCAAGGGAATTCTTCAATTTGTAACTTTTTTAAATAAAAAAAAGTAACATTCCATCTAAAAAAAAAAAAAAGAATATAACTTCTCCATTAAAATTCCAAACTATCATTTTTAGTTAAAAACCCTTGTGCATGATTATAAGATATTTTTTTGCACATCACAAAATAATCTAGTAGATGCACATCAAAAGCAATAGTGCACCTACTAGATTCATTTCATCTTTTAGGTTGAAATAGATTTTGCACCACACAAACGCCAATAATGCGTTGGAGGCCATTGACTCTTCACATATTTTTTTTTTTTTTTTTGTATTAAGAAGATAATTATTCACACTAATTTATGGACCACACAAGCCAAATGCTTTCTCACATTTTTATGAAATCAGATTCTTCACTACATTTGATGTAACATAATAATAATAATAATATTTGGGTAAGTTTTGTTCTTTGCCCTGAAAATGAGTAGGAATTACAAAAAAAAATAAATATAAATATAAATATAAAAATTGAAAATATATTGTAATAATTTTGAAAAATGATCAAGGAAATTTTGAAAAATAATATAACTTTTGATATATTGGTCACACACTCAATAAGGGTTTTGAAGTAAATAAAATGTTGAATTCTCATTCTTATAGAACAAATGAAAAATGAAAAATGAAAAATTAGAATATGAACATTAACAACTAAATGTTTTCTGAACTTGTGAAGAGTCTGAATTGAAATCCAAGCTGAGTATGCATAAATTGAATTTGAACAATCTTGAACTCAAATAAAAATGACTCAAAAAAGAGATTAAACATATTCAAAACCGTCAATATACCATCTTAATAAAATTAATATTCAATATATATATATTAGGGATGTCAATTTTTACCGCCCCGCCGGGGCCCCGCCCCGTCCCGCCCCGTTAATAACGGATATGGGAACACTTGTTATACCGTTGGGGCGGACATGGATACAAATTTTGTACCCGTCGAGGGTCACAAGGCGGGTAAGGGTTCAATATACATATCCTAGGGGCCCCGCCCCGTCCCGCCCCTCATATAACTATATTTAATATATATATATATATATATATATATATATATATTAATAAGTTATTTTAGCGGCTTACCCAATTACCCATCTCTTACAATTCTAATTTGGGATGTAAACTTGGTATTAAATTTGCTTTTGTTTTGGTTATAGTAGAAGTTGGAGCTTAGAACTTCTTGTGATTTGGTTGTATTAAACTTTTATTTTTGCTTATTATGTTCTCTGAATTATGTTATGTGCATGTTATTTTTTTTATTTTTATTAGGATACATAATTTTATTTATGTTGTGTCATTCCTAGGCTTTGCACATTTAAATAGCAGAAGTTTAAGTTCCAAAAAGTGGGAGAAAAAAATTTGTTAGTGGGGCGGGGCACGGGGGCACAGTATTTCTTAACGGGGCGGGGTTGGATATGAAAATCCAACCCGTCGTGGGTCTCGGGGCGGGCATGGACTTAATAAAAATTAAAAGGGGCGGGGCGGGATTTAGGGAAACCCGCTCCAAACCCGTCCCGTTGCCATCCCTAATATATATATATATAAACACTTTAAAGAGAAAAGTCCAATATGGCATCTGCAACACAATTCCTCAAGTTTAACATTAAGCAAGATATCAATCTAGCTACTAAAAGAGATTTGACATTCACATTTAACACATCAAAAAGAAAGTACACCTACCATGCATACTCTTTTCATCTTTTATGTTGAAATAATTTTATGGACCACACAAAGTCAATAATGCGTTGAAGGCCATTGACTCTTCACATATCCTTTTTTTTATACAAAGATAATCATTCACACTAATTTATGGGCCACACAAGCCAAATGCTATCTCACATTTTTATGAAATCAGATTCTTCACTAAATTTGATGTAACATAATAATAATAATAATAATAATAATAAGTCATATACTTTAATGAAGGAATGAAGCAGTTTGGTCCATTCGCATCATAATTGTTCAATGGTAAGTCAAGCCTCTTGGAGATTACCACATACGTTAAGGTTTTTGAGAGTTCAAAGCTTACTATTGTCGAGCAAAAGCTAAAATAATTTTTAATAATTTGGTACTAAGCTAGTGCAATCATCAGTTTTTGATATTTCATTAAAAAAGAAGAAATATATATAAATAGAAAGAAAAAAAAAAAAATCAATTCTGTTTTGAAAGGTAAATCTATATCAAGCTACTAAAACCTTGGGACAAGATTGGAATGTTATAAAATAGTTTATTTTTAAAGTTGGGATTTTCTAAAAACACCAAAGGAAATAGTCCTATTCCTCCCATCCCAAAAGAGTTAAAGAGTGTAGCTCTTTTTATTGGACCTTGTGGAGGGACCAAAGATAAAAAAAAGAAGTTGGAATAATTTTTTTATTTTATTTTAATTCACATCTTTATAAGAACCGTGAGATTATAAGAAACACGAACACAACATGATATCGAATATACGCTTGAGACACGGTCGAAGACATATTCAACAAGGCTAAAAGATTCCACTTTTTTTAAATGATTATTATTTTTTAGACGGACACGTTTGAATACGCTAAGAACACAACTGGATATGCAAAATAATGACTAGACATGTTTTGACAATTTTGGAACACACGGGTCACTTTGTGAATATTGTAAAAAAAAAATTTAAATCATGAGGCTCAACTCAAATTTTAAAATCTAATGCGTCAAAATAAAAACTAAACTTAAAAGTCCAACAACATTATAATGTTATTCATTCATATCTTTTGCATAAAACTTTTCTCTCATATTATAATATAATGTAAGCCAAATCAATGAGAGAGAAAGTGAGAAGAAGTAGAGGAGGAAGAACAAGAAGAAAAAGAGGAGAAATGAAGAGTACGTCAAAGAAACAGTGGAAACATGTCCTAAAATGTGTATGCCACTATTGAGATATTGAAAAAAAAATTAAAAATACTACCTTTGTATCATTATACATGTCTAGTTTTAAAATTCACACTTTTTAAGACATTAGACTTTATTATATTTTATTACATTGGCAGAAGGTTTATTTTCAAATTTACCCTTTGAGAATTGGAACTTTAATTTATTTTATCTTTTAGCGATAAATTGATAATGTTATAAAAAATAGTGTATTAATTTTTTAAATGGGACAATTATTATGAATCAACCAAAAATAAAAAGATGTACCATTTATATAAGAGGAGGAAGTAAATAAATGAACAAAATTGTATAACAATACATGTTTTTTTTTTCATAATTATAACAATACATTTTTAGAATTCTTATGATCTTGATTGCTAAGCGTCAAACTAAAGCAAGATGCAACCGGCCTATCCGATCGTTTATTACTACACTTGTACTACACGAACGGTCTGGATGTGGTTGTTGCACCGTGCAACAGCCGCACCCGACCATTCACTACTGCGCGTGTAATATACGCACAAGCAAGTGTATTATACGAATGGTACGGCGCACCAAAATTTTTCTCCCAATTTAGCTAACGTGGGAAAGAGACAATGTAAAAGAATTGGAGGATGCATTCACATGAGCATGAGCATGTCCGCAACTTTGCCCATCAAAAGCGACACTGCAGCTTCCAGGCTGACTCTTCACACATGTTTTTGTTTTTTTATTAGGAAGACTTCACTCTTTTGTCTTTAATTTTTGTAAGCAAATAACAAAAATATCCCTAATTCTTATACTATTAAATAAAAAAGTTACAATAAAGTGTATTTTCTCAATAATAAGTGTAAATGTTGTCAGTTCCGGTTGAGTTATTTCAAGAAAAAAGAGATCACACTAACTATTATTTTGAATCTTTACAAATCAAACATTGTTCAAAATAATCAATTGGTTAAATGTCCAACACAAACTGCAATACAAAAAGTAGCAGAAAGGATAAGTCATGCTTCTTTAGGCTGCTGGGTAACACTAACACCTTACTCGAAACTCATGTTTTCAGCCTCATGCCTCAAGGAATCAAACAACACAGTGGATAAATAACGCTCTCCAAAGCTTGGGAAAATAACCTGTACATAACAAATATAAGTGCCATATTCTATTGGGTTCTTCACTTGTTCTAGAAAAATAAAAACCTATAAAACAAATCAAGTTCATACAGTTTATACTAAAGGTAGTACAAAACACCATAGGCTAGCAAAAAATCACGTTGATATCGCACGAAGGGTTGACAAGTTTTTGGAGCATGAAAACCTGATCTAATTTTGATTACAAATATTTGTGTATGTGTGTGTACATACACACATTTGGCAACATTTAATGAAAATGTAGTACTCTGAACAATTTTAGTTCACGGTTCTAACAGCCGGTATCTCCTCTTCCCTCCCCTATTAATCAACTGATAACAAAAGGACCCAACTTTAGTGTCCTCATGCTGCTTTTAATCAGAGTTACGCACGGTCTATCCAATTTCTAACCACAAGTATATGCCTAACACTAACATTAACTAACTAAAATCATATTGAGTTAGGATTCACCAAACTATAACACTCTTTACTGTATGGAAACTTGAGGATACACTTTAAAGTTCAACTCTTTTCATCAGTGGTCAATATTTGAAAAAAAAAGAAAAAAGAAAAAAAGAAAAACCCTCCATGCCTGCAATTCTTAATGGCAACAGATGATGCAATGAGGAAAACAAGAAACCTAGAAAATGAAGTACAAATACTGAGGTGAATATATATATAATATGTAAGTTGGATTAAAGAAATTTAACTTACAACAATGAGTTTCCCAGAATTTTCTGGTCTCTTGGCTATCTTTATTGCAGCAGCAGCTGCAGCCCCAGAAGATATCCCCACCTGCAAACAATCTCACCACAAACATGACAAAACATAGGAAATGTTGATGACAGAAACAACATAGTATGTACAACTAGGAATTTGGGGACTTTGATAAGAGAAAGGAGTGTCAGAAATACATGTGAGACCATTATAAGAGATCTTAACTAACTGAAAACATACCAGTAAACCTTCTTTCAAAGCGAGAAGCTTAGTAGTGTCCAAAGCTTCTTCACTCGATACCTGAATATTTACAAAAACATCGCAATTGAGAAAAAGGAAATCCAGTTCTTTGTTTCTTTTGTTTGGGCAAATAACTCACACATCACTTGAACCCTCGACCTTCTAATTTCGAAGGTAGAGGAAATAACACTAGTCTACAGCCTTTGATGGTTAGGAAATCCAAGTTTAAAGTTGCTGGAATTCACATAATAGATATTGCCATATCAGGAAGTAAGTGGGCGGGCACATATCAACAGTTTGGATTTAAATTCAATTTTAATCCAATTCCCATACTTTGGATTTGGTAAGAGTGTTATAATCCCCTAAATCTGATGAGTACCAAAGTCCATTTCACTATATATGTTCATTAACAGAATGACCTCGGATTTAAGGGGATTCTAGAACAATGGGTCGATGAAATAATAAAATAGTGTAATACCAATTAATATGATTAGTTATTTTGATAAGCAAAGGATACACAAGAAGATATTGCAAAAAAGGGACAAAACCCATGAGTAAAGTTAATTTAATATAATACACACACACACACACACACACAAAAAAAAAAAAAAAAAAAAAAAAAAAAATTCACTAATACTGTATATGGTTACTAACTTAACATTAGCCACTAGATTCACAATATTCAAGGCTGAAAATATTTTGAAATTCATTGGTTTTTCTTTTGGTTGTTTGGTTATATCAATTTTAGTTTGATGATAGATGTCAAATTTGGATACGACAAGTATAAATTCATAAAATTCTATTATTACCAAACTTTTGTTTTATGTAAATTATCTTAGAGTGAACAATTATTTGGTGGGAAATTTCTTTTTTTTCAACATACTAATTGAAATAATACTTATGTTTGCCAGTCATATTACCAAATCATAAGTTCTTACAAGATCAATTTAAAACACCAAATAACTGGTCTAAATTTAATCCATTTATTGCCTATATAACAGCATGAATTTAAGGAACATCCACTATCTGTGTGCTTTTATGAGAACTATAAACAAAATGCTACAAAGGTTATTTTTGCTCAACAACCATGATAAGAATAATTTTTCATAAAGAAGCAGTTCAATGGTACTACTAGAAAATGCAACAAAGTCAAGGAGAAGCAGAAGGTGACAATGTGAATCGTCTAAAAAAATCCTCAAACTAAATTCCTGATAATAAGATTTTGAGGCTTACTTGAACAACTTCATCAAGAATGTTGACATCCAATACAGCAGGGATGAAGCCAGCACCAATTCCTTGTATCTTATGTGGGCCTATCAGATGAACATATGCAAATATCCAATCAGGAAAGAATCAATATGTGAAGATGTTTCTCTTCTCAAAAGATCTTGATGCAAGAAAACACATTTAAAACCTTGACTTTTGACATTGAAGAAGAATCATACTCACCAAGAAAACAAAAATTGGAAACACGAAGAAAAAGATGAACAAAACAAAAACTGGTAGCAACTTCCAAATATTTTTTTTTTTGTTGACCACAACAAATGAATAAGCTAACTGGTAATATTGAAAGATCAATTTGGAAGAAGCATTTCCATGAAAGTCTACCAACTCTGAAACCACCTGAAATTTCATGACAATAACAGAAATTTTAACCAAACAGAGTTATCACCGATTTCTTAAGCAGGAAAAAAGTGTTTGATCTTTGCAAGCCTGGGACATATTGATGGTAGTTTGATGCCCATTCAGTTAATCGCTTTCCTTCGACAAGTGAAAAAATGATCTTTAGGTTTACTAACTTCATACAGGAAAAGCCAAAGTGCATTTTCTTATCAGAAGTAACATGACTCTCAGAGCAGCTGAGATTAACATAGTTGAAACATAGTTGACGGGGCTACCTAATGACAGGAGCACTCTAACAGTAATGAAGTAAAATCAATAACATCAACAAAAAGTACATAAGAAGAGAATATAAAATTACTATTAAAACTTTCTTCCCACAATGGTCTGAAACCACTCTCTAATACTGCTCATGCATTCATAGATAATTATCCACAATCCAGGAACTGGACTAAATTACAAACCGTACCTCCACCAAACTTACTCTTTATGAATCCTATTGAATATGTCCATTTTAGGATTTTTAATAAAGGGTGTTTTTCACAAGCTTGAAGAGCTCAGATATCTTTCATAAAATTTACTGCATATCTGCCCTCAGAATTTTATTGTTTCACTGCAACAAAAAATTTCACTTCTGAAAGTTCTCAAGTTCGATGGGCTTGAGCCCATCTGGTCACCACAACATTAACACATTCAACCCTTCAACATATAGCGACCAACCAAAGGAAACGAATCTGCAAAAATCTTGTGTGGGTTGGAGATCAAGTGACATAAACAAGAAGAAAAAAGAATCATCATTAATACAGGAAAGTTTGGAGCCAAACTAAACCCGCAAAACAAGGGAACCGTTGTGTTAACACCTAAAAATATTATCCAAAGTAATCATGCCACGTGGTCGAACAACCCGAGGCCTGAACTATGGATCAGCCCACGATCGTCGAGGGGAACGATTAATTTTAAATCATAGTGGTCGGAATTAAGGTCGAGATTTAAGGTCATTAGAACAGAGATAAGGTGTTGAGCTCATGGCTAACAATGGTCAAGGTTCATCGACCATTAGGCTGACGGAGGTCCCATCGACCACTAGACTGACGGTGGTCTCATCGACCACTATGGCTGACAAAGGTCCATGAAGCATCTCGGTCACTAATGACTGATGGAGGTGTGGCTAACGGAGGTCCATCGACCACTAGACTGACGGAGGTCTCATCGACCACTATAGCTGATGGAGGTCCACAGAGTATCTTGGTCACTAATGACTGATGGAGGTGTGGTTGACGGAGGTCCATAGACCACTAGGCTGACGAAGGACCATCGACCACTAGGCTAACGAAGGACCATCGACCACTATGGCTGATAGAGGTCCATGGATCATTATGACTGAAAAAAGTTTCTCAACCATCATGACCTAAGATTTTCTATGATCATGGTCAAGAGTGTAAGTCACTATGACCTAAGAAAATCTCTCGACCAACCATGATCGACAGTCTCTACCAATGATCGAGAGTACACCTAATTGATGGACAAGCTCAGTTTAAGATGGATCTGATACCTCTTCGGGCCATATTCACTTGAAGAATCTTTGGTGTCATTCAAATAAAGACCGGCTATGAATCCCAATGTTTCAAGAACCCAACAAGTCAGGTCTGGAAGCTTAAAGAAAGCTTGAAATAGAAAAGGACAACTTGACCATGTCAGAGGTCCAGAGATTCAGAACTACAAATAGAAGGTTCTCTTCTTCTTTTTTTATAAATAAAATGTATTAGAAAGCGTTCAAAAGGGGAACGCGTCCCAAGCTATATACATAAAAATAACCTATGAACTCAAAGAGCCCAAAAAGTCCACAATATCCTCAAAAGAAGAAAAATCTCTCCCCCAACCCCAACAAAAAAGGGTACAAATAATAGAAAATTTCAGCGCTCCAATGGAGGACTCCTTCCCATCAAAAGATCGTCTATTCCGCTCTTTCCAAAGGCTCCACCAAACGCAAAAAGGGGTCACCCTCCAGAAGTCTCTAGCCTGTCCCCCATTGGCCTCTCCAGATATCAAGCAACTCTCGAGAAGTCCGAGGCATAACCCAATGGATGCCATACAAACCAAACATAAGACTCCAACAATCATAGGCAACAGGACAGTGCAGCAAAAGGTGATCCACGGACTCCCCATAGCACTTGCAAAGACAACACCGATTAACAATGATATGTCTTCTCTTCCTCAAATTATCCAAAGTCAAAATCTTACCCCAAGCTGCAGTCCACACAAAAAAGGCCACCCTAAGAGGCGTCTTAGAAAGCCACACCGTCTTCCACGAGAAGGGAATACCATGAAAACCAGAGAGGCGCACAAAGAAGGACCGGACCTGGAAAATCCCTTGTGAAGAAGGCACCCAAATCAGGGAATCCGCACTAGTGCCATCCAACTCCTATCTGTACAAAAGGGCTAGCAAACCAGTGACATCATCCAACTCCCAATCTTGAAAAGATCGCCCGAATCTCACATCCCAAAACAGTGTCCCACTATCAAGGCGATAGCAGTCAACAACCAGAGCATGTTTGTGAACAGCAATCCTGAACAATCTTGGGAACAAAAGAGCCAAAGACCAAAATCATCAAGCATGAAAGAAGAGGCACCATTTAGTCAAAAATATTATGTCAGACACATTTGTATCTGCCCATGGAGAGATGTGCAAGTCAGTCAACCTGACCAGCTCAGCAAGACGGTTAGGAGAAGTCGTTTTCAACTTACAACCAATTAATTTCTAGAGAAACGGTTTGAAAGGGACAACACCAAGTTGAAGTTTCTATAAATACCCACTCAAGTCTCACAAGCAAGGGGTCCAACACCAATTCTAAAGTTCAAACCTTTAGCATTCATATCACTTAGCACTTAACTTTTATTTCATCAAGTTTAGTTTAGCACTATCAGTTTAGTATTTAGTTCATCTTTCAGCATTCAATACTTTAGTTTCCATTTCAATCAAGAGTTTGTAATTCATTCATCATTGTAATCAGCCAAGTTCAATGAAGTAAGGTTTGCAGATTCAGGTATATTTATTGTTCAATTAATTTGCTTCTAATTGATATCTATCTTGAATGTTTAAAGTCCTTTCTTAAAGGCAATAGCAATCTTAAGGAGAGGGTCATTCCTACTCTCCAACTTTCACCTGAATCACATTAGGTTGGCGACCCGACCCGATAGGAATAGTTTGGCAAGAAATATTCGAGTCCATCAGGACTCTGGCACGCCCGCGTTTTAGGTCAGCCATTCATTGGGTAGCGACCTCAGACCACTTTGTGAGCCAAACACCTTGTTTAAAACATCTTTGCACATTAGAACAAATAACATCACTGCAAATTGCAAAAACCTTGTACCAGTGTCAATCTCCAACATTTCCCTCTACTTTTGTTATTATAAGTTCATGTTTTCAGGCTGCTGTGCCAGACAGCATGTATGAGTTCTAGAATTATGGCATTTCTGTCTCATATAGATTCCAGTCCATGGCCTACCCAATGACAGAAAAGAGACTGACGGTGATTTATATTGATTGAAAAGAGAGAACATAACATCATGAAACATATAGAATAATACTGGAAAAATTCATCATCAAATTTGGCTTTGTTGAACTGCTCAGACTTGTCCCAAGCTCAACTAACACCATTTAAACTTGTCTAAGCTTGGTCAACCAAAGCTCAACTAGAGCCATTCAAACTTATCTAAGCTTGGTCAACCAAAGCTCTAGCCTGTTCATGAACCTGAGCATGACCTATACATAAACTTAATAATGAATGTCTACAATCAATGGACATTATAAAATGCTTAAACTACCAATGTCAGAAAAGAATATGTTTAACATGCCGAACACTAAATAAAATGGCCAGCAGCCATGTTATACAAGGATAAAAACATTTTAGTTCACTATGAATTCCCAGCTGACTCACTTTCCTATTTTGGGGCATTGACTAATCTTAGATTATAACCAACGGGCCGGTGGCCCAACAGTACTAAGCCCCTACTTCTCAAAGGGAGGTGAGGGGTTTAAGCCTCAATGGAGGCATGGGTGTGTGATTACCAACTAAGAAAAAAAAAAATCTTAGACCTTAGAACACAGCAGCTGAAACATAATAATCAGTTCCATGTAACTTATCCATATCTTAATTTAAATAAGGATCCCCATAATATTTCAATGGATTTAGAAATTCGATCAAACGCATGCCAAAACAATATTTTGGCAAAGATTGGTGAATGGCAGCACCGCAGCAGATGCTTCAAGTATAGATTGCCATGCACCACAAACTTGCTTAACCTACTTAACCTACTCATTGGTTTTTCTACCCTAACAATTCTATATAGCTTTTATTTAAGAAGACTTCTTGGCAAGTCTCTCTATGGAACACATAATGGTAGCTAAGAACAACTGTCTCCTGTTTTCAGTGGCTTGGGGAAATCAAGCTTGGTGTTGCTCAATACTGGCATGTTAATCATTTGGTAGAAATTAAGCTAAACAACTAACTTAGACTTTGTGAATAAGATTGAACAAACCAATTGGACAGACAAGCTTGAGCAATTCAGTATCTGGTTTGTCACAAAACTTGGAAATGTGCTAACAAAGAAACTTACAACCAGTTATTAGCTTGAGTGGTATGTCCTGCCACAATCAAAAGGAGAGGTAAAGGGGTTCTAGTCCCAACTAGAACATGAGTGTGCATCATACCATCAGAAAAGGAAAGTATTAACACCTAAAAACTTAACACAGCAATCCTTGCGAAAAGCTAGTGACATTCCAGCAAATGTCATCAAGATGGTGTTTTCAAGCAACACTCCCAACAAGGTGTCATGATCACAGTGCTTCTTTCGATAAAAAAGATTGCATATATTTTCAAAGATATATGAAGGGCTTAGTTTTTATCTTATTTTATCTTTCATTAGTTATATTACATGATACATTAATGTAATACATCTCATAATATGGTTTAAAAAGGGTGTTATTTTGGTACAGTGAAACCTGAAAGCATCTCCCAAGTACACAGTTATACAACAGTGTTATGTAACCAATTCATATTGAAACTAAAAAATTTAAACAGCAACCAAAAAGAATTAAGTGAGTAAGGTGTGTAACTTGAAAAGCAACGTGACTCACCAGGCTTTCCTCCATTTAGAATGGCACTTTCAGCTGGTTCCACACCATACACCTAGATGTAAGCAAAAGAAAGGTTCAACACCATACGAAACAGTAAAATATGATCTCATTTCTCACTAAACACACACGCGCGCACAAACCAACCTTTATCTTTGAGTTTTTCTCCTTGAGGAACTTCCCTGCCCCAGTAACTGTCCCCCCAGTCCCTATCCCTGCAACTAGGGCATCGACTTTCTCTTCAGAACCCTTCCAAATCTCTGGTCCAGTAGTTTCATAATGAATCTACACAATGACAAACCCATGAAAACTTTCCTACCATCTTTACACATTACAAGATATCAATGCGAAGAATACCTTTGGATTGGCAGGATTTTCAAATTGCTTAAGAAAAAAACTATTGGGCGTCTTTTCTAGCAGATCTTGCGCCTTTTGAAGAACTCCATCAATGCCCTTGGCGGCATTTGTGATGTACAACTCTGCTCCAAAAGCTCGAAGAACAATCCTTCTCTCAATACTATACGAAGATGGCATAACAACGATAAGTTTATAACCCTTAGCAGCTGCGATGAATGCCAAACCAATGCCGGTATTACCACTGGTAACCTCAACGAGGACCGTCTTCAGCCACCATTATTTTAGCATATTCAAAAATGGTAAGATAATATTCAGTTCAAAATGTACATAATTCAGCTTGCTTTGATCATCAATCACTCTAAAGCAATCTATAGGACATTTAGCCTCACCCAAACATGTGGCGTAAAATTATTTTATAATTTGCATTTGAACTCTGAAGCCTACAATAATTTGATATAAGAGTTATGAAAGGTAAAAATCTTACCAGAACACTGCCGATAAAAGGAATCAACTAACCTTCCCAGGAGTAATCAGGCCCTTCTCTTCTGCATCTTTAATCATACTATACCCAATCCTACATGAAAGAAATATGTTCATTTGCATATTGCAAAATTTCGAAATACCCATCGACACAGCAGTTCCCAAAAAAATTGAAATACCTGTATTTCAACATTTTCATATTGCAACATTTTGAAATACTTGTATTTCTATGATTGCATTTTCATGATTGTAACATACCACAGTTGTAAAGCAAATTACGAAACTAACAAGTAAGAAATCCCAAAAGAGAAATAAGATGAATACCTATCTTTAACACTGGAGCAGGGTTCCATCGTCTCTAACTTGGCGGCAATACGGGCTACACAACCATCTACAATGTTGTTAAGATATACCATTGGGGTATTTCCTATTAACTGTACATTGTGAAAGCAAGACATAAAGTGATTTTACGCTGATAGACGGTTGAAATCAGTAATGAAGCTCTCGGATGAAAACTTACTTCAGTAACATCTTTTGCGATTGCAAGTGTGTCTTCCATATTTTCTTATCAAATTACTGCACTATGCTAAAGAAATGAAACAGTCAAACATAAGTCAAAAAGAAATGAAAAAATGTACCTCAAGGAGCAATTGGACATATCATGGAGATAAAACCATTACAAACATAAAAATTATACTAAATAAATAAACATGACAAAAATTAAATATTAAACGGTGATTAACCTAGGTATGATACTATACCTAATAAATAATGAACTCACTGTTAAAAAATCTGTAGTCAGTTCAAATGCAAAACACGATTATTTGATTCTTCAGAAGCCACACAATTGACAAATGAGCCAAATATGGGTCGAAAAATTTGTTATTCAACAAAACCTTACTAGTGCATTCAAAATTATAAATTCAAACTCCAATGCAGCTTCTTTATTCTTTAACCAAAAAAAACTGACTAAATTTTTCATTAGATGATGATAGAATAGGAAGAGGGATTGTTGATGTTTCTAAAAAAAATCAAGGGACCAAAGAAAGAAATGTCAGAAATGTCCTTAAAAAAAAAAATCACATCCCTACTGGACAAAAGCACGAGGAGGACGAAAGTGGACTCTACTCTTTTGGACAAGAATCAGCTATCTCATTAACCAATCTAGATAGCCATCAAATTTCCACCTCCAAGTAAGAAAACAAGCCCACCAGCTCAGTTATATGTGAGGGCATACCATAACTCAAAAGATCAAAGCCTCATGTGATTGTCAACATCGAAGATGCAGATTTTTAAAATAAGTAGCATAATTAAAGATATAATAATGGATCTATTACAATTTAAGATCAAATGATGGAACTACTGAATACATTATTAGAAACCAAAATGGAATATAGCCATGGTTTTATAAATAGAAAAACACTAAACTTTCAAAACCCCAACTTCAGAAGAACTACAACAACATTGGGAAAAAAATAGAATAAATAAAAGCCAAATCATTAATCAAAAACATAAATATCACAAATTTACAGCAAAGAACAAGTTTCAACTATCCACATATTGTAAATGCTCCAACTGGCAGATTGTTCAACAAATCACCACAAGATTACTCCCAGATAATAAAACAATTAGAAATATAAAAGAAGAAAGCTAAGATAACTCACATTCAACCAAAATAAAAGCAGCAAAAAAAGAAAATTTAAACATTTAAGATACCTCAAAAGTCCCAAAATTTCAAGCTCTCCAGGAAATCAGATTCCCAAACATTATCATTACCAAAAAAAAAAAAAAACCAAATTTTTCTCAAAAGCCAAACTACACATATCGGAAGCTAGGAAGGTCAACAGCCGACACTAGAAAATATCAAACCCAGTTATTATTATATTAAAATCAAACAATGAACTAGTACCCAGGTTTTATAATGCCCCAACAATGTAAGTTTTCAAAGAGATCACTCACAAAATCAGATTTTGGACACCGTAAAACAGAAAAAAGTATTCAATTGAATAAAAATAGGACCTGTACTCTAGTGCTGCTGGATGCATTTGATAGGCTTTGTTTGGATGCATTTACTCCCTGTACACATCGGTTCAGTGTTTGTTACACAAAGAGACAAATAATATATATATATATATATATCTTTTTTTTTTTCCTATATATATATATATATATATATATATATATCTGTTAAGCTTGAAAGAAGAGAAACAGAGCGGCTTTAACTGATAATGTATATTTTAATAAAAACTTAGTCAACAAAAGGACAAAGTTATATACAGATAGCTAATATTTTATTTATTACTGGTATTATAACATAGTTGACGACTAATGTTCTGTAATAAAAAATAAATAAATAAAAAAGAAGTACTAACTGTCGAGTTCTCAATAACTATGATGAGATCACTATTGAAGCAAAGTGCCAAGTTTGCGCATAAATTACAACCTACAAGAGTAGCCGAAATGACAACTAGACTACTCGATTGGAGGAAACTTGTTTACTAAAATTATTCCGTTCAATGTACTAGCTTGAACTTGTCGAGTAAGGATGCTCGTTTACTTATACAGGTGAAAAACACATTTTGTTAAGTAAAAATAAATAAATTCTATTTTACTTGTTTTGAATATTTGAGTCCATACTATCAATTTGAGTGTTTTGGATATTCCTATTATTTTAAAATAAATCTAACATAAATATTGTATTTGGTCTTTTTTGAATTTGTATTGTCTTTTCATTTTTTATGAATTTAGCCATCCATTATTTCAACTTTTCATTATATTTATATTTTATTCATTAGTTATTATATGACTTAT
The DNA here is from genome assembly GCF_030987335.1 of Cornus florida. NCBI lineage: Eukaryota > Viridiplantae > Streptophyta > Magnoliopsida > Cornales > Cornaceae > Cornus > Cornus florida. The sequence continues at coordinate 20,614,930 of NW_026775573.1, forward strand.
TTAGTTAAATGAATTATTAAACTGTAGGTATCATTACATGTCTTGTTTTATTAAATTATTTTCACCGATTATATTTTGCTATCCGTTTAATAAACGAGTCGCATTCGTATCGAGAGTTTTTAATTCGGTTATTAAATAGGTCATATTCGAACTAATGGATTTGAAAGTAATCAATAGGTCAGTGGCCTAGCGGTACCAAACTCCTCCTTCCCAAAGAAAAATCAGGAATTCAAACCTCAGTGAAAGCATGTAGTTGTGAGTACCAACTAAAAAAAAAAAAAAAAAAAACCTAGGTGGAAGCAGTCGACATGTCACGATTATGACTCAAAAATAAAAATTATTATCTATGAATCTATCTGATTGAAAAAATAATTTATAGAAGCATCTCAATTTCACTTTAAGTCGCACTCCATGTTTTGAAATAAAGAAACGAAAAAAACAAACGCATCGAGCATCCAAAGACTTGAATATTCGTCCAACTCAAATAAATATCTTAATTTATAATATTATTTTTTATTTTAAAAATACATCACTCAATATATATATATATTGCAACTAAAATTACAACTAACCCCTGAACTATGCATATTTGTTACAGATAGTCCCATCCGTCACTGTCCGATCGGATCCATCATTTTTCCGGTCGGGTCTTACCATTAAAGTGATCACATGACCGTCACGTGGCATACACTATAATTTTAATGATCATAATGCCCTCGTAGGCATGAAAAGATATTAATGCCCTTATTGTAACTATTAAACCCAAAATCAAAACGCCAAACACAACCTTACATGTCTCTGTGTGTGTGTGTGTGTTATTGTTATCTTATGTTCAATCCTCTAGTCTCCAAGAACCATTTCACGGGAAGGGTGTGGACAAGTTCTCCACGACGGTGCGCTCGTTTTTGTAGCTCTCGCACAACCAAGCACGAACCAATCAATCATCTTCCCGAGCGTAGATCCTCTTGCCAACGACCGCTATCATATCTTCTTCCGCTTTTCGCCTTCTCCATCATCGACGTCATGGTTCGAATTCTCTTCCAAGTGAATGACAGCTGATCGCATCTTCTTCGCCCTCTCCATCGCTGTCGATCTCTCCTTCATGGTGGTACGAAGAGGCTCCACCTTCTAGCTTTTGAATTTTGCAGACGTGGTGGCGATCGGAAGCGAGCGCCGGAGTGGTTATTCAATATCCTCGATGAGTGAAATTCTATTGGCCTTGCTTTGAGAAATTGTTCTGTAATTCCCATGGTTTTTGAAATCACAGCTTTTGATTTTTTTTTTTTTTTTCCCGGGTAAATTCCTTTCTTTAAAAAACAAGATAAAATTCACCCTTATTTCAACATCATACATCTCTGTTTTTCCCCAAATTTTTGTTCGGAAATAAAAGATATCTGAACTAGACTGAAAATCCAAATGCTAATCTAGCCAAAATTATGGAATTTTCATTTCATTTACTGCAATTCCAAGAACCCAGGGGACACCTACCATGGTCATATATATATATACACACACACACATATAAATATGTACAAAATGTTGGAATTTATATATATATATATATATATATATATATAATAAAAATTATTTTATGGCCCTATGCACTACTTTTCTAAAGTAGGATTGCAATGTGATTATTGATACTTGATGGATTGGGTTTGTACTTTCTAATTTGGTGGTCTAATTGAGAGTATGGTTTTATACTGTTAGATTGTGATTTTCTAACTTATATGATGTGATTTATTTCTAACCATTGATATCTAAGTTTTCATGATAGGAGGGGGACTTAGATATACTTGTTTTAGAGAAGCCGTCCCCTCTGTTGTTGTTACATGTATAAGGGCTTTCAGTTCTATCGTATCGACAACTTTCAGAAAGGGGTAAAGCACTTTAATTTTTCAGATCTCTCAAAAGGCGATAAGAAATTCTCAAAGGTATCTAAAGTTTAATTTTCTAATCAGGTATGATATCAAAACCTCTCTTTAATTCATGATCAATTTTAATTTTTACTTGTTATTTGTTATTTAAACCCAACATAAAATCGAAAGGAAAAGAAAAGGGAAAATGGGAACCATTTACAAATCTTGGATTATATAAAAATTGGAAATTTTCAGGTAGAAGAGAAGCCATTAATGGCTGCATAACCAAATTGACTTTTAGGTTCCAAAACCCACTTGACCAGCACAAATTTCGAGCCATTAATCCTACGAACCAACCAAGTAACACAAGAAAACAAACCAATCTCTTCCCCTCCACCACCAATTTTTCTTGAATTCTTGACCTCATCTTGTACCCCTCTGCAACTAACGTAGCAATACCTCTCACTTTCTCTCTCTAAAACTGCTTCTGGAATATTATTATGATTATTATTTGGGACTTTTACAATAAAGTGGTCTTAGTGTAGGTATATTACTCATAGCCAAACGTAGTTTGCATATTTACAAATACATGAACCAAGTTCTATTTTAGCCTTTTATTAAGCCGGAGTTATATTTTCACCCCTAGATATTTAATTTATGCACAATTTACCCAAAGAACAACTTATTCAAGTATTAGAATTTTGTCAAATAGCACTTAGGAACTGTTACATAGCGCTCGAATTAGGAGACACAACACGTAGTCTTCAAAGAAGAATTGAAGAACTTATATCTAGAATTATATTACTACAAAATATTTTAGAAGCTAGACGGCAACGATTTTAGTTTATGAATAGATTTGACTTTAATAATTTAGATACTTCTATGAAATGATTAGGAGAAAATTTGGATTATATTAAAGAACAAGTAGTACAGAATTCTAGTCCAAATAATTTAGACAATAAGATAATATTAGTCGCAATTAAAGATATTAATAGTGATATTAAAAATATTGCTAAAAACCAAAAAATAATCCTAAACTCTTTAAAATCCCTTAAAACCGATATCTAAAAATTATTACAATAGTTTTATGAGCACCTGTAGTCCTGAATATTTGACCGCGTTAGCTGAACTTTACAAAATTGATAAAGAACTTATAGGATTTACCAGCTTTAAAACAGATGTACAGTCAACTAATATACACATTAGACAAAATAACTTTTTAATTCAATTATTACTTCAGTTATTCAATAAAGTTAATAAACTTGAAGAGAAATTAGAATTAATACAAGAAAGTATTCCCAGAGAATGTTCAAAAGAATTACCTGAATTATCAGATAAAATAAAAGAAATAAAATTGTCAGTTAATAATCAGTCCCATCCTACAATAGCCAAGCGTGTAAATTTATTACAACTTCAACCTCATAAGTAAATACCACAATGGCCATTATCCTTAGAAAAGTCAAAGAAATAATGAGAGTAGAAGATTTATATGACAAAGAACATGATGCTAAAAAATATATAAAACAAGGAATGAAGAAGGTAAAAAATAAAATCAATCTTTATTCTAATAATTTATTAGATTTTCAGAGCAAGATATATAATCATTTTAGCCAAAGAAAAATAAGTGTAATTAACAATCAAATTATTTTAGATCTTATAACACCCGAAGCATGCCAAGAACTAAATAATAATAATCTAGAACTTATGCATTTAGGTGTCATAATGATAGAATTAGTAGGATTAAACAGACCAAAAACCAGAACTAGAGCACTTGCTTATATTTATGATGATCGATGGAATAACCATCAATAAGCTCAAATAGCCAGCGCCGAAATAGACTTAGCCGACAATGCTGCAATAATAAGGTGTATTCCCAATTATACAATGACTACTAGATAATTCAGTAAACATATTAAGGTAGCTATATCTACAAAAGAATATAATATGACAGGACAATTTGAAAATCTATTAGTTAATACTTTATTTATGGGAAGGCAGTTAATCCGTATAACTTAAAATTTAAAGCCCAATTTAGTAAAATAGTTAAACCTTTTAGTAGCAAATATGTGCAGATGATAGAAGCCAGAAAAGTAAGCAGTATTACTCATGAAGGAACAAAATGGAAATTACCTAAACTTACTACTACATCTAAAAATATTCCCGAAAATAATATGATATATGTTGCAAATAGCGGAGATGGGTTTAGTAATTATAAAAGGCAAGACAATTTAGTTGATGATACTCAAGAAAACTTTTTAACTACACTAATAGAAATCGAATCTCCAGAAGAGATAAATGTCTTTTATGATAGATTAGAAGATGAAATTCTAGATAAAATAATGTACGATTTTGATAATTTAGAATTTGAAGAGTTGCAAGACAAGTATCCAGAACCTAAATACTAACTTATCGAAAGTATTTATTTAGGACAAAAAAATAATGATGATATTAAGAAAAATATTCTAAGTGTCAGATTTGAATCCTTCTATACAGCATTAGAATTAAACACAGTAAAAGAAGAATTAAATGTAATAGAGCATAGAGAAGGGAAAGTACCAGAAGGATCAAAATCTCATTCAATAGACCAAGAAATGAGTGACCTAAGAAAGAATAACACTTCAGGAAGTAATACCTTAAGTGATGATTTTACTACTGGACAAAGATTAAATCCTTCACGAGAAACTTATGTCGAAAATAGAAATATACCAAATATATACACATTAATGCAATATCGTAGACAATATGAGAATATACCAGCACAATCATCAAGAACAATATTAGACATAGCAAGACACGATCCCCAAGACTGGGCAAAAGTAATCGAAAATTGGGAACAAGATTGTATTAGGCAATCTATTCTGACCAATTTTGACAATCGAACTCAAGCCTTAACCTATTGTGAAACCTTATTAAGAGAAACCATTCATGACTGGTGGCAAGCTTATAAAGTAATTTATCCAAATGATTATGCCATCTTACGTGATAATTTTACCATTCAAGGCTTTACAAGCCTCATTAAAAAGGTATTAATTAGTGAAGACAGATTATTAGATGACACCTTAATAAAACAAAACGAAGCTTTACGTAATTTAGAATTATTACAGATTTGTGACTTTAGATACATAAAACCTTATACCAATAAGTTTTTTGAGTATTTTGCAGTCACTGGTAAAACAGGTGATAAAACATTACTTGATAGATATCTTCAGAAGTTACCCGGAAGCGTAGGAACTAAAATATGGGAAAAATGGTTAGAAAATCCTAAACGCAATACGCTAACTATAGGCGATAGAGTTAATCATGTGTATAACATGTTAAAAGCCGAATGTCGACAACGTAAAGAGTCTAAACAAATCAAAAAACAATTTTATTATACGTGTAGACAAATAGATTTTCCACCCCAATATGGGTGTATGCCTCAGAAAAATTATAACTATAAGCATAATAAATCTAAAAAATATAATTTGCGTAAAAGCAAAACCTACAGGAACTTTCGTAATAAAAAATCCTATGTTAGAACTAACCCTAGGCAATTCAGAAAGCGACCTTGGTATAAGAAGCAAAAGATAAATAAAGATAAAAAAGGCAACAAAGACAAGGATAATAAGGTAAACACGTTACCCACAAAAGAAAGACATTGCAAATGTTTTATTTGTGGAGATCCAGGACACATTAGACCAAATTGCCCTCATCGATACAAACAAAACCCTATTAAAAGGATACAAGAAAATATCAATATACTCGAAGATATTGAAGAACAGATAAAGGAATTATATGAATTAGAAAACATTTATGACTCTAACGATGATAATGAAAGTATATATAGTATTGAGAGTTTAGATAGCAACTTTGATAATGATGAAGACTTTGAACAAGGACTTCATTCATTAGAAGATTTCGTTTATACTATAAATAATCCATCATGTCAGTATAACGCAGTCAGTTTTCAATTTTCCTCTTATAATTGTAAACAGTGCAACATATCTATTAAAAAAGGTCATTACTGTAAAAACTATTGTAAAACTTTATTATATCATAATTGCTACACAAAATATGAAGATAAGCAAGAAGATATTTTAGTTGAATCTATAAATTCAATATATAAACCATCTAGTCTAATTCAATTCCCAGTAACATTAGAATTTAGAGAAAAATTAGTTCAAACCTCAGCTATGCTTGATACTGGACCATCTAAAAGTATAATTCAAAAACATTTAGTCCCAGACGAAGCCTTAGTAAAGTTAAATTATAATGTTAATATGAGCCAGTATAATAATGAAAAACTTCCAATAACCCATTGTGTTCAAAACATTCCTATATTAATTAATAATGAAAAGTTCGTTTTACCCCAGACTTACGTAGTTAATAATATCCCTAACACCTATGATTTTATCTTAAGATTAAATTTTATAAACTCACTTACCGAAAGATTTATATATACCCCTACAAGCTTACAGTTTTTTAAGAAATGAACCTTTATTCCGTCTAAAAATCCTTTTATTCCTCAAAAAGATAAAGGAGCCATTACATATGTTAATACTCTACCTATGACAGAAGAAACGACAGAAAACTTATTTGATGTATCCGAATTTTTAGAAGACGTTTCTGAAGCCTTAATGTTTCTTAGTCATCTTGATGAACTGTAATACCCCTAATTCTAAAAGGATAGTCTCGGTATTTATTTATTTATTTTAATTGTATTGTTAATTATCTAATTGATTATTTGACTAATTGCTTATGTGTTTAATTGAATTAGGTATTACTTGATTATTTGATTATTTTATTTTATTTTTCTTTTATGGTTATGGTTAGTAGTAATGGGCCAACCAATTGGGTCCCATGAACTATTTGGATAGGAGGTTGGATGTGTATGGATTATTACCCATGGATAGTTGTGTAATATATAGATATATATTATATACATATATAAAAAGGAAAGTAATTTATTAATTATTTTTATGGTAACTTGGGTAGTAATATTTAATCTGATGTATATATTTTATATTTAAATAATAAAAATATACATAGATTTGATACGTGTTATGTTTTAAGTTACTTTATAATATTATGGTAACTTATGTATTATTGGATAATCCATTAATAAATAATGGAATGTGTATAATTTATTTATTTAATAAACATATACATAAATTATATACGTAACATATTTTACTTATCTTTTTAATATATATAAAAGGAAAGTAATTTATTAATTACTTTTATGGTAACTTGGGTAGTAATATTTAATCTGATGTATATGTTTTATATTTAAATAATAAAAATATACATAGATTTGATACGTGTTATGTTTTAAGTTACTTTATAATATTATGGTAACTTAAGTATTATTGGATAATCCATTAATAAATAATGGGATGTATATAATTTATTTATTTAATAAAGATATACATAAATTATATACGTAACATATTTTACTTACTTTTTTAATATTTTTATTTTTATTTTTTTTAAGTTGACGTGGATTGGGAAAAGGGTTAGGGTTATTTTATTTAGCCTATAAATATATAGCTATAGGTTGTAAAAGGGGGTTAGAAATATTCACGTGATATATTCTAGAGAGAGAGAGTTAGAGAAGGAGGAGGAAAATGAAGGAAGGAGAAGAAAAATCATGTAGAGAGAAGATCAAGGAAGAAGAAGTTTAACTTTCGATCCGAAAGTTTAAAGCAAGTTCTTCTTCTATCTCTTTCCCTTTGATTCGTATTTCTGTACATGCCTAGAAAATTCTAGGATTTATTAAACACATAAAATTAAATAATTATGCATGTTTAATTGGATTAGAACATAGGTTTTATGAATTTTGTTCAAATCTGTTCTTGTGTTATGAATTGATAAATGCATGATTTTGATTTGATTTCCGGTGTGAATTTTTACATGTTTAAATTATGTATTTTTCATATCTGTGGAATGATGGAACGTAGAAACATGCCTAGAATTTCTGAACATTAAATAAGAACTAAGTTTGGGTTTAAATAAATTTAAATAGACTCAATCATAATGATGCTTGCTATTTGAATGTTTTAAACAAACGAATGAATTTAATCTTTTAATATGTTTTAGCAATTGAGATTAAATGTGTAGGATGAATTGGATATGGAGAATGCTTATTTGACGGTATAATAAAATATCATCATATGTATAAGAATCAGTTAATGTAGGACATATGATATAGAAAGCTTAAATAAATAATAAGTCATTCTTATTTTGTGATAACTTGATATCATATTATCATAGTTATTTCTGGATTGTTTAATGTATTTCCTTAATCGTTACATTAATTGTTGGATTGTGTGGTTTAATGCACCGGTATGGGACGGTGGCATTCTAGGGACGGATTAACTTATCAGTTAAGTCCTACCTATTTTATATAAGGGAATGGATTAACTAAAATGTTAAGTCCTACTTATATTTAAGTCAGGTCAGCTGAACAAGTTGAATGACTTATGGAGGATTAATTTATTATATAAAGGAATGGATTAACTAAAATGTTAAGTCCTACTTATATTCAAGTCAGGTCAGCTGAATAAGTTGAATGACTTATGGAGGATTAATTTATACTGAATAGGATGGTTACTAGATTTTATATATATAAGTATGGTGTCATGATATGAGCTTGAGTCTCAGGATCAGTGGTTAGGGTGCGTATATCGCCAGGGATGTGTAGCTAGATATAGTGTAGCTGTATACCCTGATAGGTCTAGGTACTCATGCCTACTATATGTGCGTTTTGCATGTTGCCTACTATTCAGGTTGAGACAACCCTATAGTCTAGTGAGGTTCCTTTAGTGTGTATATATATATATACGGACTACTAGTTACTGTTGGATTGACTAGGATGTATACGTGTATCGGATCTCTGCTTGGACTGTAGGAGAGTAGAACTTGTTTGTTGGCCTGACCCACCATTATTTTTCAGGTGTTCGTCAGGAGTAGAGGTTGTTCGTGCTGAGCGGGGATCAGTCTACTTCATTCTTCCGATGCTACATAGGAGTTCCTTTACGATTCAGTTTCCTGATTTAGACAGTTATTGCTGTCATTTGTTTAGTTTGGATTTTTTAGGGGTCCACACAGTTTGGATTCCCGAGTTGTATTTTAAAGGATCAGTTGTATCAGAAGAGTTTATTAATTAATGAAAATATATTCTGAGGTTTATTATTAGATTATCATTTTAGTTTCTTATCAGTATTTTATCTATTCTTCTTTATTCTTTTGTACTCTGTATTCGTTTATTATCAATTTGTTTTGATATCCTCGGGTATTTGGGCGTGGGCCTGGCCAACCTGCATTCGGGAATCCGGGGGTATCACATGAACCAAAGATTTTCCTTAATAATAAAGCCATATTAAAAAACCCCAAACTAAACATAGATAATCTCATAAGATTAGCTGAAACCACAGAAATTTTAGGTGAAGACCCTCAAAAACACTGGTATAAAAATAAAATTGAAGCAAAATTAAATATAATAAATCCTTTTATAACTATAAAGACACAAGATAATCCTCATACCTTAGACGATTAAGAAGAATTCCAAAGACAAATTAAAGAACTATTATTACTAAAAATAATAAGAAAAAGTAATAGTAAACATAGGAGTACAGCTTTTATGGTTAGAAATCATGCCGAAATAAAAGAAGGAAAGGCTCGTATGGTTATAAATTATAAAAGATTAAATGATAATACCTATGATGATAGTTATAAAATCCCTAACAAAGATGTTTTAATAAATCGAATCCAAGATAGAAAATGGTTTTCTAAATTTGACTATAAATCAGGATTTTGGCAAATCCGGATGGCCGATGAATCCATTGAATGGACAGCGTTCACATGTTTTGAAGGACATTATGAGTGGTTTGTTATGTCTTTTGGATTAAAAAATGCGCCCCAAGAGTTTCAGTGAAAAATGGATATTATATTTAATAAACACTCAAAATTCTGTTGTGTTTACATCGACGATATCCTAGTCTTCAGTCAAACTAAAGAAGAGCATAGAAAACATCTTGAAATCATATTCACTGAGTTCATAACACAAGGACTCATTATAAGTAGTAAAAAGATGATATTAGAAAAACAAGATATTGAATTCTTAGGTTTATACATAAAAGATGGAAAAATAGAATTACAATCTCATATTGTTAAAAATATTCTAGACTTTCCTGATAAATTAGAAGAGACCAAGTTGTTACAAGCATTTTTAGGATTATTAAACTATGGTCGCAATTTTATTCCAAAATTAGGACAACTAGTCGGACCTTTATATTCAAAACTAGGAAAACATGGTCAAAAGTATTTTAATACCCAAGATATAGAATTAGTTAAGAAAATTAAATCTTTAGTCTCGCAGCTCAAAGCTTTACAACTTCCACTTGAAAAAAGTTATAAAATTATTCAAACAGATGCATCAACTCAAGGATGGGCAGGGTTACTTCTTCAAAGACCAACAAAAGAGTCTTCCCGAGATGAAGAACAAATTTGTCGCCATACTAGTGAAACCTTTAATAAAGCACAATCTATTTTACCCTCCACGGACTTAGAAATTTTAGGGGTCACCAACTCTATTGAAAAATTTCAGATTTTCCTTGATAAATAATTTTTTATACGAACAGATTGTGATAATATAGTTAAATTCGCAAATAAAGCAAAACAACAGCGAATGTCTGCTAAGAGATGGATTTCCTTTATTGACTGTATTACTGGAAGAGGTTTTAAACCTATATTTGAACATGTCAGAGGAAAAGATAATTATTTAGCAAATATTCTATCTTGTTTACTTATCGATTGTTAACTTTTGCAGGAATGGAGATCACAAGCAACAATAGCTATAGCCTTATACCAGGCACTTCTAATCCTCTTTTAATTATCCAAAACACAGCTCAACAGTTCCGCGCTAGACATAATCTTTTTCCTGACCAAAAACTTATTTTAGATAATATTTGGTTTTCCAGAAACAACCCCAATAGAACCATCATTAGAAATCTAAATACCTTAAGTGAATATTTTGAATCAACTAATAAAGCATATCAGAATTTACAAAAGGAGCACGAGATTTTTATATCTCATTATAAAAAGTTAAATTTAGCCTATCAAAGATCAACAGAAAACCCCACAGAACTAACTATTTCTGAACAGATAACTAATGAAGATGAAAATCTTCAGAAAGTTTAATTTTTGCAGGTACAAACCAAGTATGCTAAGCTTCTACCCTCTTTTCCTCAACTTACAGAGAAATCCTAAGACAACAAGTTGAGCTCTTCCTTGATGATCTCAAAGACCTTATTCTTGAAGAGATTAAGTCTGATGGTCTCACAGAGTGGGTTGATATCCAAAACTACCTCAAAAATAACAGTCCACCCAAAGGAACCCGATATAACTACTTTTTTCCTACGATTTATACAAACAGGCACCCAAATACCTATGTCCGTTATCTTGTTAGATGTAGATCCTATTTTCTTTATTCCTTTTGAAATAACTAGAAAAACCCTTTTCTCTACCAAAACAACCATTTGTTATTTAAGCAAGCTATTAGAACTAGGAATGATCTACAGTGTCACAATACCTATGGATACGCCCTTAGAATATCTTAATTCTCTGTGTAATTTTCCCAACCGTTTAAACCAAGCCATCGCCTTCGAACAAAAAATAACCCAGAGTTTTATGCCAGAAAGTCCAATTCTCCTTCAAATCTACAGTACTCCCCCAGAGTGGGTAAAAGATGGAGCGATAATTTTGGGACAGCATCAAGTTTACATTCATTCGGATCCAACTGAAGTCAAGATTCTAACACGACATGTTGATTTCGCAAATAACTTTCGTGTTGAAATTGACCCCACTACCTTTAACCATTTGATGTACTATAAAGCTTATCGACAAATTTACCAAAGCTACAATCCTGGTTTCAGACTCTACGATCATAATATCAATATGGAAATTTTTGTTAAGGGAAGAATTCCTCATGTCATTAAGTCTACTCCAGAGATTGAGATATCCCCGGAAGTTGAAGATATAATAAACGAGGAAAAGATGATGTTAGAACAGCTTGAACTGGCCTACAGAAACGAAGAAACTAGCTCACCAGACAGCACTGATGAATATTTGGCCCGCATGCACAGAGGAGATATCTCACCAGCTAGCCCAACCGACAGAAATTTGGATAATATGCACGAATTTTGAGCAAAAAGCAGATTCTCTACAGTAAAGATAAAGGCAACTTCAGTATCCAAGAAAAAGTAGATCCTCAATCGCAAAAGTAGATCCTCAATAGTGTACAGATAAAAGCAGATCCACCGAAAGCAGATTCCCAACAGCAAAAGTTGATATAATTCTCCAGAAGACGACATCAACAGTTCAGCAATAATTCATGTCATCTTATCTCTAAAGCATCTTGAATCTCAACCATCCATGCGGCATCTTCAATCTCAACCGCCGATTCATCCCTCTCTTCTGCTATAAAATGAGCCTCTCTACTCAAATGAAGATCATCGAGTTTTAGAGCAAATAAGTCTCGAACCATCAAGCATCCTAGCCTTCAGTTTCCAGTGTGTTTTCCTTTGTGATTTCCTTCAGTATATTTCCTTTGTAACATATAGTGTGCAAGTATATCTATGTATAAACAGTGTATATCTATGTATATATTTCTCATGAAATAAATCATCCAGTTTGCTCCTGTTCAACAAATTTCTTTTCCTTATTTAGTATTTTCAGTACTTTCGGGCAAAAGACTTCTGTCGACAAATAGATCAAATATATAGATTTTATTTAGCCAGACAGTGTAGATCCTAGAATTTTCACATATTCCAACCAGTACAAGCAGCCTTAGTTTAATTTAACAATTTCTTCTGTGAGTTGACTCGAACTGTTGGCTTATTGGCCCGTTCTTTGCCGGTGTTCAGGCGTTTCTACAGGGCGTTATCAGAGCTTTATCAGGTTCGGCAGTCATTTCTGCGATTTAATTGTTAAATTGATTCTATGTTATTTTGCATGCTTCTATCCGTTCGGGATCCGTCTCAATTTTGGTATCAGAGCTATACTGTTTCGTTAAATTAAATTTATATATGCGATCTTTTGTTTAAAGAAGTCTATAAGTCTTTATTAAGCTACTGTTTAATTTTAACTTACCGTGAAAAATTAAAAAAAAAAAAGAAAAAAAATTTCTTAAATATTTTGTTCAAAAACCGTTCCGTAATTTTATTTCATGATCTAAGGCTTTTGTTCATTTGTGGTATAAAACATAAAGTGGAATCCATTTTAGAGAAATATTCTCTAGGTCAATCCTTTTAGAGAAAATCAAGACTTTATTTCCATTTTAGAGTAACATTAAGGCCTTAAGCCCATGTATTAGTAATTATCCCTTATTATTATTATTATTATTATTATGACTATTATTATTATTATTGTTGAAGATAAAGTTAGTTTTGTTGTTGCATTTTGATTGGGTTTTGAAATTATCAAATGCCACATCATTAGGTTAATGATATAACTCTCAAAACTCTTAAGGGTATTTTGTCTTTTCATATCTCCAACCAAGTCATCTGCCGGAATGCAACAAATCAATAGTTTAGGGGGTTTATTGTAACAAATTAATAGTTTAGGGGGGTTTCTTGTAGTTTAGGAGGTTTATTGCAATATCTCAATAGTTCAGGGGGATTTATTGCATTTTACCCATATATATATATACACACACACACACACATTAATAAAGAGAGTCAACGCAGTGGTTACTAAGCCCTAAATCTGGTTAGCAAGTTGATGTGCTAATTCATCTACCCATTTGTCTCTTCCCATTTTATTTTAGGGTTAAGTAAGAGACACTCCCTGAGGTTTGGGAAAAGGCCATGCAAATGAAAGTTCGCCTATTTTTGGACAATGACGCCCCTTCAAGTTTGAAAAATAGACAAAAGACCCTGAAAATGGTGAATTGACCTAATTACCCTTTGATATGAAATTGACATTTTAATTGACTTAAATACCCTTGGATTAAACCTAAACCCATCTCGAACCCGAACCCGCCTGTGTAAAGAACCCTATCCCATTTTCTCTTTGTATGTGTATATACATACATCTTCATCACCCCTCAGACACCGCCACCGCCTCATCATCATTCTCATGTGGTGGTGCTTGAACCCATCGTCATGGTGGTGCTTGAACACACTACAGCTCCTCTTCGGTGTCTTCCAAATAGCCGCAAAAGGTCTCGACGTTCTTGTCGGACTCGACGACTGTAATGACCCACTCTACCACACGGTATGATATTGTCCACTTTGGGCTGAGTCCGCACGGGTTTTGCTCTTGGGCTTTACCCCAAAAGGCCTCATACCAATTGGAGTGACACACCTATATATAAACACTTCACCTTTCCTTTACCCAGGCGATGTGGGACTGTGCACCCGTAACTCGCCAGTGTGGTAGCCTAACAGTGTCTCGCACCCGCCCACGGCACACCCGCCCATAAGGTCATCACAATCCACCCCCCTTGGAGGCCCAACATCCCCGTCGGCACACTTCCGGCTGGGTCAGGCTCTGATACCATTTGTAATGACCCACTCCACCACACGGTATGATATTGTCCGCTTTGGGCCTGAGCCCGCACGATTTTTGCTCTTGGACTTTACCCCAAAAGGCCTCATACCAATTAGAGTGACACACTTACATATAAGCACTTCACATTTCCTTTACCCAGGCGATGTGGGACTGTGCACCCGTAACTCGCCAGTGTGGTAGTCTGACAGTGTCTTACACACGCCCACAAGGTCATCACAACGACCACCACGATCTCACCGGTAAAATAGGAAATGAAAAAGAGAGACAAAGGCACCCAATGAATCCACCGACGGCCAATCGGAGTTCAAAGCAGTGGACCTGTTAATGTTGTGTTTGAGGTTGTCGGCGGCCAATCGGAACATCTCGGAGTAACAATGTGATCTATCCTTTGTAATTATTCGTAAAGAGGAGAGAGAGAGGGGTGAGGTGAAGGATAACAACTTTCTATCAGAGTAACCCTCACAGATCGGCGAACTTTCGGCAACCACAAATTGTAAGGCTTCGAAAGGGTTTCACATTGTCACTGTGTGGGGATTTCTATAGCTTTGATGCCATATGGGTTTTTTACGTCTTGATTGGGTTTTCTGATTGGAGAAGATATATGAAGATGGGTTATGGAGAGATAAAGTAGAGAGGAGGAGGAGGGGTGATGCCAACTCGGCCGTCGACGAAGGTTCAGATCTCGCCGGTGATGGTGGTTGAGGTATGGCGGTGGTTCGCCGGTGGGGGTGGTTTGAGGTTTGGTGCAAGTTTGGTGGTAGGTTTGAGAAGGGTTTGTTTCGTTCGGTGTAATTGAGAAGGGTTTGTTCAGCCGGGTTTGGGTTTGTGATGATGTGGTTAATAGGTTGTGTTGGGTTTAGCAAGTACAAAAGTGAGGGGGTGATATACTAAGGGCAAAAGTGTCATTTAAAAGTTATAATATTTTGTAGTTTAAATTAATAAAATTATTGAAGGGAAATATTGACTTTTCACAATTTTAAGGACATGTTTGGATCCATTTTTTGACAAGTGGGTGTTTTTGTCCCAAAATGACTAAACTTGTATATGATTGTCCTGGCAAACCTGAAGGAGTGTCCCTGTACTTTACCCTTTATTTTAATTTATCCCATCATCTCCTTATTGGACTTATCTAGAGGCCCAAATGAACTTGTTTGAAACTTTGAACATTTGTTTATCATTTGAAGTTAGACAATAAATTTATAATATTTATGCTGAGATTTCTAATCAAAGAAAATTTTGTTCAAAGTTTAAACTAATTTAGTTTCAAATTGGGGATTCCATGCATCAATACCAGTATTAGTTAAATCCTTTGAGCCAGTTTGAGATTACTGTTAGAATGTTAAAAAAACTTTTGATAGTAGAGCTGTTATAAAAGTGTTATCACTAAAATGCACTTAAGCGTTTGGTGACACATTATATAAATCATTTTATTATACTTGAAGCACTTTTAAATTTGTTTGGTAATAATATTGCTTAAAACACTTTTATTACTAATTTTACTATATTACCCTTATACTAAACATATTCTAATTCCCTAATATTAAATTTTACTAAAATTTCACTGAGTTGAATAATTTTTAAAGATCAACTTATATTAGATTTTTTTTTTTTTTTTTTTTTTTTTTTTTTAAATATCACATATTTAGTTTATGATATTTAATTTGTATTGAGTACTAAAATATAAATGAGTTAAACATATTTTAATGATGATTAATTCGTATCTGATTTGGATCTTCCAGTAATAAAATAAGCAAATTTGTTCACATGCTATCTAATACTGAAATTTAATAACATAATATTTTGCAATATAGACAACATTTCATAAAATAAAACTAAACACTTTAACCACAATTAATAATCTTTTTACTTGTTATTTAAGATAATAGTATAAATGTATTATAGTTATTTTAAAAATAAATTTAAAATCATAATTTATTAAAAATTAAACATCTAACAATTATATAATTCAAAGTCCCAAAATATACTGAGATTGGAAGGCTGGAGAATCCCAAAATAAATTAGGATTTTAGTTTGTTACCCAATCCATATTGTTTGTTATTTGTTTGTTATTTGTTTATAGAAGGGATACAATTGTATTTATAAAAATATAAAGGGATTAAATTGTCTAAAAGAAAATTAGTTACCTAAAAACATGGACCTCTAGCTTAACACAATTTTAAAAGCTACAATTTCTAACTTTTTTAAACCTAACCTCTATCATCTATAAAAGCTTTTTTTTTTTCCCACCAAACACATTGCACTATAGTTTTTAAAAATAGAAGTATTTTTCAGTAGTAGAGAAGCAATCCCAAACATCCACTTCTACTAACCAAATTAGCAAAAATACTGCAAGAAACCCTTTTTGAAATTCTAAATCTAGGGCATTAAACTTACATACAACAGGCCAGTGGCCTGTCTGTACCAGGCTCCTACTCCCCAAAAAGAAATCAGAGATTCGAGCCTCCATGGAGGCATGTGTATGTGAAAACCAATTATGAAAAAAAAAAAAATTAAAAAAATAAATAAATAAACCTTTTTATCATCTTCACTTATTACCCTAGTTAGAATTCTTTATAATAAATATATATGTATATTGTATAACACCTGTACCCGTACATAACTTGAAAAAACTCAAGTTCAACATGCAAATATCTGATGTAGTCACATAACATGAACTGCAGGAAGCTAAATATTGGCATGGATTGCATGATACAACCGCAATTTTATGTGTTACACTTTTGTGTGATTTCAATTAAATTACATACATAACTCCATCCAGCCACAACCTAACTCCGCAAACTGAGACAATGTGTTTAGAGCTCAACAAATGAATTGCTATCTATCAGACGAGGCTCAACTCATCCACTATACCAGCAGCAGATTCCGCGTACTCTTTTGATTCAATGTCAATAAGCTTCTTCCGTAACGACACAAGTTCTTCCCCAGCACCACATATATAGGCAGAAGTTTGCCTGCCCGAAAGAGTTGCACCTTCCATGCTGTCTATATAATCCTGTACAGAGTACAGCATTTCACAACAAATTCCAGTTTAATCAAGTGTGTCAAAAGAATTTATTGAATAATGGGGATTTATCAAAATACTATGGTCTGCTATATGAATCATATGATCGAGGAACAGAGTGCTCTGGTTCCCTGAGGATATCAGGTTTTGTTTCTCATATGGGAAAATGTATCACAAAAGCTTCATCATTTTGTATATTTTTTATTGTCATTGACAGGCTCACATGTGATTGATAACTCAGATTAGATAAAAGGATTCAAATATTAATTTGCAAAAACATCTTTGGATTATGAATCATCCCATTAAATCGATTTTTCCTTGATTGAATTCAAGCCCAAATGGACATGCAATAAGCCAGCATTATCGGTATAGTGAGAAGAATGCATCAAAGCAAAGCATTACCTGTTTAGTGTACGAGCCAGCAAGGAAGAAATTTTTCACAGGTGTTTTCTGATCGGGTCTAAATGGATCTTTACCAGGTGCCTCACGATATAAAGATTGCCCAATTTTGACAACCGATGACCAAGTAACTTCCAGACCTTGAGAAGATGGGAACAAAACTAAAACCTGATATAATAAAAATAAATTAGACAATATGCTCACATTATTGCAAAGTTTTTTGAATTCATTTATGTCACAAAACTATTTTCGAAGCATTGGATAAAATATGAGTACTCTTCATGTGTTTTACCATAGACCACCTCTTCCTTCGTCGTGACTTTACGTTTCAATCTAGTGTTACTTCTTTGATTTGGCCAATGTATGTTAAACCTAATAATATAGACATTACCTCCTATTTCCTAATTCTGAGTTTGGTGGCAAAAGTGTGACACAGTTAAGGGGAAGTATGTATGAGCTCCTATAATCCTCTTTGGGCTTACATATATAAGGAGCTGTAAGTAATTCTTCTTCTGAGACCAAGGATTGCCAAAAGTTGGTCAGCTCCCCACTAAGGTGCAAACAAGCTCAATTTTTATTGTTTTCTTGGTAATATAAATCAACTTGGTGTTTGGGAGTACAGTGTGACATCAAGAAGGCCAAGTCTGTTTTTTGACATCTGAACAAAGAAAGAAAGCAACGGTTAGCTATTCTTGCGGCACTCAATAAGGTTGGGAGTAGAGTGTGACACCATGAAGACCAAGTCTGTTTTTTGACATCTGGAAAAGAAAGGAAGCAACGGTTAGCTAATTCTTGTGGCACTCAATAAGGCAAAGCAAAGGTGATTCTCAAATTGCTTGGTGTGAGGTGATGTGTTGATAAAGTTTTTCCGTCAATGGTTTCCATTTTTTTTCCCCTAAAAGAAAAGGAATACAGTTATGCCAGTACAACTTGTGGCTGAAACTGAAGACGTCCATCCAATATTTGATATGGCTAATCTGGTTTCAGCGTACAAGTGCAGTTGGCAATAATATATAACAACATTGATAATCATTGGAGATTGGACAGAATTACCATAAATTTGCGATTACAAACAATACTAAAACACGCCATTCTCCATGTTGTAGAAATAGCAACTCTAAGTTGGCCTAATAAGGGGCCATTGCTTGGTGCAACAGTGAAACCTAGGATTGCCAAGCATGAGAATATGATCTGTGTCCAAATCCACCCTTTCTAAATCCTACATCAGTGGGAAAAATACTGGGTAACGGCTTTCTCTCTTTCTTTCTCTCTTTCTTTCTTTTTTTCCAGAAGTTTTTTTACCTCTAAGCTGTTCGAATGCAATGTTTGCAAATACCTAAGTTTATTTAATATTTGAAGAAACTTAAGAACTTCAAAGATATTGAGCAACATCAGAAAAGCCCCAAACTTATGATATATAATTAAAAGGTAATTTATTTATTTTATTTCATGTGATAAGTGTATATTTATTCTTTGAATAATCCAATCTGCCCCTCCCAGCACCCTCAATTAACAGCGCCACACTGGGTAATGACCCTTTGAAAAGTGTGGGATTATTGTTATTTTAGTATATTTTTTAACATTAAAAGTAGTATACTTAACCTATATTCAGTTCTGTTGAAAATATAAATTAATTAAACAGATGTGTTCTTATATAATCTTTGGGTTTTTATTTTTGATCTTATTACGTATTTAGTTTGCACAATCATTATAATCATACTGATCTGCTTCTAATAAATTGCTCTCATTAGCACTCTCTGACACGCTTTTATAGTATTGCTACCAATTCATAAGCACATTATAAGCTGCAACATGAGGCCCACAATACATAAGAGCATTATAAAGCTGCAACATGAGGCCCCAATATATTTACGACTATGTTTGCCAAACCTGTATGGCTGTATAATTATTTCAATCTTTTTGCTTTTCGTTTTTAGGTTGAGTTTTTAAATATTACCAGGATTTTTGACGTTTCCTACTTGCATATTATAATGTTACAGTTAATACCATGTTGTATTAATGATGGAGTTACTAAAACCAAGAAAACATCGAAAAGAAAATTTCAAAATACAGGGATCCTCCTTAGATGGTACTTACCTGTCTTGAAACTCTCTTAATTATTTCATCATTTGGTAACGGCATGTAGGGATCACCAGGTGTAAGCACACATCTGTAAGAAGAAATAGCATTTAGTAAAAAAACAAATATCCAAATGAATGCCAGGACAAGTACAGTGATTGAAGTAATTTGCAAAAGCTTTAGGGGATTTATAAGCAAATATATGGAGCAAAGTATTGAGGTCAAAAACATGTTTTGAAATATATTCTTAAATAAAATAAAAAACAATCCACTCAAAAACTGAAACGAAATCATGGAAATGTCAGATGTCAGAATGAGTTGAAAAACACAGTATTTAATCAGAAGCAAAACGACAAGGAGAACCTGACTGAAGCAAACAGAAAAAAGATGCAGAAATTCATGTGATCATGCTAATTAAACTAGAAAGGAATATCTGAACTGAACTTGCAATATTTTATTTGAAGAATGGTCCAATAAAGTATTTTAAAGCAGCAAAATCAATATTTGCAACAAATATGCAGACGAATATATCAACAATAGTTTATTGTATTAAACTTCATTATATTAACAAAGTTCATTGATAAATTATGTTACACCTACAGGTCACAGGGCCTACCCAGCTAACCAACCAAAATGATGCCTAGTATAATGACAATGATAGATATAAATATCCACAGCCATAGATCAGTTCTCATATACCATGTGCAACATGCATGTAGTTTAAACAAATGGAGTCATTGGTCAGGAATACATCTAATAATGTTAAGGATATTTTTTGCCCAACCAAACTAAGTGCCAAAAAATATATTATGGTGGCAAAGGACCTTGTATCAAAATTAACAAATTAATAGCTTACAGACTATTTCATTTAAGCGGAAACATGCATAGGTTTATCAGCTGCTTCATGTCATAAATGCACAAACACGATGAATTCTGACGATGATACAAGGATAAACAAAAATAATTATCCTTACTGGAGCAATGAACCTTGGCCCTCAATATAATAATCCTCTGGGGATGTTAGTGCAAGGTCTGCAAAGCAAGAGAAATCTGCATCTGGGGTGTAAAGGAGATTATCCAAGCCTACAGCTTGCCTCAATTGCCTGCCATTTTATGAACAGGAAATTAATAAAATTGACAAGCAAGAGATTACCATGTTTCATTGGACATTATTGTAAAGTGAAAGCAGAAATAATTCTTGACCCCTCAAATTAGAAATTCACATTTATACAACAGTACTTCACAAAACATAAGACAATCACCTTGACCGTTCTAGATCCTGTAACTCTGTGACCCAGCCATTGTATCTAAGTTGCACTGTGACGACAGGCACTCCAACTAGTTTATAGATATTATCAAAAAATTCCAACTCCCTCCATTGTGGTGGAACTAATCTTTTAATTCCAGGGACATCACAGGCTGCCATCAAATGGAAAAGTTTAATGAGTTGATGTAATTGAAATGGATAATGGATAGAAGAATATAAATTGTGGAGAAATAGTAAACCACAAACCTGCAACATAAGCATCAGCTTTCACAATTTTCTTTTGTGTAGCCTGAAAGAATAAGAAAATTATTGGGAGTTAATCATCAAAGGAAATGCTCCACGCACAAATGTCAAACCGTCAATAACTGTTAAGTCAGCATCTGTCAACTATACCTTAGGACCCTCAATAAGGAATATAGCTTCCCATTTTCAATTCATTTTTTAACTTGAGGTATATAGTTGTCAAAACTTCATGGTATGGACTTTATCCTTCAAATATTTTTATAGACTAAAGTGAATATGATTAATCTTAAAGCTTCGTAAGTTTTTTTTTTCTCCTTTCCTAATTCTAGGATAAATATATAACCACTGTCTATCTCAAATTTAGAGCAAAACAGAAGCCCCATTTACCTTGGAAATGGCAACTCCTGTGACATATGTGTCTCCATCAGCAGTTCTATCATAAAGTATCTCTCTGCATCCCCACCTGAGATGGAACCTGTTCTAGCAGAGAAAGAAATTCCACATGGAGAAGGAATGAATAGGTAAATGAGAACAGAAGCAATTTTAATATACTACCCTAACATGGTTGCCGACAGTTTCTATATTCACATCCATACCTGCCTCCTTTGTCTGTGATATATTTTTTAATGGGACCACTCAAATAAACATCAGGAGAGCCTTTAAGCATGCGTAGTAGGGAAGCCTCTGTCTTAGTGGCAAACAACGAGAATATAGTGAGCATACAACGTGCACTGATATTATCACAGTCGATAAACCCAAGGGCATATGCAACAGGGTCCCACATTCTCTGGATACTCATGCGTGTTCCCCCTTTGGACAAGAACCAATCAGAGAAGCTTATCTGTAAAAAATCATCAAAACGTTTCACAGATACAGTAAACAAAAGATGTATAGTTCTCTCCATGAGAACTGACAACTCCTAAATACCTGGGAAAAAAAACTGACAACTCCTGAGCACAACAAAGAATGGTATTTCAAAGCACTATTAGAAGAAAGGCATTCTCACACTATCCAAATTCCGTATGTCCCTCAGAGCTCCATCTGGATCAACAAGAGCCCGCACAACCGGACTTAAGGCAAGTGCCAAAGCATTTCTTGCTTTATCATAAGTCTGCGCTTGAACAACACATTAATGGGAAATACATCAAAATCAAGATCCCAATCAGGTAAAGAACTTAGGAACTGTTCGATTCAATTATTTGGGAATACCTAGAGAAGAATAAATTGTAATATATGTATTCTTTGACCTTTGACATAAAGCATAAAATTTTGAGTTAGTTTAGAAAACTGAAAGAATTGGTATTTCACTGGGGCTGGTAAAGCATCTGTATATGTCAACTTAAAATTGATGGTTATGATGGCAGTGTAATAGAAGCAAGCCCATGAAAGGGTTTATATTGATGGTAGGAAATTGCAATGTTTTTCAAAAAGATGACGACTTTTGATGACTCTACACCGGTGGCTTGTCAAAGATAGTTATAAATTCTTCAAATGGAGTGTCATTGTCGAGTAGAGCTGGGGTGATCACATAAAGAAATCGGAACACAGGAGATTCAGTTCACCTTAACTCATATATAATACCTTAAGCTGATTTGTAGACAAAAAGGCCTGGATTCCATGTAACGGTGCTCCAATTGGAAATCGAAAATCGAGTTCTGCAGTAGGAAATTAAGTTATACACAATGCAATTTCAATTAAAATGATTCACATAATTGACAATGCAGCTGAAAAGAAATTTTCTTTCAAATATAATCAAGATGTAAAGCATATATATATTGCAAGGTAGGATTTTTAAGTACTCATACCACCAATATCACCCCCTTTGTTAACAAAAGTGTGAGTATGCTCCTTCACAAGCAGGTTTCTTTCAGCACCCACCTAGGTTTAATTAGGCATCCAAGAAAAACAATCAGAGAACATTATCTCAAAGAAGATTTAGCATGTTAAATTCAAATGTATAATATGAATTTGCAGAATGTATGAAAGTTCCATATCATTAAGTGCGGAGAATGAAATGGAATA
Source organism: Cornus florida (assembly GCF_030987335.1). Lineage (NCBI taxonomy): Eukaryota > Viridiplantae > Streptophyta > Magnoliopsida > Cornales > Cornaceae > Cornus > Cornus florida. The sequence goes on from NW_026775573.1 coordinate 20,638,373, forward strand.
ACTGCCAAGCAACCACAATTCTGAACCAGCATACTAACGGCAGTAACACCACTCAGAAGTTTCCAGATTAATACAAATGCGCCAAATATTTGGATAATGAAATAGACCACTATAGGATGTTACAGAGGACTAGATTCAGTTTTAATCACAACCGTGATTGCATTTAGGTCTGCCGAACATCACTGGTGATTTTCAATTAACAGCCTGTTTTCACTCCATTGATACGGAATCATGATGAGGTCACGTCTATATGACAGAGTCCAAACCAACCAACCTTGGTGATACGATGCATGTTGGAACTAGATTAAATAAGGTCTATGATCAAACAAAATTATTTTGCAGTGCAAAATCCAGCCATTAGGTGAATCTAACCAAACAAGTAGTCAGTTCTTCAATTTTAAATCCAAAAGGGCACCTATTACTCTCAAAGCTATTGGCAGCATGGGAAATATAAGTGAGGCACTAGTAAGTTGCGACAATGTATGAACAACACTAGAGTGGTGCAGCTAATTCAAATGGAACTTTATCTATTTATTTTCATTCCTGTACGTTAATTGAATTCAATTCAATTAACAGCACGTTTTCACTCTCTCTCTCTCTCTCTCTAGAGAGGAGAGCTCATACCTCCAATGGCCGAGTTGTAATTCAAATGGAAGTTAGTTCCATGGAGATCTTCCTTTCTTTCTTCCTTTGTTTTTTCTTTTTCTTCGTCTTCTTTTTTTATGTTTGGTAAAATAGATGCTAGCTATAGCTCTTTTTTGGGTAAGGTAAAGTATCTAGCAATAGCTTATTAGTTAAAGAGAAGTCTCTCATTTAGCAATCTTCACTTAATTAATCATCTAAATTTCAAAGAACCAGATTTAAAAACATGAAAAATCTTTTTATGGCAGGATAAATTTGAAGAAAATGTTTAAAGCCCCAACCACTGAATCACCTAGTGTAAGAGGGAGTGGGCTGTGGGATCCACCATCTTAGAGTCGGTGAGTCAGGGGTCGGGTCTTGTAGCATAACACTAAATTGAATCCTTCAATTAATTATATAATCAGATATTATAATTAGCTTATCACACACAAAAGAAAAGGATATATTACAAGGAAGGTGGAAAATTATGCCCTACACAAGACCCTATTATTAAGCAAGCATTCTTCACCTTTTTCATCAAACGGAAAAGATTACTGTAGCAACCAAAGAAAACATGAAGTCCCATTTCAACGTGGTTTCCACGTTTATCAACAAATGAACCCACTTTTCCACCAATGAAAGTCCTTGACTCGTATATATCCACCTGAAGAAACCAAAATATGCACGTTACTAAGTTTTGTTGCCATGAAAAATTAGTAAACCACCAAATTAAATAAATTTAGTAGAAATAAGCTTCCTTAATGGTACTATAAAGTTAGATAGTATATGCGATGTATACTTCAAAAGTCAATGGCCAGTTTCACATTCAAAAAAAGGTTAAAAAAAAAAAATACGTGGATAAAAATTGCAAGAATAAAGAGATAAATTTGAGAACTACTAGAAAAATGATGATCTGAAACCTATGTTATTTTTCTCAAAGATTGAGAATTTTGAATGTGAACCTCCACAGGGTAGCTGAGTTGGCATAGAGCCTTTGGGCATAATCTAGAGATCTCGTGCTCAATTATTGGGACATCTAACCTCAGCCCTTGGTTAACCCGATACCAATGTAATTGCAGGTATCCTAACACCCCCCCCCCCCCCCCCCCCCCCCAACGATTGAGAATTTTGAATGTGTACCTCCACAGGGTAGCTGAGTTGGCATAGAGCCTTTGGGCATAATCTAGAGATCTCGTGCTCAATTATTGGGACATCTAACCTCAGCCCTTGTTTAACCCGATACCAATGTAATTGCAGGTATCCTAACCACCCCCCCCCCCCCCCCCCCCCCCCCCCCCCCCCCGGCAGGTTACCTCAAAAAGAAAAAAGTCAGAAATTCGAACATGGTCAACATAATGGCATAAGAAAGATAGGAATCCCAGGACAAGTACATGAACATGAGTATCACAAAGAAGGTGCTGAGCTAAACCTCATGGCCTTGATCCAAAAGCTCCACGGCAGTCGACATACCAGCAAGCCCAGCTCCAATAATAGCCACTTTCAGCTTGGGTCCCCGATAATGTTCAGGTTCTGGTGGAAATAACCCCTTAGGAGCTGCAGGTAATGCATCCATTTTGGTGGTTGCCAAGAAAGTATCTCATATTAATACATCTAACTAAAATTTACAGGGAAAAATAAAAACTTGATCATACAACATCAAATGAATTTGGGTGTCCCATAAAATTATATAAGAATGAGTAATTGATGCCTTATCTTCCAAAATTGCATAAGTTTGTTCCATTAACTAGAAGTTCAAATATGTTCTAGAGCTGTCTTGAGGACAAATATAAAGATGGTAGAATGCCCTTCCTTATTTTCTTTTTTTCAACTCAATGTTTCAGCTCATTTTCCTGGAAAATGTCCTATTACTTCAATTTTCCCCTTCTATTTGCTTGACAAGTGAATGAAAGAAATACAATGGTTTAAATCTTAAGTGTTCATTATTTAGGACTCAACTGAGTCAAATAATATTTAGCCTTTTCCACCATTTGATTATTGAGAAATTAAAGGAAAAGAAAATACAAATAGATGGAACTTTAAGCCTCATGTCATGTTCCAATTTCTCATAATTGAATCGACTAAACCAAAATTTTCTATTGGAGTTGCTTTGAGCAGAACTTTATATTTTTTATATCTAATGAAAATATCTGATAATGAAAAATATTTCCTAAATTTCTGATCAACATTATTACGAAATTCTTTCAATGGTCTTCCCAGAACAAGTGTCTATTTTATTTGACTAATAGGACTTCATTGGTCTTCCCAAAAGAATGATCTACTATACATGACTAATGGGACCGACAAAGAAATCACATAGATCATTTTTTAAAATACTACATAAATATAAGGAAAAGAGAAATAAACAATTGAGACAAATCAGATCGATCATTTTTTAAGATATTAGGATCCTTTATTTTATTTTCTTGCAAATCATCGAACCAATAAAGAGGGTTAGGAAATTATCGAGCACGAAAACAGAGATCCGTGAATCTAATCTAACTTCATCTTTTCTGTAATAGAACTCAAACCAGTGATATATACAACAAAACCAAACAACAATCATCCATCATTCTCTCTCTCTCTCTCTCTCTCAGTTAAATATAAATAAAAAATTCCACTTAATATCCTATACAGAAACTATAACCATCCAATAAAAGCCCTGAATTCACACCAAAATGCATGGACAGCATAGACACCAAACACCACAATAATTGCTGCCTTTAGACGGTAGTCACACTATATACCTGTACATATACATACATCTATGTATCTATAAGCGCACACACCGTCATAAGTAACCTAGATTGAAGTATAAAAGTAGTGTTCTCTTTTATTTTCTTCCTCTTTCATATAAACCAAATGAGAGGGTTAGAAACTACCACACTGAAGCGGACATCAACAGCCTTACAAACCTTATCTTTATTTCCTCTATAGACTGTAGCAGAACTCAAACCACTAGTACACCTACCAAAAATTCTCTGGAAAAACTAAATAAATAAATAAATAAAAAGGCCTGTACAAGTTCAGCCAAATTAGGTCCAAAGTTAACAAAATTTTATTTCATTTCCCCAAATTCATAGTAAAATTCCAGCTAATAATGTTTGAATCATTGTACCACAACTATGACCATTACGATCATCAGATAGGAAGCCCGAACTCCAAGAATATCGTAGAACAAAAATAAATAAATAAATAATACAAACAGCATAGTTATCACTCTCTCTGGAAATATATGAACATGTATGTGTATAAATTTAACCCAATTAAATTCAAATTTGATTTTAATTCCCGAAATTCATATTAAAAAAATTTCAGGGGATAACATTTAAATCATTGTACACAACCAAGAGCATCAGATAGGAACCCAGAAAAGTACCGTTAACGCTCATGTCAGAGACATTGGAGTCGAGAGAGCACCTAACATCGGACCTCTGAGCCCTGAATTGGGAAACCGGACGGCCACCGGAGTGCAAGAATCCGGCAGCGTCAGTTCGGAAACCAGCCCGGGGAGTGGCCGCAAACCAGATTGACGAAGAAGCCATCAAATCGGACTACGATATGCAACTGAGAGAGTTGAAATTCTTGGTTGGATGACGGTTTCAGCTGAGTAGTGTCGACTTGAGCATCTTCTAGACAGAGATTGTTGGTTGGATGAGGATTGATTTCAGCTGAGGAGCAGTATGAAATTGTGCATCTCCAGTTTTAGAGAGAGAAAGAGGAGAGAGAAAGAGAGAGGGGTATCTGAAGTGGTGGAGATGCTAGGGATGAGAGATTTGTCAGGACATTGGGGGGGTTTTGAGATGCTGTTTTAGTAAAATACTGTATGTTTTTAGTGCTCCCTTTGGAGGTTAATGCGGTTGGAGGATGAGAAATGTTGCCGCCACCACTAATCACAGTGGACTATATATATACACGCACATATATATTATGTACAAAACTGTGTGAGAGAGAGTATAATTTGTTTTTTTAAAAAAAGAGGGGTGACAATATTGGAAAGAAAATAATAGAATATCTTAAGTGACTTTTTCATTTATTACCGAACATTTAAATTTCGCTATTGTTGGTTACCTTTGTTTAAAATTATTTATCTCTTGCTAACGCAAGTCTCTTTGCAAAGACAAGAAGACTAATGCTATTATTTTAGTTAGTGATCTTTTCATATTTAATCACTAAATTAAAATATGTATTAAATGATTTATTTGACACTAATAAATTTTTAAAAATTGTTCGAATTTTTATTTTTTTAAAACTGTTCGAATTTTTATTTTTTAAAAACTCAGACACCGTCACTATAAGGTTTGTTATCACGACGTAGATAGCATCGCTCCATCAGGTATATATGTTAATGCATTGGATTGTTAGGCTGCCTCAGCAATAGTCAGGCAAAGGTCAGCCTAGCCTTTCGGTTATCATGAGTTTAACAGATCCCCAGTTTTTGCGGTAAGCAAAGCTATGCGTCGCTTTTATATAATTTGCTCATGTGTGAGTGTTTGTGTATACTACGTATTATATATATATATATATATATATATATATATATATATATATATTGAAATATGTATATGTACGGTGTACTAACACACATACACATGCAATTAAATAACCAGTTCTGCCTCTCAAGTGCTGAATTGTACCTACATAAAACTTTAACCCAAACTTCTGGAATCTGAATGAGCCTTATCCTCCCCCACCATAGAGTTGAATTTGGGCTATTTTGATAGCATGTGAAAGTGAAATTAGGCCGTTGTTTTTTCCTTTCCATTCACTACGATTGAATTCCATGCTGCCAAACGCAGGATTACTGATTGTTCAATTCAACCTCTTCAAGCTTGCACGATCGCGGTGTTCACTTCAATCAAAGTAAGCACATAGGATCTAAGAATTTGCAAACTGGGCAGTTTTTAGGCAAACATGATCAAAGTGAAGAGAAAAGAGCTGAGTAGAATACGAATCACAATCCAGAAATTATACATGAAATGTTATGCCGATGACATTCTTCCATTGTATGCTAACATATATGTCTTCCCCGAACCATGTATGGAGTAAAGGCCGACCTATCTCTACAATATCCCCGAGGGGACGATCATGAAAGAACAACCAAAAGGGCTTCGACCAGGTACTAAGACCTCATCAAATTTTGTAAAAACTAAACCAGAATGCCCTGTTTAGACATGGCATAATACTTCAACACAAAACATTATCCATAGATTACTTCCATTTTCTAGAATCACAGTTTGGTTCTCTCAGAATGTAAACAAACCATGGATGCAAAATTTATCACTATGTAAAGCTTTTGGAAGGAAAGAAAAAGGGAAAGAGAAAGAGACAAGTTACATTTCCCCATATGCATTGTAGTTATTCACTACTCTCACAAAACAGCCATATTGATCAAATTGTTCAAAACTATTACCAGAAAACCGAACTTCATCAACTTTTTCGTTTTTGAAAGAAAATGTATATATAAATATACGGCAGGTATACTTAACAGGAAAGAAGTATGTGTCAATTACGTGCACATGCAAAATATATCCAGCAAGATAATCAGGAAGCAAAAATATATCCCAAGCTCTCTTATCAGGAAGCAAACATAACCACCTTCTTGGTAGGCCTAAATTTTACTACCTAAAAGAATATATACAACAGTCTAATCAAAACCCGAAAATATATCCACAATCATTAAAAAACCAAGACCAAACAACACCTACTACAAACTGAAACGGCTAAACTTAAAGCTAGTAAAAGCTTCTCACAAGACCTGAGGATGCAGACAAAATGTAACACTTGTATAGTTATATTTAACAGAATGAGTGAGCATGTGCATGAATTAGATATACTAACCAACGGGCCAATGGCCTAGCGGTACCAGTATCTTACTTCCCAAAGGGATGTCAGGGGTTCAAGTCTCAAAAGAGACAAGTGTGTGTGAGTACCAACTAGGGAAAAAAAAAATAGATATACTAAGAATTTCTCTTCTTTTTTTCTTTTTCTTTTTCTTTTTTTGACATGCAAGTTTAAGACACAAAACACTAATCTAATAGAGCCTGCAAGCATGCCCTGCATGCACAAAAATCCAAAGACCAAACAGAAACTCTGACAAACCAATAGGCAAGGCCAAACACAATGCTAGCAAAAGCTTTTTAGAGAACCTGAGAAGATAGAAGAGTTAAAGCTTTTTACATAACCTCAAATGATACCAAAAAGAACAAGCAGGCATAAACAAACAGCAAGCCTCTCACATTTGAGGGGATCTTGACCATAATAGAGAAACGTGTTAGAACTTCAGTGAGATGGGTACACTTTGATGAGTTTGAACCCAAGCTCTCTGAACCAAAGATTTAATATGCATTCAGGAAAAAACAGGGGAAAAAAATTAATACAATGTAGGCAAACATTGCCCATAACTTACAGCTGTCACCCAACAACGCGTATCCCCACCTTATAATTGAAAATGGAAGCAAATACAGATGCAGAAGAGGGATTGACTTGGAGACTTGAACTCATGACAAGCATTTTGATCCTCCCGTGCCCAAAATCACATCCAGTACTCACATCCGATAACAAAAACTTGATAAACATGCATGGGAGACTAAAACCCAAGACCTTCCGGAACCAAGGCTTGATACCATGTTTGACTAACAATTATCTCAAAAGCTCAATCTATAGTGACAAATGGGGCATCTATCAGAACCCCTCTAGTCAAAAGGTGCATAAGAAGATATCCATTGGTAGAAAGAAGAGTTCAAAGCTGAGGGAACACCACCAGATTCATCTTTCTTGGCAATTGCAACAAAGGATGGGTGTCTACCAATGTCACTGGAAATGATTCTAAACGTGTCTAAGGAAAATCTTAGATTTATCCTTTTCAAGCTCACGTTCAAGCATAAATAATGGGTAGAGTTTCCTAATGTAAAATAATGTTAAAACTCAAAATTTCTGTCTTCTATCATTATTTCCGTCCTATTACCTTGCATAGCTAGGACCTAAGAAGCATAGATACAAACAAAGGACACATATATGATACGACATGGATGCGCCAAAAAGAACAAAAGATGTGCTCCAAGTCCTTGGGCTGTTGAACAGAATCCAACCACACCGGAATGGATGGTACAGAGTCCTCCAACCTTTCCTACTTTTGGAGAACTTCCAGCTATCAAGGAGACGAAAAGCTGAATAAGACAATTATAGAACTTTAATTAATTTATAGTTTCTATACTAAAGTTACACCGAGTTAGAAGATAAAGCTATTTGAATATCCAAAGAATATGTTATATTATATATATATATATATATATTATTACTATTCTATCTTGTTATTATAATTATGGTCATCGATGTATGTTCATAATGTTATTTCCACGACTGTCATGTGTTCATTTAATATAAGAAAAGTGTGGGATGTGTTGGTCGAGTTTCCAGAATGTGTCGGCTAAGAGTCCAAGATGCGTCGGCCAAGTGTCTAAATTAAATAAATTATGGACATGGCCAAGAAGTGTCGGACACGTCTCTAGGAGGGTCCATGAAGTTTGACACTGACACGGCACCGTCATAAAAGTGTATGTGCTTCTTACGCTAGGACCAACAAAGGATGTGTAAAAGCTGGGTTACTCTTCTATATTTTATTAGAATGATAAAATTGACTCTCTAAACTATATTAGATTAGAGACTCCTGGATCCCGATCTCAGACAAGAAAAAGTCCTAGAAAAAATTCAAGGGATTCAAATTCATCGATGCGCTGAATGGGGAGTTTAAATACCTTAGCCATGTGCCAGAGTCCAAAGCCCAGATTTGCTAATGACAATAGAGTTCATGTTGCATCTGAAAAGAATAGTAGAAATGAATAAGAATTACAAGTCAGAGTGTTCAATTGGTCAAGTAACACTGCAACTATTAGAAAGCACAAACAATTCAGTGCAGACTAATGATACAAGCCTTTTCTTCGGCATCACTATTGACTTTTAGTACAAGTATGGAGCCTACAACCGCATTGTTACATTGGATCCTCTACTAGTATGCAAAATACCTACAAAACTGTGAGTTCCAGTCACAGAATCTACCAGCTGCAGGGGGCATCTAGAACAATCTTTCTGTATTGTTCCTAGTTGGTCGTGTGTCCCCAAAAGAACCAGTAATGATGATAAGCCTCAAAGATCAGGTCATCCAGTTCCACCATTAGTCGAAGCCGCCAGGCAGAATTGACAAGGCACTGTTGCAGGTGGTTTCAAATCCAAAGCTAGTCCAGAATGAAGCATTGCCTTGTCGTACATGTTACGCCGTTTATTAGTCTTACCCATTATTGGGTATTTTATTTTATTTTCTTTTAAGGTTTGCCTATAAAAGGCAGGCATGTAACAGAGGTTAATATTTTTTATTTTATTTTTTTTGGAAAATTGATTATCATGATTTTCAGATTTCTTTTGCCGTTCTTCCGCTTTGTTCTTGGGTTTCCTCAACCCCTCTGTCTGTTAGCCTATTTATTCACTATTTTTTCTCATTCCCTTCGTCTGTCTTCTCATCTCTTCTTCTAGCCTCACATCATCATCTATCTCCTCATCCCCTGTTTTCTTTCTGGTCTTATTTCATTCTTCATTAGCTTAGTATTAGAGCATTTTGGTCCTACATCACATTATTAGCATTAAAAAAAAAATCTACAAGAGGAGAAAAAGGTAGGGCAAGTCCCTGTAGGTTTATCTGCTGCAACAGTGCCTGTCAATTCGTATATGATTTTCAGTCCAGGGAAAAATATGAGCATTTCAGACTATAAAATCTAAAATTTGGACTAATTTAACTTAACAAGCTATTGTGAGCAATTCCTACAAAAACTATCAAAAATCAGTACATGAAGGTAGCTCCACAGTGCTGATTCCTTCAATGAGCATGATACATTTATATGTTCTGGTATCCATACATAAATGTTTGAAAATGTCTCCAAAGATAATTATCACTTAACAAAAGAATATTATCTGAGTGCTCATCAGAAATTAGTTATTTAAAAAATAAATAAACGCACACTTTCACGTCAGGAACTGATTGGTTCACACTCTAAAATATACAATATTGAGGTCATCTTCATGAAATTAGGTCCCATCACACTCTTATCAGCGGTTTCATCGACAAAACATATTAAAGCATTTGTTTTCAATAACAATATTGGAACTGGACTTAAGCTCTAGCATGCTCCTCTAAGCAACTATGATTAACATAACGATAAGCAATTCAAGGTTTCACTTTGAAAATTTATAAACTCTTCCTTGTGTGGCAACAAATATGTAATTAGACTATTTAAGTCAAACGAGAAAGTTCCACCAAAAGCATAAGAAATAGAGGATCCTTGATACTAATAAACACAGCTAATTATCAATGACTATATGAAATGCAAATTATATCATACCATTCTCTACCATCATGTAAGAAAATGTTGCGATAATTTCTCTGTCCTGTCTCTATTAATTAATATACTATTTTACTTCAAATTATATAAGGTCTATTCCTATCTCTAGAATTAAAGAAAGATACACTGATAAATTAGAACTGACTGCACCAGCTAATCAGTGATGCATATTTAGTCTAGTCTCCATACCTTATTTGAGCATGCCACCTGGAGGGTACAAAAAGAGAGAGAGAGAGAGGTAAAAGAACCAACCAAAAGGATATATAAGCAGTCTTCTCTAACCCTTACAGAAAAATAATTATGGCAACTAAGTGGCAAGAGGATCAGATATAAACCTGTTCGCCGACTTAAAGCTTCCAGTCTCTCTGAAGCTTGGCCCTGCCATTTTGTTACAAGGGAGAGTTGGAGGGATGGGAAGGATGGGTGGATGGATGAAGCATAGCTCCTAACTCACTGTTAATTATCCATCCAAAATTGGATGGAAGAGAGGAGGAAAGAGAATAATAATTACTATATATAATGTGAAATAATACAATACCATTTTTGCCAAATTATATTTATGTGTAATTGTATGACAATATAAAGAATCTCCTTCTTTTTCCTCTTACCAAACAATGAAAAGTTTCACCTCCTTCTATTAATTCCTTCTATGTAAAATCAAACAAAGAGGGAAAATGATATCTTTCTTTTCTAGAGATGCCTTGTCCATCTTTCCTACTTACCTTCCACCCACATTTTCATCCCAAAGCATAATAGTAATTCCTTGCATAAAGTCAGCAATGAGGTTAGATTTTTCGATCATGAGTTTCAGGTCATGAATTTTGGGCTCAGATTTTTGGGAAATTAGAAGGATGGGAGTGAAATCAAATGTTGTAGGTGGACTAGAAAAGGAAACTAAATAAATTTTAAGAGTGACAAGAGTGTTTCCAGCTGAAAAACTCAATCAATTACAGAAGCAAACCATGTACAGAGAAAAGGAATGAGATGGAGTGAACATAGACCTCCATAACCCAATTTTAATATAAAGGAATTATGGTCTCAACCACCTCATTTGAGATCAAGCAATGCAGTGAATAATTTTTGTGATCAATTCACCTGTGCATAGCTATCATGCCATAATCCCAGATGCATACTCTATCTAACCATGCAACAATCTGGATTACTAGATTGATTAATGAAATTCTCAAAGTTAAAAGAAAAAGAAAACCATAATTTCATCATTTCCAGGAACAATTTATGAACCAGTAAAGCTGGACCAATGACATCCACACTACACCTACTTACTTCAAATAACTACCTTAACTATATGGATCATTGAAATGTTTTGTAAAAGATACATCGAATGAATGAAAAAACTCCCAAAACATGTCTTCAAAGGTCGAGCCGGGCTGGTGGAGATAAAAATACCTGACCCCTCCCCAGATTCCAGTCATGGATATTATGTTCAAATAGGTTTTCCAGACTGGTGACACGCGAAAAATTGTCGCACCTACCCTTAATCAATAACAAGAAAAATGAGGAACAAATGTAAGAGGATTTCTTTCTGACCTCTCATTTTCCCTCTCCTGAATCTGTAACATGCTTCTCATCACTATTGATTTGTTTGTTGCTTTGCATTTCAAGTCATTCCTGTTGTTCCTCCTCAATCCCCTGTGCATTTACTTATTTAATAGCTAAGCTTGTTGCCTGTAGATTGCTGGTACATAATCCCACCTACCATGCAAATCAAAAGCCCTACCATGCCCACAAATGTTGAATGCTTGTCCCAAACAACCAGATTAATGACAACTGCCAATATCTTGTTCACTATGCCAAGATCAGTAAATCCCATTGCAGAATTGCCTTGCGGCAAGAAAACCCAAAGAAACATGACAACCCAACTGACAAAATCACCTGAAAAGAGTACTAATCTGACTCATCCGAAATTCATGTTTTATCTTCTTCAACTCTCCCATAACAAGCAGCTCAAATGGAAACAGCATCAGAGCCTCAAGATTGTTGTACAACACAAGAACCCATGTATTCAGACCAGTGGTCATGACCACATGTTTAATGTATACAAAATCTATGGAGATGCTTGAAAGGTACACCAAGGCCCAGCTATAAGCCATGAGCGTGAACTGATAATCTGTAATAACGTAAAGCACACTACCACCAAAGATGGTGGCAAGTGAGATCCACATCCTCATTGTCGGCCATGGCTGGTGCAAGTATAAGGTCTCTCCTATTGCAACAAATATGGGAACTGCTGAACGAAAGACAATGAAGGTGTCAACATTAGCATGGAGAAGTAGCTCACTGTTGGTGGAGAGAGAGAGGTAGAATATAACTGCCACTGGTAGGAACCGTCTCATTGTCAAAGGATCAAGCCAATCGTGTTCTATTAAATTGAGCCATCCACATATGAGGACCCCAGCTGCTCTTGTGAAGTACTGTAGAGCAGTTAGTGCCCGTGTAAGGAAATTTCATGACAACCCATTTGTTCGTGAAGGAGAGCAATGATGCCGAAATGCAGTATCCGCCAGCTCACTTGGATTCGCTAGAAGATGAAAAGAATTCTGAACCTTTCTGGGCCTCGCCAACTCTGGGATTTTCCGCATCATTGGGCATCTACACAAGGACCAAAAAGTTTCTTATTAGCTCTGAAATATAAATGGGTAGCATTAACATTTTAAATGAAAAAGTAATGAAGGATTTAACTTCCTTTGCAGGAGATCCCATGTAAAAGCATTAGACTATTCCTTATTTTCTAACTTCCAAGTAATCATTATACAACATAAAAGGGTAATTTTCTTTCCCCTTCCCTCTCAATGGATTTTGATAACATCTTAGATACCATTGCAGTTTAAAAATATGAAGGAAACATGAGACCTTGTCCGATTGTATTGTTAGGAATTACCTCTCACAATTGCTGAGGAATGGAAGCAAGAAAAGGCAAAGGCTATAGTGCTCAATGCCAGTAAAAAATTTAAGACATTAAACGAGACTGTGGTAATGAATTACAATTTAAAAACTTCTGGATTCACAGAATATGGGCATTTTCTCTATATTGTCACAGGGACAGAAATGCTTATTAACAGAACAAATAGCGTTGAATAATTCAATAGCACTTTCATTTTCTTTAGGGAAAGAGAAATTAATAACAAGGATGATTGATACTTTTCTAAAGAAACTTATGTTGATGAGCATTTGGGGGTTAAGGTTGGACAGAACTGTGGATCTGGGTTGGGGTCTAACAGTTTCGAGCCCTTGTCTTCATTAGGAGATGTCTCAGGAGATGCCTTGGCTCCTTGTGCAACTGGTTCGATGAGAGCGAGAATCAAGGGAGATCGGAGAGTGAAGGAGCAGGTGCTAAGACATCGTTTGCCTAAGAAAAAGGTTATCCTTCCTGCTCTTCGCAAAAAGTGGTCTCGAAAGGAAAAGCAAAAATGGGTGGCGTCTTCGCAGATGGGTTTTGACTCCGGTATGTTTTCAGTTCCTTCTGGTTCTCCCTCTCCTAAGATGTGTTCTCCTTTCTTGGGGGGATCGACCACTTCTTTGGGACTGGAGTTGGGTGGTTCTACTAATGTTTCACACTCTTTAGCTTCGGTGGGTGAGAGGGAATCTATTTTGACTGACAGGCCGGATGGTGTTGCTGGGAATCGACTTGGCTTTTCTCGGAGATGTGATGGCTTGTGTGAGGGGGTTACAGTTTGTGTAGGTTGGGATGTAAAGTTGAAACTTGATGATGATACGGCCTCAAATCTGCTGAAGGAGTTACGTAACCATTTGGCTTCGAAAGGTTTTTTCTGTGATTCAGGAGGAGTTTTGACTGAGGAGGAGCCTGTTTCGCAGTTTTGTTCGCATTCTTCTTCTGTTCTTGATGATTGGGAGGAAGTTGCAGGTTCTTCTTTTAATGGGGATTCCGGCATGATTCCATGGGAAGACTTGGAACAAGCAGTGAATTTGGCCGTGCCTTTGGCTGTTGTCCCCCCCGGAGGGAATTGGACCAGTGCCTCGACAAATGTTGGGGTGAATGACACTGAGGAGGAATGGGTGAGGGAGAAGGGTCTAGAAGTGGGCTCTCTGCTGGGTGTTTCTTTTGAGGGCAGGGTGGATGAGGCGATGTGTTTGTTTAATGATGTTCTCAAATCTCATTTTCAGAAAAAAGGAGGGTGATAAGGTGGGGTTGCAGGAGGAGAAAGGGGAGACAGTGATGCAAAGTCCAAATGACCTTATCACGTATGAGAGGAGAAATCAGGGGTCCAAATCAGGTGGGAAAGGTGGAGGAAGGGAAGGAGGGTTGGTTATTCCAAGTGTTTCCCAATGAAGCTACAAATTCTTTTATGGAATGTTCGGGGTCTCAATGACCCGGTTAGGAGGAAAGTAATGAAGTCGGTTATTCGTAAAGGTGGGGGCCATGTGGTGTGCCTCCAAGAGACTAAGCTTGCTTCGATGTCTGACAGAGGAGTCTTTGGGGTGGGAGATTTGTGGAGTGGATTGCTTTGGATGCTGTTGGTTCCTCGGGGAGCATCTTAATTATGTGGGATAACAGATGGGTGTCTAAAGTGGATGCTCAGGTTGGGCGTTTCTCTGTTTCATGTATTCTTGCTTTGGCTGAGGATGGGGTTCATTGGGTTTTTTCAGGTGTCTATGGTCCTTCGGAGGACGGTTTGCACCATTTACTTTGGGAGGAGTTGGGAGAGATTAGAAGTCGTTGGTGTTTGCCTTGGTGTATTGGTGGGGACTTTAATGCTGTTCGTTCTCCGTTTAAGAGGTCAACGGGAGGTAGGTGGACATCTGATATGGAGGCTTTCTTGGAGTTTATTGATAAGTTTGGATTGATTGATTTGCCTTTGGTTGGAGGGCCATTTACTTGGTCCAGTGGCCGATCTTGTAATACCCCTAATTTTAAAAAGGATATTTCTGGTATTTAATGGTATTTAATTTATTATTTAAGTGCATTTTATTTGATTATGTGTCATTATTTTTTTTTATTAGGTGCTAAATTGTTTTCTTTTGTAGTGATTTAATTTATTTAAATGATATTTATTTTTAATTATTTGATTGGAATTACTTGTTAGTATTTTAATTATTTAATTGGCATTAATGGTTTAAGTGTAATTGGTTTAGTTATTTGATTAGAATTATTTGTTAGTGTTTTAATTATTTAATTGGCATTAATGGTTTAAGTGTAATTGGTTTTATTATTCTATGTGTGTCTTATTTTATATGTGTCTTATTTGGTTTAATTGGGTTTACTAATTTTTATTTTGTTCAATTAGATTATTTGTTAAGTATTTAATGGTGAATAGGGTAATTAAGTAAATACATCTAATTAGGGTTTTAATTACAGTAGAAATTAGGGTTTTATATTATAGCCGTCGTAGGTTTCTACGTTAATTGGATGGGCCGGTAAGGATTGTGAGTTGGACTTAAATAAACCTAGGGTTTAGGAAAACTCTATAAGTATAAGGTAGACGTCTGTGTAGGGTTTTTTAAACAAAGCACACGTTTTGTGGAAGTGGGGAAGGAAAAACGCAGTTTTTCACATTCTGTCAAGGTTTGATCAAAGCTCCGATCCTGCTTCCTCCGTGGTCCGATCGAGCTGAATTTTAGAGGAGATGTTCATGACTCAGTGACGCACAATCTGAACGGTGGAGAATAGAGTTTGACCTCGGGAACAGTGATTCGTACTCGTAAACAGTAACTGGGTCGCACAGGTTTTTTTCCATTCTGCCCAGATTTCATCAAACATCCGATCCTGCTTCGTCCGTGGTCCGATCGAGCTGAATTTTGGAGGAGAGGTTCATCAATCAGTGATGCACAATCTGAACGGTGGAGATCAGAGTTTGACCTCGGTAACAGTGATTCGTACTCGTGAACAGTAACTGGGTCGCACAGGTTTTTTTTCCATTCTGCCCAGATTTCATCAAACATCCGATCCTGCTTCGTCCGTGGTCCGATCGAGCTGAATTTTGGAGGAGAGGTTCACGACTCAGTGATGCACAATCTGAACGGTGGAGATCAGATTTTGAGTTCGGGAATAGTGTTTCGTACTCATGAACAGTAACCGGGTTTTGGAACTCGCCGGGATTTTTTAAGAAGACGACGTTGAAACTTTGAACAAAAGTTTCTGCAGCAAGATTCTATCCTTACTCTTTCCCTTAGGCTTCATACTCTTTGCACTCTTAAATGATTCCAGGATTAATGAAGATTAAACCAAACTAAAATGATATCTGTTTTGCTATGAAACTGGTAGTTACAGTAGTGTTGTATGCTTGTTCAACCTAGACTAAGCATGTTTGTGGATGCATTGTGGTTCTGTGGTTCACGTTTTTCCTTACCACTGCTAGTATAAATTATTGGAAGGATGGGTCTAGATGATAGCTATCTTAACTTCTGTAATAGCAACTGTTGGAACTTAAATACTAGGAGGATTTGAGTTTAACACTAGATCGGTTTTGTGGAACACTATAATTTGAGCATATCTACATACATACTGTGAATATTGTTTTGATGCTTACATTATCACAGTTAGTATCAACTGTGGAGGTTAGGATTTTGTGATACATACCCTACATATCTGTATGTTATTTGTAAGGTGTTAAATGGAAGTTTTAATTAATTCTGTCTTTATATCAGACTAAAGGGAACAACTTAAATTGGGCATGTATATGTTGTTGTTGTGACCCTGTTTATCAATGCTTATTTTATCACTGCTAACATTGAATGTTGGATGTTGGAATTTAGTTGATATATACTTGATTTATTGGTATTATTGACTACTGGAGGATTGGAAAGTAGGCACCGGTATGGGACGGTGGCATACTAAGGATGGGTTTGGTTTTTAAATCAATACCATTACCCACCTACTTGGAATAAGAATGGGATTAACTAAAAGTTAAGTCCCGTGGATTTGTATTGTCATGGCAACTACTTGTTGAGCGGCAATACCAGGGATTTTGGATGGATTTTATATATGTACTGTTATGGTGCCTCGGTATGAGCTTGAGCCTCAGGACCGATGGCTAGGGAGCGTATATGCATCGGGATGTGTAGCTGGCTACGATGGTTGGAGGTGTACCCTGTTTAGGTATAGGTACATATGCCCACTTCGTGTGCGTTTTAGCATGTTACCTCTATTCGGGTTGAGACCGGCCTGTAGTCCAGTGAGAGTCCTTTAGTGTGACTATATATATATTTACGGACTGTTAGCTATTGTTGAATTGTTTAGGATGTACATGCGTATCGGGCCTCTGTTTGGATTTTAGTAGTATAGAACTTGCCCGTGGGCCTGACCCACTTCTATTTTTCAGGTACACGACAGTTCCAGGCTTAGACGTATTCGTGCTGAGCAGAGGTCTCTATTCACTCTTCCGACGATGTAGGGCTCTCTCTATAGTTTTATTTCTGGACGTTTATTACATTTGTTCTATCTTCCGTTTGGATGTTTAATAGGGGTCCACTAGAGATGGATTCCCAAATTGTAAACTGATGAAGTTTTGGAGTTTGGGTTTGATGGATTTTAATAATTATAATATTTTGCGGATTCTATTTTTAGTTCCTTCCAGCTTTAATTTCATTTCTTAATTTATTTTGTATTCCTTCCAGCTTTAATTTCATTTCTTAATTTATTTTGTATTCCGTGTTCATTATAAAATATTAATTGTTTGATATTCCCTCGGGTTTGGGCCTGGGCCTGATTAACCCGTGTCTCGGATCCGAGGGGTATCTCAGATCTCTTCCTACCCTTTCTCGGATTGACAGATTCCTTGTGTCCGGGGAGTGGGAGGAGAGGTTCTCTGATGTTGTTCAGGCTACATTGGCTCGTCCTATCTCTGACCATGTTCCGTTGATATTGGATTGTGGCGGTTTGTGCACTAGGCGCTCTCCTTTCAGATTCGAGAACATGTGGTTGCGGGCTGAGGGCTTTCTGGAGAGGGTCCGTCTCTGGTGGGAAAGGTATGGTGTGGTTGGCACCCCTAGTCATGTGCTAGCAGGCAGATTGCGTCTTTTAAAGGATAATCTTAAGACTTGGAATAAAGAGGTTTTTGGGAACCTTGAATGGAGGAAAAATCGGGTTCTTGCTGAAATAGCGGCTATTGATCAGATGGAGGGTCGAGGGGATTTGGTGGATTCCTTGAAGGCTAGGAGGGCGGAGTGCAAGGCGGAGTTTACTGAGATTGGTGTCTTGGAGGAGATCTCGTGGAGGCAAAAATCTCGAGCTTTGTGGCTTAAGGAGGGGGATCGAAACACTAAATTTTTCCACAGATTGGCTAATGCTCATAGAAGAGGCAATCATATAGGGAGGATTCAAGTCGAGGGGGTCATTTTTTGTAAGGAGGAGGAGATTCGCAAAGGATTCTCAGAATTTTTTGAGAATTTGTTCAACGAGTCTGTTGAGTGGAGACCTTTGCTCGAAAGGTTGCAGTTTGACTCCATTTCTAAGGAGGAGTGTTTGGGCTTGGAGTTGCCTTTTTCTGAGGAGGAAGTTCTGTTTGCTTTGAAGAGTTGCAATGGAGATAAGGCCCCAGGTCCAGATGGTTTTACTATGAGATTTCTTCTTGAATGTTGGGAAGTGTTTAAAGGAGATGTGATGGGCACTTTCCATGCTTTCCATTCTCGGGAATCTTTTGAGAAAAGCTTGAATGTCACGTTCATTGCTCTCATTCCAAAAAAGGGAGGTGCTTTGGATGTTTGAGATTTTCGCCCTATTAGCCTGGTGGGTTGCATCTACAAGCTGATTGCCAATGTGCTTGCTTCAAGGTTGAGGAAAGTGTTGGATGGCATCATTTCGAACTCTCAAAACGCTTCTGTAGGAGGTCGTTAAATTTTGGATTCAGTCCTTATTGCAAATGAGTGTGTGGACTCCAGATTGCGTAGTGGAACCCCGGGTGTTCTTTGTAAGTTGGACATTGAGAAGGCGTATGACCATGTAAGTTGGAGCTTTCTTCTGTACCTGATGGGGAGGATGGGGTTCGGCGATAGATGGAGGAGATGGATTCATTTTTGTATTTCCAGTGCTCGCTTTTCGATCCTTGTTAATGATGCTCCTACTGGTTTTTTCTCTAGTTCAAGGGGCTTAAGACAGGGAGATCCCCTTTCCCTCTTCTTGTTCTTGTTTGTGATGGAGGCCCTTAGTAGATTGATAAGAAGGGCTACCGAGTTGGGTCTTTTGAGAGGCTTTCGGGTGGGCAGGGAGGCAGATTCTCAGTTGGAAATCTCTCATTTGATGTTTGCTGATGACAGTTTAGTTCTTTGTGATGCGAACGTTTCTCAGATTAGATATTTGAGATGTGTTTTGATTTGGTTCCAAGTTGTTTCCGGCCTTAAAGTGAATGTGGGAAAAAGTGTTTTGGTGCCGGTTGGGGAGGTCCCTGAGATTGAGACTTTTGCTGATATTCTTGGTTGTCGTACTGGTTCATTTCCCATTTCTTACTTAGGATTGCCTCTGGGAGCTCCTTCGAGGTGTGTGGGGATTTGGGATCCAGTGGTGGACAGATTTGAGAGAAGGTTGGCGGGTTGGAAGAAGCAGTATCTCTCCAAGGGTGGTAGGGTCACGCTGATTAAGAGCACCCTCTCTTGTCTTCCCACGTATTTTATCTCTCTTTTCCAGATTCCCTCTTCAGTTGCGGAAAGGATATAGAGGTTGCAGCGTAATTTTCTGTGGGGAGGTGGAGGTGAAGAGTTTAAGTTTCATTTGGTGAGGTGGGACTAAGTTTGTAGGCCAATTCGCAATAGTGGGTTAGGTCTCCGTAAATTGGTGCCCTTTAATAAGGCCCTCCTTAGGAAATGGTTGTGGAAGTTCGGGGTGGAGAGACGTCGGCTTTAGAGGAGGGTTGTGGCATGTCGTTTTGGGGAAATGAGAGAAAGGTGGAGTTCTTTGGAAGTTAGAGATCCTCGGGAGGTGGGGGTTTGGAAATTTATTCGGAAGGGTTGGGATGATTTTTCCAAGCACATTCAGTTTCGTCTCAAAGATGGGAGGAGGATTCACTTCTGGGAGGATGTGTGGTGTGGAGATTTGCCTCTTGCCCTCGCCTTTCCTCAGCTTTACAGGATTGCTATGGATAAGCAGGCCATGGTGGTTAACTGTTATCATCTTGATAATGGAAGACTGGTTTGGGATGTTCGATTCAGGCGTTCCTTTCAGGATTGGGAGATCGAGGAGGTCATTCATTTCTTGGAGTTGTTATATCGCCAGAGGATTGTGGAAGAGGATTCTGACTGTTGGTCTTGGATTGCAAACTCTCAAGGGCGCTTTAAGGTGAGGTCTTTCTTCAAGTGCCTCTCTTTTGTTCCTGGAGTTCGTTTCCCTTGGAAGTCTGTTTGGCGATCTAAGGCTCCTCTTAAGGTGGCTTTCTTTGTGTGGACTTCGGTCCTGGGTAGGATTTTAACCCAGGATAATCTGAGAAGGAGAAGCCAGGTGGTGGTCAACCGTTGCTCTATGTGTCTTAGTGATGAGGAGTCTGTGAATCACCTTCTTATTCATTGCCCTTTGGCTAGAGAGTGTTGGGTTTTGATGCTTGGCTTATTTGGTGTTTCTTGGGTTATGCCTGGATCTGCTAGAGGGTTGATTGAGGCATGGAGAGGTTGCCCTGTGGGGGCTCTCAGTCAGGATGCATGGAGGGCTACACCGCTTTATGTGTGGTGGCGTTTATGGCTTGAAAGGAATAGGAGATTCTTTGAAGGAAAGGCTTTGTCGATTTCAGTGCTTAAATTCTCGATTATTTCTACTCTTTTTTGTTGGGTTTCAGGAAGAGATCATTGTTCTTTGGAGAAGTAGTTGATTTTTTAGCCTCTTTGAAGGCTTGAGGCCTTTGTGGTCTTTTGTATTTGCATGGGTTTCGCTTGCCTTCTGAGCATTTTTTTATAAAAATTTTACTTATCAAAAAAAAAAATTAATAATAAGGATGATCACAGGACCCATCCAGAAATGTTGTCACAGAATCATTTGTTATTCTAATCTGAAAGACTTGGTGGAACTTTTTTTTTTAAGCAAATAAAGCATATGGTGGATCATCATGCTACATCTTAAATCAAACAAAAAATGGCCACCTTGCTGTCTGAATACAGAAAGTGTACTGGGGTTCAGTTTAATTAGCATTTTAGAACATTTATTGACTTCTTATTTTTGTCAATTGCTGGTGATTTTATATGATCACTACCCCCTTGCCTCCATAAAGTAACATGTTCAAATGACATAGTAAATTATTCGACCTTGTGTTCTTTCCAAGTTTGTGGTCTTTGTGAATCTTATGCTACTAAGGTTAGAAGCCAATAAACTGAAATCCAGCAATTTGACCTCTCATAACAGGATAAAAGGATACACACATCAATCATACATACACTTACTTCTTCATATTTTTTAATTTACAAGGATAGATAATCCTATGCTAACACTTGAATTCTCAAATACGACAACGTCATCTATCAGAAATTGACTTGACTTCAATTAAAAAGTTGCAGAAGATCAATCTTCAAAAATTATTCTGACTATCTAGTGGTTTTGGGAACAAAAATGTTGCTACATTAATCATTCTTTTTGAAATGGTATATTAAGCACCTATTGTCAGGAAAATGCAACAAATTTAAGAAGTCAGGAATTACATTAATAAGAATATTTGTCTATTAAAGTGTTTTCATGTCGTCCTTGACATTCCATTCATACGTATACCATCTCAAAAAGGGTATTCACAAACAATAAAAAAAAAAATAAAGGCAAATTCACAACCAGGAGATTTATGCACCTAATATGGTAATAATTTTATTTGACAAGCAATACAACCATCCACAAGCAGTTAAATTTTGCTTCTCAAAGGCTAGTTTGTTGAATTCAGTCAAAGACAAGGGACTACCTAAGCGCTTCTCAAAAGAAAAAGAAAAAAGAAAAAAGAAAAAAAAAAAAAAAAAAGCAGTGGCAGTGGCAGTGAAGAACTTTAGTTACATGAGTACATATATATATATATATATATATATATAGAGAGAGAGAGAGAGAGAGAGAGAGAGTGTGTCCTATATATATGGATAGAGAGAGAGAGAGAAGGACCTTGTATAGATGGAGAGAGATCTGGTAAGGTTTTAGAGAGAGAGGCAAAGTAGACAGAGAAGAAATTATCAAAATATACATGGAGGACATGAAAGAGCTTGTTTTTCTCTCTATATTGAGGGTATATAAGTAATTTTCTATCAAAAAGTGATGGTGCAATTGTCTTTGCAACCTATCTAAGGGAAAATGTGGTATTTCTCTATGACAAGATGCTGACATCAGTAAAAAACCACGTTGATCGGTGTTGACCCTTAACCGAAGGGACAAAGTATTATGACAGCAAATTTTAAATTTTTGAGAGAGGTCGGTGTAATTTTTGAAAGTGAAAGAGAACTGTGTGTAATTAAGCCTAATCTCAAGAGAGGTAGATGCTATTTCCCAAAATACAAAATTTTTTCAAATGAATGAATAGTGCAGAAGTGTTCTAATTGACGCGAACACTTTAATTGACATGAACACTTTAAAAATGCGTCAGACACCCAAAACCTTAGACATAGGTATGGCTCATTTATTTTGCATGACAAGCATATCAAATAATTCAAACTCATTATAAAATTATTCATAGAACTAGTTTATTATGATTTTTTTTTCTTTTTTTCGCAAAAGTTTATTATGTTCATTTGCAACAAAATAGTGAAAACACTAAATTACTCAAAAAAAAATAATAATAATATTAATAATAATAATAATAATATATAGGTATGAGGATTTGATAAAATAATTCAAACTTATTATAAAATTATTCATAGAAATCGTTTATTATGTTCATTTGCTTCAGAATGAGTGACAACATTATTTTACTATTACAAAAATAGAAAGAAAAATATTAACACTAAATCAATGTCACTTGGGTTAATGCAAAATTAGTACATTTTCATACCCATACGATGAAGAGAGAGAGAGAGAGAGAGAGAGATATATATATATATATATATAATTATTCAAATATGAAAATTTAGGGTTTGTGAGAAGATAACGGACCTGTTGCAGGAAGTGTCTCGGGTGGGAATGTGGGTGAGATAAGTAGATAAAGAAGCCAGGTGGTCGCAAGTTGTTCGGGCTTCGACACAACCTGATTCGGACTCGAATAACAACTCCTCGTCGATTTCTTCATCTTCTCGTACAGGAACAGACAAACAAGAAGACAAAGCAGAAGCGTACTTCGTTGCTTCGAAGTTGAATTGCCCAATTTCTTGAATACTTGATTTGTACCCTTCAGCGACGTCGTTCTCGCTCGCACCTTTAATTTTCATTGGGCGTTGGAACTCATTTTTATTCCCGAAAATGATAGTGGCGATGTGCATGTATGCAAATTACTATTGTAATAACCACTGTTACAATCTAGGTGCACTCTTTTACTATTCCAGTGTTAGAACTTAGTCAATTTTAACTCACACAATTCTTCGTGTTATGCTCGCTAAACTTAGAAATCCTAAATAACAAAATAATATATTTTTAAAGTTCATAAGTCAATTTGATTGAGTTAAATAAAATAATTATAAAAGTATGGAAAAGAAGCCCCAATACTCTTTCAAATCCGCCGATGACAAAAAAGGCCCAACCGGACATGTTTTCGAATGATGACCTATGAAACCACAAGCATAGCAAAAAGAAGGCAGTTTCTCATATCTAACTTGCACCTAAGACTCTGATCCCGACGGATTTGATAAAAGGATATGTCGCTGAAAAGGCTTTGTTAATATTCAATTCCACTCTGAGACGGAGAACCCGATTATCAACTAACACCATTTCCGTCCTTGTAAACACTAAAATTTTATGAACTTTTGTTTTGACAAATTGACCCATTAAATATGGGTCAATGTTTAATTAAGTTATTTAATTGGCCCAAGCTTGGTCCACTTAAATTATTTAATTAGCCCAGCCCAGATGGTTAAATAAAAAGCCTAATAAAATATATTTGGAATAATTTTTTTTAAGGAAAATTATCATAATATACCTGGCCCGGCCCAATTATGATTTTATCCTTATTAGGAGATGACATGTGTCATCATCCTATGGATCTAAGAAGCCTATAAATAGAGGCCTGAAGGAAGAAGGAAGGGACACAAATTCAAAGTCCAGAAATCCAGAAGGTCCAGAAATTGAGAGAATCAGAAATCCAGAGTGCAAACCTGAAGGAAAAGAACACCAAGCACATCCAAAATCGTGCCGTTCTTCACCAAATTCAACAAATCCTCTCTGAAGACGAAGAACAACAAGCACATCAAATCATGCTGTTCTTCACCAAATTCAACAAATCCTTTATGAAGACGAAGAACAACAAGTACATCAAATCGTGCTGTTTTTCATCCAAATTCCACGGTGATCAACAAAAAGCATATCAAATTGTGCCGTTCTTCATCCAAATTCCACGGTAATTCAAGATCAACCAACAAAAAAAAGGAGATCGAATCAGAGGATATTATTCTTTGTAAAGAATGTTACAGATAATTGTACTCCAATTTTTTATAAATTAATAAAAATCTATTTGCTCCTAATTTTGTTTCTTATTTGCAGATTACAAAATTTGTGTGTACAAATTTCTAGCACGCCCGGTGGGACATCCTTTGCCTCTCATCTTTTTCTCCTACATCAAATCCTCAACAAATTCATTGTCATATTCTATGACTTCTAACAAGATTCAAACAAAGAGCAAAAATATCACCAAAGACATCGCAGTCATGACAGACAACATCAATACCACCACAAAAGGTGATAAGAAGGTTGTAACTTCGTCAAGTGGTACAAATACCTCTGCAAGTTTAATGATGTGGAGCATGGTCAAATCATCTATTCTTTCCAAAAGATAACACGATGCGATAAGA
The DNA here is from genome assembly GCF_030987335.1 of Cornus florida. Classification (NCBI taxonomy): domain Eukaryota; kingdom Viridiplantae; phylum Streptophyta; class Magnoliopsida; order Cornales; family Cornaceae; genus Cornus; species Cornus florida. Next base: position 20,663,236 of record NW_026775573.1, read on the forward strand.
GTCGATTCCACCAAATTTGTCAAAGTAACAACTCAAACTCATACCGCCTTCACCTCACTGGGGGCAAGGAGGAAGGTTCATATAACCTCAAAGGTTACTCCAGTCACAAGTTCAAGTTCAAGGCTGGTCCACTCAAGGCTAAAGATTTTTTCTGACTCCGTCACTATGCCAGTCATGAGGACGAGTACTACCTCATACGAAGAGCAATTGACGACTATGGCCCGTGCAATTGAAAGATTACAACACTCTCTCAAAAAGTAAGATCTGAAAATTGCCTCGCTAACAAAAAAGTTAAAATTACGTGATGACAATACTGAGTCAAGCAAAGGCCGAATTCCTCATTCTAATTTCATGCCAGAGAACACTCCAATTGATGATCAAAATAACGTGTCCGCCAATCTAACAATTGATGCTGCCTCCGTCACCTCACTTTCCATTCAACAACTTCAAGAATTACATAAGAGAACAATACAGTGGTGTTCCTCAAAGTGCTCACATGTACTCAAAGCCTTACACAGAAAGAATTGACATCTTAAAAATGTCAATTGGGTATTAACCTCCAAAGCTTCAACAGTTTGACGAAAAAGGCAATCCTAAGCAACATGTCGCACACTTTAGAGAAACTTGCGGCAATGTTGGTACAAACGAAGATCTCCTTGTCAAGCAATTTATTCGTTCCCTCAAAGGAAATGCATTTGATTGGTACACAGACCTCAAAGCTGGAGGTATTGACAGTGGGGAGCAGATGGAATGAGAATTTCTCAACCGTTTCTACAGCACTCGTTGTACTGTAGGTATGTTGGAGCTTACAAACACAAAACAGATGAGGGTGAACCCGTGATTAATTACATCAACCGTTGGCGAGCTTTAAGTCTTGACTGCAAGGATCGTTTGTCTGAAATTTCTATAGTTGAAACATGTATGCAAAACATGCACTGGGAGCTTCTTTACATCCTACAAGGGATTAAGCCTCGCACATTTGAAGAGCTTGTTACTTGAGCCTATGACATGGAGCTTAGCATGGAAAATTATGGTGCTAGAGAAGATGTTCCTGATATATCCGACAACCTTCAAGAAGATGAAAGAAGTGACTCCGAAGAAGAAGACAATATACTTCCTAACTCGAATGACGAAATAGCTTCACCTTTTATTATAAGTATCATCTCAAAAGATTTGCATCAAGAAACACACCATGCTACAACAATGACTTCAACTGAAAGTGCAAAATCACAGGAGGCATTAAGTCAAGGAAACCAAGAAGAAAATCCTCAAAGTGACGACGAGATAGTTCGTGCCCTTCAGCATAAGTTTGGAATGTCGTCTGATTCTTGCAAAGTTGAAGAATAATAAAAATTGAAGTGCTCCCAGATACGAGCCTAAACTGTCGATGACACTCATTGACACGAGTTTAAACTGCCTACCTGAAACAAAATCAAGAACTCCTTGATACAAGTTTAAACTGTCTCCCAAAAAAAAAAATTTTACACTCCTTGACAAGAGTTTAAACTGTCTACCTGGAAGAAAAAAAAAATCAAGCATTCCTTGAAACGAGTTTAAACTGTCTACCTGAAAATATATATATATATCAAGAACTCCTTGATACAAGTTTAAACTATCTCCAAAAAAACAAAATGACACTCCTTGACATGAGTTTAAACTGTCTACTTGAAGCAAAAAAAAAAATTCAAGAACTCCTTGACACGAGTTTAAACTGTTTATCTGAAGAAAAAAAATAAATAAATAAGAACTTCTTGACATGAGTTTAAACTGTCTACCTGAAGAAAAAAAATCAAGAACTCTTTGACACGAGTATAAACTATAAACCTGGAAAAAAAAATCAAGAGCTCCTTGATACGAGTTTAAACTGTCTCCCAAAAAAAAAAAAAAAAAATGACACTCCTTGACACGAGTTTAAACTGTCTACCTGGAAACAAAAATCAAGAACTCTTTGTTATGAGTATAAACGTTTTCGGAAAAACTTATGTCTCTATTGAACTACGTGATGACTTAATCCCTCTTTTGAAGGTACGTAGGCAGTTTAGAATTTTATTCTAAATTCAGTACGACGCTAAAAAATAATAATAATAAATAAAAATCCTCAAAATATGCAAAATGGCAAAGTGTGTTCGTCACGAGATATCAAAAGGGCTAGTCTCAATTTGTCAACTTGATTTGCTGTCAAGATATTATTATCACTCATCATGCAATATCAAAAATGTTCGTCACATCCTGTCAACTTGGCACGCCGCCGAATTGTATCTATAAAGAAATTTTTAGCCAGTTACCAAATTGTAGCTGCAAGAAAGAAATTAGGCCCACCGTCAAAGTGTAGCTGCAGACAATAATTTTGGTTCATCATTAGAATTGCAACTGTAAAGGAAAAAGATCTTTGGCTTTTCGTTGAATTGTCGTTCAAGAAAAAATTCTACTTGCCACCAAGGCATCGCTGAAGAATCTGGTTCATCGTTGAGGTGTGGCTGGAAGAAATAAATAAATTTGCCTTGCTGCCAAAGCGTCACTGAAGAATCTGATTTATCGTCGAGGTGTGGCTGGAAGAAATAAATAAATTCAACTTGCCACCAGAGTGTCGTTGCAGAATCTGGTTCATCGTCGAGGTGTGGCTGGAAGAAATAAATAAATTCAGCTTGCTGCTAAGGCGTTGTTGAAGAATCTGGTTCATCGTCGAGGTGTCGTTGAAGAAAAAAAAAAAAAAAAAAATCTGTTTACCGCCGATGTATTGCTGAAAAAGATCTTTCGCTTTCTGTTGAGGTATCGTTGAAAAAATTCTGCTTTCTGTTGAGGTATTGTTGAAAGAGAAATTTGGCTTTCCATTGAGATGTCATTGAATAAAAAAATTTCTGCTCGCCGCCGAGGCATTGCTGAAAGAGAAATTTGGCTTTCCATTGAGGTGTCATTAAATAAAAAAAAATTTGTTCGCCGCCGAAGCATTGCTGAAAGAGAAATTTAGCTTTTCATTGAAATATTGCATCAAGAAAAAAATTATGCTCACTGTCAAGATATTACTGAAGTAAAAACAAATCACCAATGGGAAGCATGGGCATGCAATCTTCGTGTGTCAACTCCTCACACAGTCGGTAACAAATTCTGGATTGTCAAGGTATTGCTGAAAGAAAAAATCAGAGAAGAAATAAATGGTGCTTGAAAGTTCATGTATGCATTGATGAGATGTTTATTGTAGTAGGTCTTTCACGTAGATCAAATATGCATCAAAAGGAAAAAAAAAACAAAGAATAATAAACTCTGTCATCAAACAGGTGCATGGAAACTTATACAACCGGGTCTCCTTGCACTAGTTCCTTCTTGTACTCGGATTAGGTGGCAGTAAAAAAAAAAAAGCATAAGTTGTGAAAAAAATCCGAGCAAGCGAAGAAAAAAAAATCTAGCGTGGAGAAAAAAAAAATGAAAGAAAAAAAAAAGTAGAAAAGGAAAGCCGTGTGAAAAAAAAAAAAAAAAAGAAACAAAGAAGCGTGAAAAAAAAAAACGTGGAAAAAAAAAAAAGAAAAGAGAAAGAAGCGTGAAAAAAAAAACGTGGAAAAAAAAAAAAAAGAAAAGAGAAAGAAGCATGAAAAAAAAAAAAACAGGAAAGAAAAAAAAGGATGCGTGAAAAAAAATAAGAAGAGAAAAAAGTAAGGAGACATACTTATTATCTGCTCGGGGCAAGCAAAGTTATTCAGAGGCTGCAATCTAACAAGTATTCTGAATTGATATCTAACCCTATAGCATGGATAGGTATATATAGGCAACAAAATATCTCCTATTTTTACTGGGATTTATATAATTTAGTTCAAATATGAAAATAAAATTCTAATCCAAAGTTGGATAGAAAAGGGAAAGAGGAATCTTATAATCCAAAGTTGGATAGGAAAGTCTTTTACAGTTCAAAGACCAAGTTGGATACTTCAAGTCCCACTTGAAAAAGGATACAAGTCCTGTCAAACATGGGACTCGAAGTGTGGGCAATTTGTAGACACTAAAATTTTATGGTCTTTTGTTTTGACAAATTGACCAATTAAATATGGGTTAATGTTTAATTAAGTTATTTAATTAGCTCAAACTCGCTCCACTTAAATTATTTAATTGGCCCAGCCCAGATGGTTAAATAAAAAACCTAATAAAATATATTTGGAATAATTGTTTTCAAGGAAAATTGTCATAATATACCTGGCCCGACCCAATTATGATTTTATCCTTATCAGGAGATGACACGTGTTGTAACGACCCAAAAGGATACCAAAATAATAATAAAAATCTATAAAAATTTCGGCATGACCTCCGCAGAAAATGTCTCTAAACAACCTGTTGAAATACAAAAAAAATAAATACAATGGCCTCACTGGGCCTTAAATCTTACATATCCTGTCCCAACGCAATATACATATATTATATCACATCTCCAAAGTGACTACATACATACAAAATCACATTCCTCCATCTCATCCAACAAGGAACATACTTTGGTTACATCAAGTTACAGTCCGAAAAGCGTAGTTAGAATTTAAAAGTCCATGGCTTACAACATTATACTAATTAAACTAAAGTTTTACGAGTTAGTTAATATTACATTTACAAAATATTAGAGAGTTTTAATACAAAAGATAGCAAAAAAAATGAAATAGGTCTCCGTGCTCGTCTAAAATCGTGGTGGATCGTCGTCCGCCACCTCTTTTCCATGTCCTGAAAAATGTTAGAAATAATGGGGTGAGCATAAGCTCAGTAGGAAGTGTCTAAGACACACTCTTATACCCCCGTGAATCCATACAATGAATAGATAAAAAGTGAAAGGGATCATGCTATAAGGAAACACACACTCTCAAATACAATAACAAGTATGTAGCAAATACCACCCAATCACAAGTTAACCACAATGTCATGAAGTGTAATATGCAAATGTTACTCCCCATTTTCCAAAACATTTCCGTTTCAACTTCCAAAACCGTTAGTGTAATCAGACCCAAGGCACCTCCAAGGCGTCACGAATGGAGGGTTGACTAACTATCCACGACCACAAGGCACCTCCAAGGCGTCGCATCCGGCCTAGTTAGCTCAACCATGATCCCTTCTAGACTACACTAACACCACGGACCACTAGGCGCCTCCTAGGAGTCCGGTTTTCGCAAACTCCTTTAAAAAATATCTTCCCCAAAATAATTTCGTTTGTTCAAAAAAAAAAATATATATATATATATATATATATATATATATATATTTTTTTTTTTTTTTTTTTCTTTCTTTCCCAATGAATGCATGAATGTGCATGTTTCGATTTATCAATTCAACCATAGGCTCTCACACATTTCATTTATATCATTATCACAATTTAATAGAAATTTCTAAGCAATCATTTCTTTTATTTATTTATTGACCATAGCATCATTTTCTTTCAAAGTAATAAATAAATAAATAAATAATACATAATCTTAGGACATACAATATGTCAACACCAAACATGCTCAATCACCGTAATAAATCTAGTTATATATATGAATTCAAATAACACATGGAACACATTTAGCATTTTAATTAAACATACTTCAACCACAAACTAGATAATCAAAATTAGCATGCATAGGATCAAATTTAAGGGGAAAAATTCACAAAAAAACTAAGAAATTATATATTAGAACACCCCTACCTCAATGGAAGTGAAAACTCCCAAAATCCCCAAATCCAAGCCCAAGAACCCTAGAATTTTGAACTCCCTAGAGTGCACCAAGTGATGATTGGCTCCTATCAAATTAACGGGCTCGACGAGCTCAACAACTTTGCTTCACAATGTTCTACCAAAATCCAATTGGTGAAGATGAGATCAAAGCTTAAAATTACAAAAAGAGAAAAAGAAAAGAGATGCCGAGAGAAGGCCGGAAGTAGAGAGAGAAAGAGAGAAATATATGTCTGCATAATGGCCTTATGGCCTTTAGTCATGTTTTTAAGTTATTGGTGGGGCCCACCTATTTTTGAAAAAAATCTTAACTTTAATATATATACATATACATATATATAAGCATAACTATTACATTCTTCCTAACTTTAAAAGACTTCGTCCCCGAAATCAAGTCATACCTGAGGAAGAAAACAACTCTGGATACTTGGAGCGAACCTCCTGTTCAAGCTCCCAAGTAGCCTCCTCAACTCCATGATGCCTCCAAAGAACCTTTACCAATGGTATCGTCTTTTTCCTCAACACCTTCTGCTATGTGTCAAGGATCTGAACTGGTCCCTCCTCGTAAGAAATATCCTCATCAATGTCTACATCAACCCAACTCAAAATGTGAGACGGATCCGGCTCGTACTTCCGTAGCATTGATACATGAAAGACATTATGAACTTTGTCCATCTGCGGTGGCAAAGCAAATCTGTAGGCAACCTCTCCTACACGGTCTAAGATCTCAAAAGGCCCAATGAATCGTGGCGACAACTTGCCACTCTTTTCGAACCTCATTAACCCTTTCCGTGGAGAAACCCGAAGAAAAACGTGATCTCCCACCTCAAAAGATAACGGTCGCCTCCGCCTATCTGCATAGCTCTTCTGTCTGCTCTGAGCCGTGAGCAGCCTCTGTCTAATTAACTTAATTTTCTCGGTAGTCTCGAGTACAATGTCGGGTCCTAAGGCGACTGTCTCGCCCACCTCAGTCCAACAGACAGGAGACCTAAAAGGTCTACCATACAACGCCTCAAATGAAGCCATCTGAATACTTGCCTGATAACTATTGTTGTAGGCAAACTCAATAAGTGGAAGGTGATCCTCCCAACTACCACCCAAGTCAAGTACACAGGCCCGAAGCATATCCTCCAAGATCTGGATAGTACACTCCGACTGGCCGTCCGTCTGTGGATGGAATGTCGTGCTAAGGTGCAACGCTGAGCTAAACGCTGCTTGAAGTCCTTCCCAGAACTTCGAGGTGAACTTGGCATCTCTATCCGACACAATAGTCACTGGAACTCCGTGCAATCTCACAATCTCCTTCACATAAAGTACACCAAGTGCCTCTGCATCATTTGTTGCCTTAATAGGCAAAAAGTGAGCAGTCTTGGTCAACCTATCAATAATGACCCATACGGCTTCATTTCCCCTCCGTGACCTAGGAAGACCTGTCACAAAATCCATGGCAATCTCCTCCCATTTCCACTGCGCTACCGGCAATGGTTGCAATAAACCAGCTAGTCTCTGGTGCTCGGCCTTCACCTGCTGACAGGTAAGGCACTTAGCCACAAATTGTGCAATATCCTTCTTCATTCCACTCCACCAATACTGACGTCTTAGATTGTGATACATTTTGGTACCACCCGGATAAACTGCAAAGCGGGAAGTATGAAACTCCTGTAAGACGTCCTCACGACAAACTGTAGGAACAACCAACAAACCCCTAAACCGTAGACCTCCATCTGCATGTAAGGTCCAATCCTTCACGATCTCGCCACTGGAGATCAAAGTGTAAATGGCATCCAAATCTGAATCCTATCTCAGTGACTCAATCACCCATCTAACAAGAGTGGGTTGAGCCACGAGACTAAACAAGAATGCTGACTCACTGCCATCGTCATCATCATCAAAACAATACAATCCCATTTCAGCCAAATTTTTCAGCATTTTCCATTTCCAGATGGCTAAACTAGCCAAAGTCTCACGAGATTTCCGGCTTAAAGCATCAGCTACCACATTTGCCTTGCCAGGACGATACTGCAAATCAAAGTTATAGTCTTCTAAGAATTCAACCCATCGCCTCTATCTGTTGTTCAAGTCCTTTTGGGAGAAAAGGTACTTGAGACTCTTGTGGTCCTAGAACACCTCAAATCTCTCACCATATAAATAGTGTCTCCAACACTTCAAAGCAAATACAACTGCCGCTAACTCTAAGTCATGAGTAGGGTAGTTAAGCTCGTGAGTCTTCAACTGTCGAGACCCATAAGTCACTACTCTATCATCTTGCATCAGTACACAACCCAAACCATCACGTGAGGCATCACAATAGATCACATAACCCAAGCCACGCTCAGGTATCACCAACACCGGAGCCGTAGTCAACCTTGTTTTCAACTCTTGAAAGGATGACTCACAGGCCTCATTCCATGCAAACTTGATCCCTTTCCTGGTCAATCTGGTCATACGAGCTGCCAAACGGGAAAAATCCTTCACAAATCTCCGATAATAACCCGCTAGGCCAAGGAAACTCCGGATCTCAAAGACATTCTTGGGTTGCTCTGCCTCTATTTTTGAAGGATCAACTGAAACCCCACCTTCCGAGACAACATGTCCCAAAAATTTCACCTCTTGTAGCCAAAACTCACACTTTTCATACTTGACGTACAAACGGTGCTCCCGTAAAATCTGCAACACTATACCCAAATAGACCTCGTGCTCTTCTCGAGTCCGTGAATACACAAGAATATCATCCACAAAAACTACCACAAACTGATCCAAGTAATCGTGGAAGACACGGTTCATTAAATCCATGAATGTCGCCGGCGCATTGGTTAAACCAAAAGGCATAATAAGAAACTCGTAATGTCCATACTGCGTACGAAACGCGGTCTTTGGAATATCCTCCTCTCTAACCCGTAACTGATAATAGCCTGGCCTCAAGTCAATCTTCGAAGAACAATTGGCTCCCCTCAACTGATCAAATAAATCATCTATCCTTGGTAAAGGATACTTGTTCTTGATGGTGGCATGATTCAACTTTCAGTAATCAATGCACAACCTCAAAGAACCATCTTTCTTCTTAGCGAACAAGACCGGTGCACCCCACGGTGACACACTCGGTCGGATAAAGCCTTTCATCCTCAAATCATCAAGTTGCTTCTTCAATTCTTCTAATTCAATCGATGCCATACGATACGGTGCCATAGAGATTGGTGCGGTACCAAGCATCAAATCAATAGCAAATTCCACCTCTCGGTGTGGAGGCAACTCAGTCAAGTCCTCCGGAAACACATCCAGAAAATCACGCACAACTGCTAGATAATCAACCCCATAAAACTCAACGTCATCATCGGCGAAAAGACTAGCCAAGAAGAATGTCTGCCGATCTCGACCCCTAACACCATAAAATGAATGAGTGAGAGGATCACACCGATCTCCCACAAAACAGAAACAATCCCCATCCGGGGTACACACTGAAACTTTACCCCTGAAACAATCAATGACAGCTCTGAAGGATGACAACCAGTCCATCCCAAGAATGACATCAAATCCCGTCATCTCGAGAAGGATGAGATTGAACTCAAGAACACGTCCGGCAATTGTGATGGAATAACTCCTACAAACTCTACTAAGAGCAACTGAACCCCCGATAGGCGTGTCAACACAAAGCGGTCTGTCCAACTGACTGACCTCTAAACCCAATGCCCATGCAAATGATGAAGCAATGAATGAATAAGAAGCACCAGAATCAAATAATACACGAGCCCAAGAATGGGACACAAGAAACATACCCCTAACAACTGAAGGACTGGATGGTGACTCGACTGGAGTGAGTGCAAACACGCGACCCTGGGTCCTCTGCCCCTGGGAACTGCCTGCCTGATAGCCAGACTGCTGAGTAGGTGCACTCGAAGAAGCTCCCCTACCAAGTCAAGAACTCTGGGCTGACATAGCTGGCTGAGACAGCTGAGGTGGTGGTGGTGGTCGAAACCCTGACTGAACTGTGGCAGACTGCATCTGCCTCTGCTGTGAACCTCCACCTCTGCCCAAACCACTGCCCCGCTGTGGACATTCTTTCACCATATGGCCCTGTTGGCCATACCCGAAACATCCACCAGACGCCACCTAAATCTGAATACACTGGGACTTGTGATGCCCTGGCTGCCCACACTTGAAACAAATCATCCGAGCTACCTGTGTCTGAGTGCATTGGGACTTGTAATGTCCCAACTGCCCGCATCTTAAACAAGTAACATTTGGTCTAGAAGACCCCATGGACACAGAAGCTGTAGGTGCAAATCTAACTGGCTGCTGTCCCCTGAACCCTGACTGCTCATGCTTCTGCTTCTTACTTGATTGACCTTCAGAGAAAGTACTCATACCCCTGTTATGCTTGTAGGACTCCTTGATAGCCTTGTTGTCCTTACTCTCAGCCTTAACCACTAAAGCCTTTCGCACTGCTTTTGCATACTCTGTCGGTTCTGAAGTAGCTATAATTGGCCTAATGGTAAGATCAAGGCCATCAACAAATTTCTCTATCTTTCCTTCTTCATCATTAGCAATTCCCGATGCAAACCTCAAAAGTGATGTAAACTTATTTTCATACTCTGTAACTGTCATACTTCCTTACTTTAACCCATCAAACTCCTTCTTTAGTTCCCTCCGCTTAGGCGCTGGAAAGTACTTCTCATAATACAACTTCTTGAATGTAGCATATGTCATAGTATCCAGATTATGGATGTGAGAAACGGTCTTCCACCAAATCTCAGCATCGCCTACAAAATTGTAAGTCGCCAATGTGATCTTCAACTTGTCCGTTGCCAAATTCATGGCATTAATATGCTTCTCCACCCTATCCAGGAAACCGTCCGCAACAAGCGGATCTGAACCACCCTCAAACAAGGTTGGCATCAACTTCACGAACCTGGCAATGTGAGAAAGAGTATCATCTAGCTCATTTGTCTTCGGAGGTGGTGGTGGTGGAGCCGGTGGTGGCACAAACTGTAATGATGACGCACCTGTCGGTCGATATGCATCAAAAATAGCCTCTTGAATGGCTAACCTAATTTGTTCCCTATTCATCTGAAAAGGTGGATCAACAGTCCCCCTCGCTTGTCCCCCTCTTGGTGGGACCAAATCACGCAGCAAGATATCTTCCTCAACTTGCTCCTGATCCCTTTCCACGGGATTGGAGCTAGAACTTTCCCCGGGATCCCTTCGTGTTGCCATGACGCTATAAGAAAAAGGAAACAGATCAAAAACGATGGCACTAAAATACGCACGAGAACGAAGTCCTCACACGAATGACTTGACAAGAATGGAAACACATAAGCACCTTTCATAGTCCCAGAATACCCAACTAATGATAAACATGATCATGCTAATCATATACAATAACATTAAACACTTAGCACGTAATCATATAAGCAGTTAAACAAATAAGCATGTAATTCAAATAATTAAGCACCTTAACACATAAGCATATAAGTATGCCATCACGTAAACAATTAAGCAAGTAAGCAAATAACTCAACTCCCCATGCAATCCTAGGTAGGCCTCTACCCGTCGTCCTAATGGTATTCGAACCATTGCTCTGATACCAAATTTGTAACGACCCAAAAGGATACCAAAATAATAATATAAATCTATAAAAAATTCGGCATGACCTCCGCAGAAAATGTCTCTAAACAACCTGTTGAAATACAAAAAAAATAAATACAATGGCCTCACTGGGCCTTAAATCTAACATATTGTAATACCCCTAGTTTTCAAAAGGATAAAATGGGAATATTTTGGTTTGTTTTTCATTTTTATTTAAATTATTGGACTTATTTGTTATTTCGTTAAATTAGTTGATTTATTATTATTTTGTGTGTATTTAATTTAATTGTTATATAGTGGATTGGTTTGTTTAATTGATTAAGTGTGAATTATTTGTTTTAGATTAATTGATTTATTTTACTTGTTTATTGGTTTTAAATTAATTGTTTAATTGAATTGGTATTTTAAATTAATTATTTATTTATTTTCCTTAATTAGGTTTAGGGTGTTATGATTAAGTAATTAGGTAGCCGACTTGTAGTTGGGCTGGACTTAGGGTTAGGATTACTGGATTTGGGATTTGGGTTTCAGAGGAGTCTATATATATATAACAATATATGCTGCAAGGGTTTTTGGGAGAAAACCCTATTCACGTAGGGGTAATTTAAGAGGAAAAACAGAGATACATAGAGAGGGTTGTATACACTTCAATGTGTATATTCTTGTGTAGTCTGCAAGGGTTAAAATAAAACATTATTCACGTAGTATTAATCTATGAAGCTAAGGAGGAAGAACAGAGGAATGGAACAATGGTCAGAGGTGGGAGCAGTATAAGAGAATTCTGAAACTTAGAGACGATGCGGCTGTAAGGTTTCAAAACGAAATCTAAAGGCAAGTTTCATTCTCTCCTTCCTGTAAACTTGTGTTCTGTGCATTCTAAATAGACTCCAGGAATTTAATTAAAACTTTTAAAACAAATTTTATGCATATTAGTTTAGTCTGAAATTTGGTTAACCGTATACTAACTGCAGATGGCTTCCCTTGCATAAATTGTTAGATTATGTATTAAATCTCTGTAAATTAATTCATAATGCAATGTGAGGTGTTGTTAGGATGGTTAGGAAGTTAGTTAACCTTTATAATGGAATTTTGACACATGTAATCAGACTTTAGATTGTTCATACATTCAGTTAACTATGATTGGCGTTTGTGGATACGGTTTTGTTTTGTTTTAGATTTTTGTCAATTAATGCATGCTGGATGGTGAGAAGTTTCTAGGGCTTTAAGAATTTAAATTGAACCTTAGGAATGTTAAAATACTTAGGACAGGAACGTCGGACTTCGCCGGAAACGCAGAAAAATCATCGGACGAAGTAGAGACGATGCAGAGGGGCTCTCAGGGGTGAGAGCCGGCTCCTAAATGGTGGGAGCCGGCTCCCATGAAGAGAGAGCCGGCTCTCCATGAGGGAGAGCCGGCTCTAGAAGCCTAGGAGCCGGCTCCAATAAAGGGGAGCCGGCTCCCGTGGGAAAAAAACCCCTACGGGGTGTTTTCTGTAATTTTTTCGGAGTTCTGGGGTTAAATGCAAATACTGAAAATTAAAGGGGGTTTCAAATATGTTAAAATTAACCTATTAAGACCCTTAAATAGTTGGTTTAAGCTAGGATGCTAATCTTAAGGGGCATCAGGAAACAAAAACATGGAATAGGCATGCTGTCAAGGAAGGATGAATGTTTAAGTTAATAAGTTTGTTTTAATAACTTAAACTGACTGGTATCGAATTACTTTTGGGATGTTATATAAATTATTTATATACTTTAATGGAGGCCAGAAAGTTCGGTGTAAGATATGGGCATAGACAGTATTAACTTAGATATTAAATGGTATGCTGTCAGGAGTGGTAGGAATTTTAGTTGCTAGTTTTGGTTTAGCGAACTAAATGGACTAGTATGGGAATACAGTTGGGGTTTCATATAATGAGCAATTTGGAATTCAGAGTGTCATATTATATCAGGCACAGGTTTTGAGTGGAGGATCAAAGGGACGTCATGTGGTGTAAATGCTAACTTTTATGCTGTTAAGGATTTATGGAGGATTTCATTACTTGTCTTTGTTTTGGCAATTTAAATAATATGGTATGAGAGGATGGTTTGGGATATCTAGTATAATGTATTTAGTTCATATTTCTGACTGATCATTATAACAGGTTATGGATGTTAATTGATGAACTGTTTAACTTCTGTTTTATCAATTGTATGGATGTGGATAATATAAATTGTTTATCAATACTTTAACAATTTATTTGGAGGATTAATGATTATAATCATATACTGGATGCATAATAGGATCTTAATAATATCTGCTTTCTATTGTGCTGGTTTCTGGATTTATTTGATGTTCTAATGAATGTGCATCGTTTATGGATCATTTGCATTATATGTACCGGTATGGGACGGTGACATATCAGGGATGGATTAGATCAAAAAGCTAAGTCCTACCCCTTCTTACATACGGAATGGATTAACTAAAATAGTTAACTCCTACATGGATACATGTCCTGTCAACTAAAACAGTTGAACGACATAATGGATGCTTGTTTTATCTTTCGGCATTAGGAAGGAATTTATATATATATTTATGGTACTGTGATACGAGCTTGAGTCTCCTGATCACGGTTAGGGTGCGTATATTGCAAAGGTTGAGTAGCTAGATATAGCTAATGTTCCCTGGTGGGTCTAGGTACTTGGCCGCTGAAAAGCGTATTTTATATGTCACCTTCTACCCAGGCTGAACTATGTTATAGGCTAGTGAGCATCCTATAGTGTGTATATATATATCTATGGACTATTGTAGATATTGTCGAGCTATCTAGGATGTATCTGCGTATCGGGTTTATGTACGGATTGTAGTAGGATGGAACTTGCATGTGGGCCTGACCCACCTTTATTTTTCAGGTGTTCGTGAGTACCAGGTTTAGGGTTTGATCGTGGGGATGCAGATACAGTCACTCACTCTTCCGACTACATAGGATTTTCTTTCTTATTTTGGTTTTGGATTTTAATTCTGTAAATGTTTTACCAGTTGGAAATATTAGGGGTCCACTAGATGGATTCCCGAGTTGTATAGATTGGAAAGTTTATTTATATTAAAACTTTTATTTTGGAGGTTTTACAATTAGAATTCTTTTCAGCGTATCATTATTTTATTATTAATTCAGTTTTATTCTTGCTTGTTTATATATTAATTGTCTGATATCCCTCGGATCTGTGCTCGGACTTGATCACCCGTGGCTCTAGAATCGAGGGGTATCACACATATTCTGTCCCAACGCAATATACATATATTATATCACATCTCCAAAGTAACTACATACATACAAAATCCTATTCCTCCATCTCATCCAACAAGGAACATACTTTGGTTACATCAAGTTACAGTCCGAAAAGCGTAGTTAGAATTTAAAAGTCCATGGCTTACAACATTATACTAATTAAACTAAAGTTTTACGAGTTAGTTAATATTACATTTACAAAATATTAGAGAGTTTTAATACAAAAAATAGCAAAAAAAATGAAATAGGTCTCCGTGCTCGTCTAAAATCGTGGTGGATCGTCGTCCGCCACCTCTTTTCCATGTCCTGAAAAATGTTAGAAATAATGGGGTGAGCATAAACTCAGTAGGAAGTGTCTAAGACACACTCTTATATCCCCGTGAATCCATACAATGAATAGATAAAAAGTGAAAGGGATCATGCTATAAGGAAACACACACTCTCAAATACAATAACAAGTATGTAGCAAATACCACCCAATCACAAGTTAACCACAATGTCATGAAGTGTAATATGCAAATGTTACTCCCCATTTTCCAAAACATTTCCGTTTCAACTTCCAAAACCGTTAGTGTAATCCGACCCAAGGCACCTCCAAGGCGTCACGAATGGAGGGTTGACTAACTATCCACGACCACAAGGCACCTCTAAGGCGTCGCATCCGGCCTAGTTAGCTCAACCATGCTCCCTTCTAGACTACACTAACACCACGGACCACTAGGCGCCTCCTAGGAGTCCGGTTTTCGCAAACTCCTTTAAAAAATATTTTCCCTAAAATAATTTCGTTTGTTCAAAAAAAAAAAAATATATATATATATATATATATATATATATATATATTTTTTTTTTTTTCTTTCCCAATGAATGCATGAATGTGCATGTTTCGATTTATCAATTCAACCATAGGCTCTCACACATTTCATTTACATCATTATCACAATTTAATAGAAATTTCTAAGCAATCATTTCTTTTATTTATTTATTGACCATAGCATCATTTTCTTTCAAAGCAATAAATAGATATATAAAAATACATAATCTTAGGACATACAATATGTCAACACCAAATATGCTCAATCACCGTAATAAATCTAGTCATATATATGAATTCAAATAACACATGGAACACATTTAGCATTTTAATTAAACATACTTCAACCACAAACTAGATAATCAAAATTAGCATGCATAGGATCAAATTTAAGGGGAAAAATTCACAAAAAAACTAAGAAATTGTAGATTAGAACACCCCTACCTCAATGGAAGTGAAAACTCCCAAAATCCCCAAATCCAAGCCCAAGAACCCTAGAATTTTGAACTCCCTATAGTGCACCAAGTGATGATTGGCTCCTATCAAATTAACGGGCTCGACGAGCTCAACAACTTTGCTTCACAATGTTCTACCAAAATCCAATTGGTGAAGATGAGATCAAAGCTTAAAATTACAAAAAGAGAAAAAGAAAAGAGATGCCGAGAGAAGGCCGGAAGCAGAGAGAGAGAGAAAAATATATGTCTGCATAATGGCCTTATGGACTTCAGTCATGTTTTTAAGTTATCGGTGGGGCCCACCTACTTTTGAAAAAAATCTTAACTTTAATATATATACATATACATATATATAAGCATAACTATTACACGTGTCATCATTCTATGGATCCAAGAAGCCTATAAATAGACGCCTGAAGGAAGAAGGAAGGGACACAAATTCATAGTCAAGAAATCCAGAGACTCAGAAATCTAAAAGGTCCAGAAATTGAGAGAATCGGAAATCCAGAGTGCAAACCTGAAGGAAAAGAACACCAAGCACATCCAAAATCGTGCCGTTCTTCACCAAATTCAACAAATCCTCTCTGAATACGAAGAACAAAATAGTGCCATTCTTCACCAAATTCAACAAATCTTCTCTGAAGACGAAGAACAACAAGCACATCAAATCGTGCCGTTCTTCACCAAATTCAACAAATCCTCTATGAAGATGAAGAACAACAAGCACATCAAATCGTGCCGTTTTTCATCCAAATTCCACGGTGATCAACAAAAAGCATATCAAATATTGTCGTTCTTCATCCAAATTCCACGATGATTCAAGATCAAGCTCATGCAGCCCTTGGATCCAACCAACAAAGAAAATGAGATCGAATCAGAGGACCTTATTCTTTGTAAAGAATATTACAAAGGATTGCACTCTAATTTTTTATAAATTAATAAAAATCTATTTGTCCCAATTTTGTTTCTTATTTATAGATTACAAAATTTGTGTGTACAGTCCTGTCACCAAGAACCTTATCCCTCAACTCCACCTTTAAACAACGACCTAATGGGTTTGTAATTCTTTGCCCTACCTTCTTAGACAGAAGATTAGCGTGCACATCCAGGATCTGGATCCAGCAAGGAAAGACCTGAGACGGTGCCTCAGAACGCAGCAATCCCTCCTCCCACTCCTTAAACACCACCAAATGCCCATCAAAAAGTCATGGACAACCATTAAGGATACGCAGATGAATACTGTTCTCGGGAATAAGGAGTTGGAACAAGTTCCCTGCGACCTTGAACACTTATAGGCGCTTTGCAATAAGAACGACGTGGGTTTAGGAATTAAATTCTAAATAATTTAAAATTTAGTTTAATAAAGTAATACAAAACTATTTAAAAAAATGTATATATATAATAAATGATATATATATATTTTTTATTAAAAAATAAATAAATAAAAAATGAAACAAAAAGCAAAATATAATAATTTCAAACTAAATGAGTAAAATAATTACTAAATATTTTAGCCTAGAACGAAATGGATATATATAATATGATTCCAGAGTTAATCAAATTTTATTTAGTACAATATAGTTAATTGGATTATAAAGTTCCCTTGGTTGCAAAATAATAATAATAATAATAATAATAATAATAATAATAATATAGAAAATAAAAAATGAAACTTTGGAGAGATATAGAGAGTTTATATATGATTGCTGATAAAAAAAAATGTAGAAAATTTTCCTTCAACCATATATTTCAATTTGCATAGATAGGTGATAGCTAGAAAGATGGACACACCCATTTTGTGATGTTAAGAAAACTAAAAGGAATTCTAATGGAATGTGTATTTTAATTTGGATATAACTCTTTGGACACAGAAAAAATTATAAAAAATATACGTTAACGTACTTTTCAAAATAGTGAGGTAAAACAAAATTGTCTCCAACATCTTTTATGTGTTATTATATATATAAAATGTCTTTTTGTGGTTTATTGAGAGAAGAAAAAAACAAAATAAATAAAAAATATATATTTAATCGTCAACTAACTATTAAGTATTAATATATCTATATCTATATATATATATATATATATATATATATATATATAGATATATATATAAAAAGAGTTATGCTAGTGTTTAAAAATAATAATAATAAAAGGTTCAAAGATACAACTTTTTGGAAATAAGAAAAGTTTATATATTAAAAATTATAACTTTTCAAAATAGTCATGTTAATACCTTTTTGGAAAAATAATTATTTTAAAAACTATATAAATATTACGATATAAATTGAAAACGAAAAATTAAATAAGCATGATTTTTAAAAATTAGGCATGTCCTTTCAGTGCCTCATTAACTTTTGTTTCTTTAACATTTGTGTCCTCTAATAAACGAAACAGTGCATCTTTAGGAAGAAAATTTTAGATAATATAATTTATTAGTTTAAAAAGGGTATTATTAACTCTCTCTTTTAATTGATGTAAAATGAAATAAAAAGGTATTAACTCTTTCTTTTAATTGATGTAAAATGAAATTAAAATATATATAAATAATAGA
This sequence comes from Cornus florida, assembly GCF_030987335.1. Lineage (NCBI taxonomy): Eukaryota > Viridiplantae > Streptophyta > Magnoliopsida > Cornales > Cornaceae > Cornus > Cornus florida. Next base: position 20,681,588 of record NW_026775573.1, read on the forward strand.
ATAGAATCTTCTTTTATAAGGGATATAGATATATATATATATTATCAAAGAAAGTTATCCCAAGTTATCTATTCAAAGTGATTTGATGTATAATCTATTCTAAGACCAAATTCACAATATTATATATATATATATATAAACTTGTCAAAAGAAACCTAAACTATTTTGCTAAAAAGTAAGAACACAGGAGGAAAATAATGTTGAAATCATTCCCTTGCAGCTCTTTTCGTTTTAGAGAAAAGTATTCCAATTACTAGGAAAAAAGAGAACAATGGATAATTTTTTAACAACTCGTTCGATCTTAACAATCTAATTTTAGAAGAGACTCCTTAATCACTGTTTGGTCATTATGAATTGACCAAAATAGTTGTTGCAATGGATTAGATTTTTTATATATATATACATTTTTTTCTCTCATGCACAACGCTTTTTTCGAGCACAAAAACCACATACTATTATGCTACCTTTTCCCTGGGCGAAGTTGGGATAATAAAGTAAAGATCCTCTGAGTTACTGATTTTCTATTTAGTTGGGTGATTTTTTCCCACTGGAAAGCTTAGCATGAGACTAGCTTGGCAAATCCCAAGAACGTTTTGGGTATACTTTCAGCCAGTTTTTATTATTTGATCCATATCCTGACATAAGAAGTCCTAACGAGCAATACTTGAAACTGGCAATCCATAAAAAATAACAAAATAAAAACCCCACCAATACTGAGATTGGCTAGAACAAAGTAGGGTTCCTAATTTTTTTGGTGTTTTGGAATTATGTGATATTCTGAAGGATATTTTGAAATTTTGGAATGAGGGTATTTTGGACCTTAAAAATAATTCTTGATGCATTTGTAATTATTTTTATTTTGGACCTTAAAAATAATTCTTGATGCATTTGTAATTATTTTTTAAAATTCAATCAAATTGAAAAGTAAACTTTTAAAATAGACCATTTTGTTATTTAAAACTCCTGACTCTACCTATCCGTGTAGTTTTTCCAAATTCTATAATTTGTCAATGAAATAATATATAAATATAAAATCAAAATTAAAGGAAAAAAATTGACATATAAGTCTTACCATGTTTAGCAACCACCTTTATCAAAATATTTTAATATCAATCTTCTTTATAATTTTATTAAACGAAATTTACCCTAAAAAAGAGTACTGTTTTTCTTGTCATAATAGGAAAAAGAAGAATTACCATATTCCTTGTCATAATAGAAAGAATTCGTCCGAGATATTTAAATATTTTTAAAATCGTTTAAAAGAATTGCGTTCTTCACAAGCAGCTATAGCCAGCCTATAGGGTTATTAAATTATATAACCGTTACTTCGTTTCAAAAATGGCGTATTCCTCGCGAGGGTCTTCTCCCTACTACCGCCCCTTTTGTATAAGACCTCTAACCCTAATCCCTTTCCAGAACTCACCGATCCCTTTCCAGAACGATCGATTCTCTTGCTAGTAAAAAATTTTGTGCAATTTGTGTGTGTATTGATTGAAGATGGTAAATCGAAGGAGTCAAGAATGGTACACACAGCGCGGTCTTTGCGATGGGTTGGTATTGCCATTCGCACCATCTGATGTGATTTCCTTGAATGTAACTGTACATAATTATACATACAACACTAATATGGTGGAACTCAATCGCTCTACCAACACATATTGGTACCCTATGCCGGCTTCTCTGCTAGAATTCGACGACTTGTCACGCAGATTCTTCAATCATTGCGTCTTCCGCAAGGAAGTCACCGCCGACGACCGGATGTGCGACGACATCCTCTTTCTTGCACCGCATGCACCGGGAAAGAAGTCACATTCCGGAGACTGCCACACCCATAGCCACTCTTAGGGATGGCAACGGGACGGGGTGAGGAGGGGATTCACCATCCCCATCCCCATCCCCATCCCCGATGTATTTTTCATTTCCTATCTCCGCCTCCATTCCCGCTTAAAATTTTGCCAGAATTTTCATACCCAGCCCCGCCCCAACCCCGGCCTCGTAATTTTTTTTTATTAAAAAAAACATATTTTTTCTTATAAAATAATAAATTATTATATGTAAGAGTATATTAATAATTTTACACCTAATTCCCGACAAGAATTGATAAATTGCCTCCATTCCCATCCCCATTTAACTAAAAGGATCCCCATCCCCGCTATAAACCCCGGCGGGGATGGGGAATTTGCCATCCCTAGCCATTCGCAACGTAGTAATCAAGACATGGCCGTCCGTCCATGGAAGCTCTGATGATGATCCTATGGAGTTAGACGAGGTTGAGTCCAATATTCACGATGATTTGCCACTGATTCGGTTTCTACGAGCGGCCTTGGCTCGGGCTACGAATGGGTCAATGGATCGGGCTATACAGGAGTCCGTGGACGACTATGTCGGGTTGAAGCTGGTACCTGCAACTCAATCATCCATCGACGCCTTGGAGAAGATCACATTCTATCGCTCCTGTGCCATTTGTCTGGAAGAGTTCTCTGATGAACAGTCCCTCACTCGCATGCCATGCTCTCACCTCTTTCATGGAGATTGCATTACAAGGTGGCTTCACACATCCCACTCTTGTCCACTTTGCCGTTTCAAGATGCCAACCACTTCCTCATGTATATAGGTTGTATTTTTCTATGTTCATGCCTTGTTATTTCTATCGATTTGTATGCAATGAATTTGTTTTGGTATATAATGATGATGATGATGGTGGTCTGTTTAGGCACTTTTGGTTCATTTTTGCATCCAAAGCTAAAACATTAATGGGAATCCTGCATAGCATCACCACACATAAAGTAAAAAAAAAAAAAAATTAGGAATCAATGACAGCTATTCAACATGACATTAAGTAGCTGGGAGATAACATATCTATCTATGCAGATTTGTATAATCAATCTTAAAAATTGGGTTTGCTCCCCAATGGTCACCAGTTCGAGTCTCCTCAGGATCACTAGAGGCTTGCCTGGTCGTTAACTTCAAGGCCTCATGGAATTAGTTGAGGTGCGTGCAAGCTGACCCGGACATCCACGATTATCAAAGAAAAGAAAAAAACTAAAAAATTGGGTAAATCAAAAATATTCTATAGAATGTGTGACACACCAGACTTTAACAAATGACTAAATTGTCGCATCAGACAGGGGAGAGGACACTTATGCGACCATAACAGCTACTGACCATATGACCACTTTCCTTAGCAAACCTGAAACATAAAATCCAGGAGTCTTTTCACTAACAAAGTTCTGTAATACAGCAGCAATGGTATAGTTCTTTGAAGGTCGACATTTTCCAAGACACCACCCCTAGCTGGTTTTTCGAAGGCCAGTTAACAGCAGCAATGGTATAATGAGAGGGACTCCGAGGTGCTTCATAGGTAATGTTCCAATGTCAACTCCTAGAAATGTGGACAATTTGATCTCATTTGAGTAGTCCATCCTGAGAAGAAGACTGAGCTTTTCAAGGGATTGATATTCAGTCCAGAGAAGTCCGAGAAGAGATCAAGTGCAGACTTAAGGGTGGATACCGAGGCAATGTCTCCATGGCATAGGAGCAATAGATCATCAGCGAATGACGATGCAGGAAAGTACTTTCATTGATGGTAATGCCAACATCTTTACATCTCCGGTGGTACTTGAAGGATGTGTTCTGTGTGACACATTTCTTGACGATGCAGGAAAGCACTTTCATTGATAGAACAAAGAGTGAAGGGGATAGTGGGTCGCCTTGTCGCCTCTGGTTCCATGGAAGTAGCCCTGAAATTCACCATTTAATGGTTTTGGACGGTGAGATTGTTAGTCTTAAATATTTTCCCCTCAAATGCTTTTCAGGACAGAAAAGGGCAAAGGAAAACCGGAACATTTTGGAATCTCGCCAAGAGTCTGGTATGGTGTTAGATACACAATCAGGCTCAAATTCACAATATTAAACAAAGAGGGAAGGCCTAATACCTGTTAGGCAATATGCTTGTGACAAACAAAAGTCATAAAAATTCATAATGCTATTTTTTATTTTCTTCCAATCATCATCATTATTTGAAAAATTAGTAGTTCATGTTAATTCTAACCAAAATACTTTTGTTTGGATAGCATTCGCTGGTTGCCGTTGTTATAGATATTCCTTTTGGTGTTTTTCAAGTGCTATTATGTTTTGCATCATATTAGCCTTTTAATTAAGAATTATCTGTTTATTTATTTATTTTTTCCTGTCTTACCATCTAATTCTAATCTAGTGTTTGTAGTTTGTACGTATAGGGTACTCCAAGGAACAAATTCTTCATACATTTGGCGATCTAGTTTTTCTGAAATTTCACATTTATGGCTCCCTCCTGGGCAATATGAGAAGCAGATATAGTTTAAGGGGGCTTTGTGAAATAAACTTTTTTTTTTGTTATTGTTTTAAATATGTAATGGCAAATCCGTCATTTTTATCGTTGTTGATGCCCAGTAACATTTTGGTGATATTTGTTTTTTTTTTTTTAAAAGGTATTTCTGGGTGCTTATTGGTATGTACATGAGCAATATGAAAAACACACTGTTCATGAAGATTATGTGAAGACTGTTAGCCTAATTATAAAATTTACATAAATGGATATTATTGTTTCATATTATAAATGATTTTCCTTACTCATGTTAGTGTTAGTAATATTTGTTCTGTGGTTTTTTCAGGTCAAGGTCTAGGAAAATTATCGAGAACATTTGCGCTCAATTCAAAATTCAAATAGAGGTGTGCTCACTTTATAGCATTTGTCCTCGTATAGGATGGTCCGATCTTTTATTTTTTACATCTCTAATGTGCTCAGTTGATTTCAATGAGGCATTATATTATACATGGTTGTGATAATTAAAATCTATGAACTTGCTCATTCAATAAAATGGTCCTTCATTTTATGTGTGTCTTCATCCATGAATGCAATCTTTGTTAGTGCCAGAACCTGCAATCTCATTTTTTTTTTTTTTTTTTTTTTTTTTTAAGTTTTAATCCACTTCAAAATAATAAATAGAATAGCATATAAAAAAAATTCACTCCTGCAAGATTCAGTGCATCCATTCCAAAATTGTTACATATTCTCAAATTTTAGAACGGTTATATGACCTATCAACATGCCATTGTAAGTGAGATTTCAGTGCATCTTCTCGTTATTATAAACCACTGTTCCACCTTGTTTCCTTAGTCTCCCATTGAATATAAATCCAGAAAATTCTTCATAGAATACACATTCCATGACCAAAATGGCACTTGGGGGATCGGATATGCCTATGTTTTATTTTTAATTATATTTTTTTGCATGCTTTCTACGGTCTATTTCTTGAGAGAAATGTCAAGGAAAAAAAATTATTACGTTATTGTTAAAAGTGACAAAAATGCATGATGTGGTGGTGTTCGTATTGGTGGCACGGGAATCATGTGTTTTTTTATTTTTTCTTTTTTCTTTTGGCTAAATTACACGAACGTCTCCTATAGTCATAATTACAGAGACCTCTCTTCTGGTTTAAGAAATTACTCGAACCTCCCCTGAAAATGAAATTCGACTGAGCTTGAACTGTCGTCGTTGTGCTCAACTTGATTTTCAGCCCCATGCATGGAAGCAAATAGATATTCAAGTTCTCTCTTATCAAGAAGCAAACAGAATAACTTTCTTACTACGCCTAAATATTACTCCGAATAACCAAAAAGAATATATAAAACAGTAGTCTAATCAAAGCCCGAAAATATATCCAAAATCATTAAAAAAAAACCAACACCAGACAACACCTAATACAAACTGAAACACCTAAACTTGAAGCTTGTAAAAGCTTCTCACAAGACCTGAGGATGCGGACAAAATGTAACACTACTCTTTTTCGTAATACTCCCTCCGTCCCAATATAAGTGTCACTTATGGAGAGTAGTAATTTTTAAGGGAACATGTGGGACCATATATTGTTTGCCTAAAAAATTACTATGTTACCCTTTTAAATTTTAAATATTGAAGTTTGAAATTTAAACTCAAAGGACATTTCTGGAATGACGTGAAATATATTGTTTGAAATAAAAAAGTGGACACTTATTTTGAGACGAACAAAAAAGGAAAACATGACACTTGTTTTGGGACGGAGGGGGTATATTTAACAGAATGAGAGAGAGATGTACAATAATCCCATAATTCATATACTAAGAATTTCTCCTTTATGTTGGAAGACACAAAACCCTAATCTAATAGAGCCTGCAAGCATGCCCTGCATGCACAAAAAATCCAAAGACCAAAAGAGAAACCCTGACAAACCAATATGCAAGGCGAAAGACAATGCTAGCAAAAGTTTTTTAGAGAACCTGAGAAGATACACAAGTTAAAGCTTTTTACATAACCTCAGATTATAGCCAAAAAGAACCAGCAGGCATAAAAAAATAAAAAAATAAAAAATAAAAAATAAATAAATAAAATAAAAAAAGGAGAGCAAGCCTCTCACATTTGAGGGGATCTTGACCATATTGGAGAAACGTGTTAGAACTTCAGCGAGATGGGTAGACTTTGAACCCAACAAGTTCTCTGAACCAAAGATTTAATACGCATTCAGGAAAAAACAGGGAAAAAAAAAAAGGGTTAATACGGTATAGTCAACCTTTGCCCCATAAGTTACAGGCTTACCCAACAACGCATATCAAGCTATCACAATTCAAACCCTTCTTTATGATCAATTCATCCTCACCTTGTAATTGAAAATGGAAGCAAATACAGAGGCAGAAGAGGGATTGACTTGGAGACTTGAACTCATGACAAGCATTTTGATCCGACCGTGCACAAAATCAGATCTACTCACATCCCATTACCAAAACTAAAGAAACAGATGCATAGGAGACTAAAACACAAGACCTTCCAGAATCAAGGCTTGGTACCATGTTAGACTACCAATTATCTCAAAAGCTGAATCTATAGTGAAAAATGGGGCTTCTATCAGAACCCCTCTAGTCGAAAGGTGTATAAGAAGATACCCATTGGTACAACGAAGAGTTCAAAGCTGAGAGCACACCACCAGATTCATCATTCTTGGCAATTGCAAATCAATGGCAAAAAACATAATGCAGTTCATTCACGAATCCCTAATGATGTCGATGTACATTTCATTTGCCTTTAATATCCTTTCTTTCTTTCTTGCTTTTCTTGTTAAGCTGAACTTTAGGCTGGTAGAACTTAACAATTAAACTTGAGTTCGAGTCAAGTCAAAACTTGAAGTTAGAGCTCAGCTCGAACACTGCTTGATGGCTCAAGTTCGACTCATCTGGCTCCTTACCCAATCTCAAGCTCAAATTCAAGTTCATTATGGTGCTCGAGCTTAAACACATGCTTGAGACCAGGAATAAGGGAAAATTTTGATTATAAAGAGAAGTCATGGATTGTTCAGACTCAACTCGACTACTAAACAAGCTTAATTAACAAGTTTGATATCAGCTAGCTTGCGAGCAAATGATATTAACATGAGCTTTAAGCGAGCCAACCCTGAGCTATATGCAAACAACATAGTTCATTTGCAGTCCCATGTGCATTTTATCTCATATTAAAATTAGAATTAACCCTTGAATCTTCAGTAGAATTATCAACAAAACATCACCCTTGTTTGGAATATTATTTTACAAAATTCTTGTTTGGGTTCCTCACGGCAAGAGTGATCAATTACCTGGCATTTGTGACAAGTTTTAGTGCTTTAAAGCGTATTTTAAACCTAATTTCAAATTTCTTCCCCTCTTCAAAATACAAGAGGATATCATCAAAAGAAACCTCAAAACACACTATAGCATAGGCTAATTGGCTTCTGCTTTTTCGGAGAAAAATATAAATAATAATAATAATAATTGGCTATTGGTTCATCCAAACAAATTGGTCTACCAATGTCACTGGAAATGATTCTAACCATGTCTAAGGAAAATCTTTGATTTATCCTTTTCAAGCTCACATTCAAGCATAAATAATGGGCAGGGTTTCCTAATGTAAAATAATGTTAAAACTCAAAATTTCTGTCTTCTATCATTCTTTCTGTCCTATTACCTTGCATATCTAGGACCTAAGAAGCATGGATATGAACAAAGGACACAGACACGATACGACATGGATACGCCGAAAAGAACAAAAGATGTGCTCCAAGTCCTTGGGCTGTTGAACAGATTCCTACCACACCGGAATGGATGGTACAAAGTCCTCCAGCTTTTCCTAATTTTTGGAGAACTTCCAGCTATAAAGGAGACAAAAAGCTGAATAACACAATTATAGAACCTTAATTAATTTATAGTTTCTATACTAAAGTTACATCGAGTTAGAAGATAAAGCTATTTGAACATCCAAAGAAAATTTTATAATATATATATATATATATATATATTATTACTATCCTATCTAGTCATTATAATTATGTTCATCGATGTATGTTCATAATGTTATTTCCACCACTGTCGTGTTTATTTGATATAAGAAAAGTGTGGGATGTGTTGGTCAAGTGTCCAGAATGTGTCGGTCGAGTGTCCAAGATGCGTCGGCCAAGTGTCTAAAATAAATAATTATGGACACGGCCAAGAAGTGTCGAACACATGTCTAGGAATGTCCATGAAGTGTGACACAGACACGGCACCGCCATAAAACTGTTCGTGCTTCTTACGCTAGGACCAACAAAGGATGTGTGAAAGCTGGGTTACTCTTCTATATTTTATTAGAATGATAAAATTGACTCTCTGAACTATATTAGATTAGAGAGTCCTGGATGGAGTTTAAATACCTTAGCCATGTGCCAGAGTCCAAAAAGCCCAGATTTGCTAATGACAATAGAGTTCATGTTGCATCTGAAAAGAATAATAGAAATAAATAAGAATTATAAGTCAGAGTGTTCAATTGGTCAAGTAACACTGCAACTATTAGAAAGCACAAACAATTCAGTGCAGACTAATGATACAAGCCTTTTCTTCGGAATCACTATTGACTGTTAGTACTTAGAACAAGTATGGAGCCTACAACCGCATTGTTACATTGGATCCTCTACTAGTATGCGAAATACCTACAAAACTGTGAGTTCCACAGTCACAGAATCTACCAGCTGCAGGAGGCATCTTAGAACAATCTTTATCTGTATTGTTCATAGTTGATCATGTGTCCCCAAAAGAACCAGTAATGATGATAAGCCTCAAAGATCAGGTCATCCAGTTCCACCATTAGTCAAAGCCGCCAGGCAGACCAGTCCCCTCAGGGCGAGTGTTTGACGCGGAATAAATTACAACATGCTCTGTATTTCTGTACTCTCATCTCAAGTAAATTTATAACAAATCTTCTATCTCATCTGGTACATGCAACTTCTCAATGGCAGCCTGTTAGAAAGAGAGATGAGAAGGGTAAACATAGATCCAAAAACCATTGGTACTCAGGGAATAGAAGCAGAAAAAAAAGGACTTCATATGTCGATTCTAAATGTCAGTCACGTCTCACTAAACTAAAAAAACAAAGTTAGTGTAACAGATTAAATAAAAACCACTCTGAAGCATGAAATCGCATTTATTTTTGTTTTTTATCCAAAACAAATAAACAATGAATGAACTGACATTTAGGTACTCTAGTTAAATTTTTATGAGAAAAACATCACAATTCCCATGAAAAGGTTCAAAAGGCAACTAATACATTACACAGGAAAGGAATGATATCAATTTCAGTCAAAAGTTTCTTATGCAGATAAATTGATTGTAGAAAGAAATAATCGTACTTCAAAATTTAACTCGAACTCATGAAACTTCTAGACATCAAAACAATAAGAACTAGGAAGACTAAAGGTATTTTACACATCAGAACAATAAGCAGAACCACGAACAAAGGAGTGATTTTACACATGATCAAAAATACCAAAAGGAAGTATGAATAAGAAATAAGCGAATCACCTTAATGGTAGCAACATCTGTTGCAGGTGGTTTCAAATCCAAAGCTAGTCCAAAATGAAGCATTGCCTTGTCATACATGTTACGCCGTTTATAAATCTTACCCATTAAGGCATACACACCGCTTTCATGAGGGGCATACTCTTTAAGCTCCTCTAGGACCATCAACGCTTCATCAAAACTTTCCATGCTGACTAGTATATTAGCCTTCTGATACATGGGAAGCGGATTTTTCTTATCTGCTAAAATAGCCTTCTCCATCATCTGTAAAGCTTCCTCACTTCTCTGTCAGACAATATAGACAAAATTGTTCAGACAATGAAAGAAAGACGACAATGATAGTTAAGCACTGGAAAACCAAAATGAATGTAGAAACTGGTACAACCTTTAAGGCATGGAAAGCTGTCCCAAGATAAGACATTATAACAGAAGAACGTGGATTGATTTGAAAAGCCATTCGAAAATGATGCTCTGAGAACTCAAACTTCTCTTGGCGAAGGTAGATCATTCCAAGACCATACCAGGCATTATAGTGTCTCGAATCAGAACGGAGGGCACTCTGGTAGCTCTTAATCCCATTCTCAAAATCCTCTAGGGCAACATATCTGTAAATAAGGATGTATAAGACTACAATCAAAAGCCGAAATAAATAAAGTAGGCTCTTATAATCGTTTATGAAGTCTACTCCAAACAATTTTAAATTCATGTATTGCATTTTGAATGAAAACAGTTGTGTCACGTACTCATGACCACAAAGGGTATGCGCATATGCAAATCTGGAATTCAGTTGCACTGCTCGCTGGAAATTTTTAAGAGCAGTTTCATGGTCTTTCTGCAAACTAAAGCAATTTCCCATTGCACACCTGCCATATCCATTCAATAGCAAGTATATAAGGAATATCATCAATAGCAATACTAAAAAATCAAATACACCTGCCAGAAACTCATTTAAAGGCTTTATGGCCTCTTAAAATCCCTAAAGGTAATTGGAACTTGTTACTAGCAAAATTAGAGCGAATTACTAGTAAGGTCACCCTATTTTAAGAAGCATCATGCTCATGTCACCAATAATACAACTTCACTAAGAAAAAAAAAATTAATAGAGACAACATAACCTAATGGATATTTACTGACAGGGCATCTGCCTATTGCCACTCCAGTAGTCAGGCATGACGAATATACACTAAGAATGCCCAGGAATTCAACACTTTAGAGCTCAAAAACAGAATTGTGGAAGAATTCATCGATATGCATCACATTAAAACCTAGCAGGATGCAATAGCAAGGAACCAACCAAAAGTCTGGTACACAGAAGATAAAAATTAAGATCTTTGTGCACGTCGTATTTTAATTAGGATTTGGAATCTTCCCTACCCTACCAACCCACCCCGCAAAATATATATATAAAGGAACAAAGAAAACAAAAAAGAGTGATTTATATAAGAAGAAAATTGAAGGACATAAAAGCTCTAAGAAGAGATCCAGGGAAGAGAACCAAAATTTAACTAACAGAAGCTATATGATATGAAAACATAAGCTAAAGTGCACCGCATTATTAACAGACTTTGATGGAGTTACCAAGATTGAGGAGCTAAACGGTCAGTTGATATCAGTTCCTGAGCCAGGTAACTTAGCTTCATATCCTCCTTCAAATGCTGCAACATGGGTAAAAATGGCAGCCAGTTATAAATCAAATTACATGGATTAACAAGACTCCCAAGTTGTACTCCTCAAGACCAGATAGAGTGAAAATTAGCATTTTAGATATTATGATTAGCTAGTTTTTTTTATATAAATGATATTATGATTAGCTATGTTTCACAAAAATGAATGAATATCACTCAAAATAGAATAAAATAAACAGACAGACACTCTTATACTCAGAACACCATTTATCATATAGTTTTTCCCATAAATTTTAAACCTATTAACAGATAGGCTCTTTCAATTACAAATGAGAACCTGTATCCATCATTTCTGATGTATGAAATGTATGTTAATAAGGCAATATATAGCAATAAAGAAAGAATATACACTTCAACAAAGAGTGGAGTTACCAACATGCTGTACCAGTATTGTGATGTCATAAATAAAGCAGCATATTAATTATTCTGATACCAAAAATTATAACCTACAAAGAGTAGAACTCACATATAGAACTGTAGAATATATATCCATTCCTTCTAAACTGTAAGGCGATGCCAGACGGGCAAGACTGAAGGCACGATCAGCCTCTAGATAATCAACCAATTCAAAATATGCTTTCCCAACCTGTGATACAATATATCAGATATAAGATGTCACACAGAGGTATTGAAATAGGTAACTATTTGTAAATCTATAGAACGAGAACATTTAAGAGAAATTGCATGAGAACGACCAGTTAACCCCACAAAATAAAAATAGATATAAAAAACCAACATTTCGATATACATACATATCACAAAATATAAAGAGAGTCAAAAAGATTACACAAATTTAGAAAATATGATTCAGAAGGCAACAACTCCAAGCTTAATCCTTATTCAGGGAATTAGGAGCATTTTCAGAAAGAAATATAAATATATCGCAACAAAAAAAAAAAAAAAAAAAAAAAAAAAAAAATTCAAATTTAGTTCTCAATATATAAGATTGACACATTAGCAGAGAAAAATCTTAAGTACTTCCAGCCTATAAAGGGCTGCCATCACTAATATAACAGAGCTCAGATACTCTGCCAAGGACCTCCTTTTGGAACATTGAAGGTGTAACAAGCTTGTTACCAAACTCCAAGTAACACCTCAATAAAAAAACCACCCAAATTCCAAGTGTTTTGCTTCTTAACCCCCATCATTTTCGTTTTTCTTTTGGTTTAGATTCACTTCTAGTAATGTGATAACTTTCTGCACAAAATATAACACGAACATTTCCAGAAATCGAACTGAAATGTGCTGGACTGCATGGAACAAATGAGAAAATCTACAGCACCCATCGAATTCAGATTATCTCAGTGCATTGTTTTTAAACAAATCAGAGAAAACATCATAGGCAAATCATCAATAAGAGATAACATAAGCTTTAGAGAAAATACAACGTAGGAAATTTAAACTAACAAAATTACCTGGGAAAGCACCCAGCCTGTATTATAATGCTTGTGAGGAAGTTTCAGATAGACATCCACCGCATCCTGTTCTACCCAAAAGCATTATTCAGATTATTAAATGCAACACCAAGAAAGAAGAACACTATCTTGTTTCTTCAAGGAACTCTATGTAATACCTGGCACCTGTACAAGCAAGAAAGCCTATAGCCTTCCCCGAGAGTTTTTAGGAGAGCCAATATTTCTGAAGCACCACTTATAACTCTTGATACACTCATAACAGCCCCACCCATTGGCATGGCTGCTCCTTGTTCAAGAGTTCTAATATCAGCAGACGAAGATGAACTAGAGGTCGTATTATTTGAACGAGAATCGTCATAAACCTCTTGACGTGTCCCTACAAACAATCAAAATGGTAATTCAAGCTTAGGCTGAACCAGTCGCGGGAAGTACATGAGCAAAGACACAAACTGCAACCATCATATTAGCAGCTCAACAAGATTTATTACTTTATTTATTATTTTTGGGGTGGGATGGAATGGGGTGGGGAGGGGTAAATAACTAATGAGTGTGCCAGTCAGAAAATCAGTTAATTAAACGATGCAAATCAGAATGTTCGATATTAATTATTGTTGTGACAAACAGCTGCGAACCAAGAAACAATCACGAAACAGGACAAAAACAAGCACCACACAAGACAAAAATATTTACAAGGCTTGACACAAGTTGTGCCTACGTCCACGGTGAACATCCGGCGAAAGATTTCACAATGTGAAAATCAGGAGATTAAAAGGTTCAGCCCCCTAAACCTAGCTCTCGCTCTCACTCTCTTTCCTGCTATTTTCCGTGTTTTCTTGTTATTCCACTCCAAACCCTAAACACCCTTATATACCGGGCTACAAGAGAGTTTTGAACAGGGCCCACGTCCCGCAAGTGAAAACGGGTCATGAAATTTTTCTCACTGGTCGCAACACGACCCAGGCCGAAACAAAATTCAGGCCACAACATCACATTTATGACCAATTCTGAGGTATTGCAACATAACAAGGATTTTGCCAGACACCTCAAAAAATTCCTCGAACGAAAACTCCAATACTTCAACTTGAAATTGCAGAGAAATCTCCATTCAACGGTGAATTACATACATTATTTATGCAATAGTACTACCAAGTCACATTTCAATAAATATGTAGAAGGAGCACGGACAACTAGTCACTATAATGGACTCACTGAACAATCACATTTCAGGAGTGTCAACCTGAAAACAGGAATAGAAAATTGCGTGCTGGAACAAACACTAACCGCTGATAGCCCAACAGTAAAGATTGAGGCATAGTCGATAAAACACAAGAAATGTATGTACAATAAACAAAAACTTAACCTCAATGCCACCTAAAATGTTGCCATGTTAGCATAAATTTAGACACCATCCCACCATCTCGTGGGTATATTGTGATTATGAAATTTACATTTAAATAGATCGCAGTTAAAAATTTCAGCACTTCAATTACAGTTTAATTCTCAAAGAGTGACTAAGGTGCTGTTGGATAACTCGATTCAGCACCTAATGCTGAAAGGTTTCAGCACTAATCCAATTAAGTGTGTTTGATTACGCAATTTGAATATTACTGAAAACGGTTAGCACTACTTAAAATGAGGTAAAATTTTAAGTGACATGGACATCACTTATCACTGAATGTTGAACGCCGAAAATTCAAAAAGATATCAAAAAATATACTTTTAATTACCACTCAAAAACTTCAGCACGTAAAATTCAGCTCTTAAAATTTTCAGAACTTAATTTTCAGTTTCATCAAACAGCACCTAAGTGAAGACTATTGCTGGTCCCTGTACCTAGAATTCCCTACGCGCTAACTCAACTGATAGGAGCCAAACCACGATTTTGAAAGCTAGGAAGTTAAGAACTAAGTATTACTGCAAGACAAGTTCCATATGACAATAAACATACAGAGAGAGTACCTTAAATGCTATCATATGCTTTAAGTTCTAATAAAGTGAGAAAATTCCCAACATGAGCGGCTTAATAGGACGAAATCAATGTCAACCTGATCTGGGCATATATATTAACAAAAATAACAAAAGTAGTGACACATATTGCTTATAGGATTCATCACCTTCCTCATAATTTTCATTAGCCCAGGGTTGTCCCTTACGACGAAATGTCACAGAGCTAAACTTAGAACCACCGAGATATTTAGAAGAGTGGCTAGTTCCATTTCCGGCTACAGTATTGGTGCTTGAATTTGTGCTGGGCATAGTTTCACCGGCAAGTCTAGTGCTTCTTCGAGGTCCAGAATCAGAAAACAGTCTCCCTGATATCTGGAGCAATTGATATACAACTGATTTTAGAACAGATATTCATAGTCCAATAAGTTTTTCATGGATATACAAAATACTATAACCACCCAAGTGTAAATGGACTCATGAAAGTAGAGGCACAATTACTGCCCAATATCAGAACGAATAAAGACTGGTCCAAAGACTCAACAAAACAGAACAATAAAATAAACTTGAATACAACAGGAACGAGAGAGACAGACATATCAGAGTAATCAATCCAACAAGAAAGAAGCCAGAAACTATAATAAAGCTAGTAAACAAAAGCTAAGTCAAACTAGGTCAATTCTTTTTTCTTTTTTTTGTTAAGTAAAATATATATCTAAGTGTCTAACAAAACTTCACTCATGAAATCTGACCAACATGAATTTTATTAGCTCTAAACTTTGCAATTTTAAAGGATGACTTGCATTTGAACCTCTTTCAAGTATCCCACTTTGATCAGATAATGACAAAAATAAATAGAGGAATGACATTCATATGGAACTATTAGATGACATCTTAATATAAAAGAAATAGGGATAGCAAATTAAAACCTTTCTCAATTTTCCTTCATCCACGAACTTTCTTCGAGGGGCCTGAATTGTAGAGTTCACAGTTGACCTTGGCGAGCCATCAACACCGAGCATGCCAGGGTTGGGGTTGTTTTGCTGCATATTTTTGCATACAGGGGGCGGAGCAACACCTGACAACTACAACATATGAAAAGAGCTAAGAGCAATGATCCATTACGTCTGCAGTAAGAGAGACAGAAATAGCCTTTCTTTCAAAATCACAAGCAGAGAAGACCAATATCTCTGCTTTGAGAAAATAAATTTAATTTTAACTTCGTTTTATAAATTTTTTAAACTACATCCAGCCATAGTTGAAGATAAAATTGGTTAAGATGGTTTGGACATGCGTATAGAAGACCCTTAAGTGCACCAGTTAGGAAGAGTGACATAGTCCATATTGAAGGTAATACTAAGGGAAGAGAAAGACTTTAATGTGGGTATAGTTAGTAACAAAGGATATGATATCATGCGGTTTGACCAAGGCCGTGGCCTTAGATAGAGCGGAATAAAAAAAAGACTCGCATAGCCGACCCCAAGTAGTTGGGAAAAGGCTTTAATTATAGTTGTTATTGTTGTATCCAGCCATAGCAGGGGGTGGGGGGAAAGAGTAAAGTTAAACTCTTACTAGCATGACTAATCATCAGCCCCAACTGCAAGAGAAGCAGAAATGAAATTTACTTTTAACTTAAATAAGTCCAATTTCATTTTTAATTGAATCATATTGGTAATCAAAAATACACGTGTGTGCGTGTGTATTAACTTGCACTTTACCAGCAGGAGTAAAATTGGGCAAAGGCTGCAACGAATGATATAATAACAAAACTAAAAGCAAAAATTAATAGGGAAGAAAAAACTAAGTGCACCGAATACATAATCTATAATCTAACCAGGGAGGAGTAAAAGCAAGCTTTCATTCTCTATCATGTGACTAATAATGCACATGAACTTGAACAGAAAAGGTGAAGTTATCAAATGCAGGAACGAGATAGAGTTACTAAAGGATATTAAAGTGCACTCCTACCCACTACTACTGCATCTAGGATCTAACTTATACTTTCACAAAATTGAATCTATGTCAAACTTATACTTTCACAAGGTTACATAAAACTGAGCATCATCTGGAAGAGGATAAATGGAGATGCTAAATGCAGGAAGAGTATTAGTTAAAAGGAAACAAATAAGAGTAAGCTTCATTTTCTATAGGCTGACCAAGAATGAGCGGGAGCTGGAAGGGATAAGACAAAAGTTGCCAAATGCAGGAATGAGAAGGAGTTGCTGAATCAAGAAAAATAAGGTGCACTTCTATCCTCAATTGCCATAGATGAAAGTAAAAACTTGCATTTCTGAGCAGAATCTGTACACTTATGAGTAGAGTTAATAAACACTAGAAATTAACAAGAGAATGTAGTAGTATAGGATCATGCACAAAAACAAGGAATGCAGACCAAACTAGCACAGGATTCCAACAGAACTAAAATTACACAAATTGTATTTGCCACCAAAAGTGCAACCTGAAAATTCATCTGAAAGTCCTTAAGAAAAAGTAAGCAAAAGATGAACTTATGTTCCAATGAGATGATGAAAGTATTTTTCTCTTCTGTTAAACACAGAAAACAAGAAAAGAAATTCCACAAATCCAGTGGAGAGTTGAACCAAGATCTGTCCTCCTCAAGGAGGGGAAAAAAACTCAAAATTCTTCCATCGGCTGCAAATGCGCATAGGAAGAGGCAATCATATTGGGAAAACTCACATAGATGGAAACGAATTGACAAAGGAGGATTTAAAGAGGGGCTTAGCATTGTTCTATCAGCAACTATGTACAGAGAATTACCCTTGGAGATATGTTGGCAGGCCTGGAATTCTGTACCCTCACTGAAGAGGATAGGGAGTGGGTGGAGATACACGTTTGAAAGAGCAGGTGAAGATGGCGCTGAAGAGCTGTAATGGTGAGAAGGCAACAGGGCTGAACGAATTTACAATGGCCGGTGTCTTAAAAAATTGGAAGGTGGTTAAGAAAGAGATAATGGAATTCCATACCACTTCCAGGCGTGTGGCCAGTTTGAGAAGAGTATTAACACCTCCTTTATAGCTTTAACTCCAAAAAAGAGGTGCATCCAAAGAAGCTAAGGACTTTAGGTCTATTAATATGGTCATGGTGGGTAATGATCTACAAGATAGTAGAAAAAGTCCCTACTTTGAGGTTGAGGAGGGTCGTTGATGGTGTGATCTCGGAGTAGTGAAATGCATTTGTGGGACGCTGTCAGATTTTGGCTAAATCAAGGGGTTTAAGGTGGGTAGAGTGGCCGGCACCCAGCTGCAAGTATCTTGTCTCCTATTTACGTTACTATTGTGTTTTGTGATGCAGCAAAACACCAGTTGAAGTTCTTGAGATATGTATTGATGTGCTTCCAAGCAGTGTTCAGGCTGAAGATCAATGTCAGAAAGAGCAAGATTGTTTTGATGGGCGAGGTTGATAATATTCTAGCGCAAGCTGGGGTTGGGGATTTTCTGGTGGAATATTTGGGTCTTCCTTTGAGAGTCTAGTCTAGGGTTTCTATTGTGGTTAAAAGGTTTGAGAAAAGGTTAATTGCACAGAAGAAGCAATCTCACAAAAAAAAAAAAGGCAGGCTTACTCTTATTAAAAGTTTCAATCTCCCTATATCTTATCTCTCCCAATTTCAGATTCCTCTGTCTATGGTGAAGTGGAGCTGCAAAAGAATTTTTGAGGGGGGAACAAGAGACAAATTTAGATACAACTTGATGAGATGAGACAAGGTGTGTTAGCCAATGCGAATGGGAGACTTGGAAATTCAGAAATTCAAATTGCTTAATCAAGCCTTGTTGGGGAAGTGGTTGTGGAGATATGGGTTGGGGAGAAAGAATTTGTAGAGGATGATCATTGAGAGTAGGTTAGGGAGGACTAGGGGGCCTTTAGGAAAACGTTCATAAGAACTAGGACGAATTCTCTAAGCATATTCAGTTCAAGGTGCACAGTGGGAGACACGTCAGATTTTGGATCGATAACGATAGACCTCTTGTATGTCAGTTCCCAGAACTGTTCGGGATTGTAGTTGACAAACAGAGCATTAAGGCAGACTGTTATCAGCTTGATAACAGGACAGTGACACGGGGTGTTCTGTTTGGGAGACCAATTCAGGATTGGAAATTAATCTTCTTTGATTTGATTTATAAGCAGGCCATGGCTAAGGAGGGCGATGATGTGTGATGCTGGGTGGGAGCTATCAGGTGCTTCAGAAAGACTAAGAGGTCATATTCCTATGGAAAGCGGTGTGGAGAACTAAAGCACTCCTCCAGGTGGCATTTTTTTGGTAGACAGTGGCTTTTGGAAGATCTTAGCTATTAAAAATTTTAGGAAGCGGCATCAGATTGTGGTTAATTAATATTGCATGTGCAAAACAGATAAAGAGTCAGTGAATTATCTTTATTGCACTGTCCAGTAACGAGAGACATTTTACAATAATTTTGGCGGTGTTTGGGAGGCAGTGGGTGTTGTCCGCTTCTGAAATGGAAAGCTCGAGTCTTGGACAGGATGCATAGTGAGAGGACAAGGCCGAGATGCATGGAGGTCAATCTGCTCTGTATTTGGTGGGGTTTGTAAACGGTGAGAAATAGGAAATTGTTCGATAGCGTGGAAGCACTGCTATAGGTGCTGAAACTCTATATTTTGTGTTCTCTGTTTTTTCAGTTAAAAGGCAATTATGTAAATCTGTAGAGGGTTTTGTTGATTTCTTGGATAGTTTAAGGCAATGTTATTAAAGGCCCAAGGCACACCAAGGCACTAGAGGTCCTTTGGAGCCTAGGCACGAGACGCATGGCGAGGCACGCGCCTGAGTGAAGTGAGGCGCACAATTGAAAATTTAAACCACCATAATAATATTCATATCTCATAAGTCGTATCAATATTCTAAAAATTAATATCAAATATAAAAAAGTAAATCCATCAACTATACAAGCATCCAACAACCATAAAACAAAGCGCACAATTTGTTTTCTTGAAAGGCAAAGCAAAATGTGTTTTTTTGAATGGAAAAACAAAGCATAAAAAGAAAAAAATATGTTAACAAAAAAAAAAATTTAACAAGAAAAAAAAGAAAAAGAAAAACAGAGCCAAAAATAAATAAATAAAAGACACAGAGAGAAGAGAACTAGATGAAGAGAGAGATGTAAACAAAGATAACAAGAGAGGGGAGATCTAGAGGAGAAGAGAGAAAAATAAATAAATAAAGAAAGAACTGACGTGGCTTCGTTGTTCATCTCTGCAACTAGGGCTTCGTCATCGTCTCACAATCTCATTCTATCGTTGTTCGGTTAACACTTTGACTCTTGCGCTTTCTTATTTTTTAATTCTTTTGTACAAAAGTTCCTTCTATCTAATGCTTGGGCTTTCTTTTTTGTTTATTAAGTTGCCAAAAGTACCCTTTTTGGCTTAAGAAATAGAACAATCGTATTTTTTTAAACAAATATCAGTGAGGCGCGCTTCACAAATAGGACGAGGCGCAACCGAGGCGCGCGCCTAGTAAATATCAGGCGCTAAACCTGAGCCTCGAGCCTAGGCGCAATCCTGGGCACGCCTTTAACAACACTGGTTTAAGGGAATAGTGAAAAGGTAGTTGTTTCTTTGAATGTGCTCCCTTTAAGCACTTTTTGATGAAATTTCACTTTTAAAAAAGAAAATTTACTTTTGAATGTGCAGAAGGTGTTCAAATCATGTACGGTATTTGGACTGACCATGGAGTTGCTCAGTTCAATCCAGAAGAGTAAGCGTCACAAGTGAATGTTGTATATTACTCACAGATAGACAGGGAATACCAAGAAATTCTGTCAGGGAAAACTGTGAGGATATGAAGCTATTAAGAGACACATAGAAACACTTGGAACAAAACCGCTACAATTTTCACAGGGATAGGAAGAAAAACAAAATTAAATAAAACATAAAAATTTGAAAAAAAAAAAAATGAATCACTTCAAAGTACCAGGTAAACAGCATGCCACAGACTAACTGCTAAGGCCATATTCCAATAAATTACATAATTGAGATTTATAATTTATTACATTTACTACTTACGATAGATTATCTTGTATTATTTACATCATGAGACAATAAAAGGACCACATGTTAAGATGTGATCATTTCAGTGCATAGAGAAACTCTCGTTTACTGGACATTTAAATCATCAATGCTTTTGTAAATTAATTGACTCTTCAAAGTTAGTGATGAAATTGGATACTAACTGAATGACAAACATGTTGATCTGTACGTAATACGGTGACTTATCTCAGTGCAAAAAGTTGGAATAGCAGGTACTATTTATGAAATTGGACATGGCTAAGGCGTACGATAGAGTGGAGTGGGGCTTCATTGAGAAAACCTTTATTAAAACAAAATCATCAAACAAGTAGATCAAGTAACCAATAGGGTTGACAGTTTCCTTTATGGAACCAAATTGCTAATTATCAAGGAAGTGTTTGTTTCTGGTTATTCAACAAGTTGAAGCTTCATCAGAATTTCCTATTATTGGAGTGCAAATATCTTCGATGTTGTACAACTAGAGATAATAAATGGACTAATCAATTGTGCTAAGAGTTAGAAGATTGAATGAGCCCATTGGACACAAATATAGGGAAATCGTACATATCTCATTTTTGTGCTTAGAAGAACAACACGGGATGGTAAAAACGTAAGAATTTCATGCTCGCCCTTTCTTCTTTTGTGCTTCTTCTAAGTGGACATAGAAGTTGAGACCAAAAGGTGCTTAGAAATTTCATAATCTCCCTCATATTTTGTTGGAAAAGATATGCTTCTACCCTTCTCATAGATCATATCTAATATTAGTCTATTGATAGAAAACAAGTTTGTCAAGAAAAAACAAATTTACTTTCGCTGAGGACAATATTTACAATACCAACTTGAACAGGTTGCAGGGAATTTTACAGTGGTTACTGCTTTCCTTTTCATTTCTTTTCTCACTCCTTGCACTTCTATATAGGTTTTAAATATATAGAAAGGATTCATTTTACTTCCTTTCTATAATAATATCTCCAAACTATCAAAAGAGAAAAGATCATTTTCCAACTATTTGCCAGCGCAGAAAATTAGTGATTTATGCATAGAGAGAGGAGAAAAAAATTATTTAATCATACAGCAGATTACTTGGTGAGTCATTGTATAGGTAGTCATAAGTTGACACAGAAGTGATACATGGAAGTAAAAAAGAAATACCAACAAAAATAAGTTAAATAACCCAAATATACTCCTCTGACATACTAGGGTAGATCAATCGAAAAAATAATGAACAAAATTGTCCTGAGTTGCAGCTATATAAATTGATCATCCCATAAAAAAGGAAAAGGAACATCTCAATTTGGTTTTAAGGATTCCAGTTTCAAGCAGTGCAATTGTAGGAATGATAAACTGATGACAGTTAGTGTAAGATTTACTCAACTGCAGCTTGGCAGTACATAATATAATAAAAAAGGGTGTTGTGTAGTCATACTTGAGTGGCCATAGGTGATGGAGTACTGAAGAATGACATGTTAGCAGGGCCACCATTTTGAGGCAGACTATGAGGACCTCCCGATGCAACTGATCCATGATAAGTTACAGCATTATCTCTTAGGTTATTGGCATTCATATGCTTCAATTGCCTTGGACTGGTATCTTCTGAGCCTAAGTTTCTACCAGAAACCATACTATGATCATCACTGGATGCTGGCAAGCTCTGGTCCGCCAATCCATGGTGCAAATGCTGCTTCTGAATGCAAAGAGCAGCTGAGTCACCAAAAACTGATGTTGCGTCTTCAGCAGCACCTGGAAAATTCAAAGAATGGCATTTTAACTAATATAAAGATGCAATGTATGAAACACATTGATAAATAGATACTACATTCCTCAAGTACAGAGTAATATGAAAAGGGCTATAATTGGATACTTAACACCAGCATAAGATGGTTTATGACAATATGAAATCCCATGGAATATATCTTTAAATAAAAAACAAAAAATGGTGCCTCATATCTGAATCGGGTATCTCCCACAAAACTAGAACTCCTGATAAATATCAATCACAAAGATCCAACATGGTAAAAAAGTAATCCCTTAATCATACATCTCAGACAGAACTACAAACTCATATCCAATGCAGCCTACAACGATGTAAAAAAGAATTAAGAAATCTACAGTTCCTGACAGAGCAAGCACAATCACATCAGTGACATTACTTAATCAACTTGGATTCACAAAAGAAACAATAAAGAGAATAAACTAATTTGCTAAGCCATTCAAGTGAGATAGTTAGCATATTCCAAAATGAATTCCACTGCCGATTAAGTAAAAAAATTCAACACAACTTTGCAACATACTGAATTAAAATTATGGCCCCAAGTCCATAAGCACTCAGAATTTAAAGATGAAATCGTATTTACAGAATATTATCAACAAATGCTATAAATTCTGCACAAGAAGATTGGAGCCCTGTTATTATTCTCTTTACGAACCTAATATACAGAGCTCTTCGTAAGCAGTCCACAACAATGGATCTAACGACAACGCCTGCTTAAAGTGATGAACGGCACTTTTTCTTCTATCAGTGAACCTGAAAATAAAAAATCAGAAGACAAGCTAACATGTTGTACTATTATTTAAACATGACTGAGAACAGATAAAGAGAAAAGTTACCACACAGATATAACAAGTGGGTATGTACATAAAAAGATTGGAGAGGGGGATATGGAGTGACTATGTAATTGTAGAGGCTTGAAAAGGAAAATATGTAGAAACAGCTTCTTAAACATCAAAATCCCCAAATAGTTTTGGAGTTCACCAACAATGTAAGGACTGGTCAGGTTTGCATTGTTTTGGCTGCTTTAATCAAAAAATGACTAATTCAGCTTATTGTTTGAAGTAGTTTGCTTAACCAGGACAAAGTTGACTATTGTATATATAATTATACTAAAAAGCAAACGTAATCAGGTCTCAACATGATGAGTTTCTAAGAGCTTGTCTGGTTTGGTTTACAAAGAACTAATTAAAGCATAATTAGGTTTCAAGTTGATTGTTTTAAATAAAATGACATGCTTAAAGCTAAAAATTTGAAAAACCCAAAGGAAACCATTCTCTATAAACTAGCCAAAGATAATCATTACACAAATCAAGAGGCAGAGAGCAGTCAGAAGCGTGGTAAATGTCTTTCAACAGGTCAGTTCTTTTACAAAGCAATTGGATCAGTGGTAGATACTCCAGTAGACATCGGGAGTTCAACTTGAGGGAGACGGGTAGGTACTTTCTAGCGGAGTTCTTGCCTCTCAGCTGATGTAATGCTGAGTTCAGTATTTCCTTCTTTTAAGTTGGGTGGCCGATATTGAGTGCATGAATCAAGGAATTATAAAAGCGGGAAACTAATCGACAGCAGAAAATACAGGGTTTGAGTGAACGGTTGCATTCGTCAAGGAGCCGTTAGGATGATGTTTAGGCCCAATAAATGGTTTGGGGTCCAAAAGCATACTTAAACCGACACAAATCTACATCTCTCTGCAATGTGATTTATAATATATATTCTAAAGCCATTGCAAAGCGTCTCAAACCTCTCCTCTGCCCTTCTCACGGAGCCGTACGTGTATGAATTCAATTCAAAATAAGGGATCTCTAGAAGTCGGCTCTCATTTCTTGAAGCTGCTGCATGCCCTTGACTTGATGAAATAAGATTGATTGAGATATTCTTTTCTCAAAATGATAAAGGAAGAGGGGGCCTCAACTCAAGTGGCTTGCCTGATTCGGTATCCGGTATGTAGTCAGAGATTGACTTCTGGATGTTTAATTCTCAATCAACTCTTAATTAATTGACTATAATACTCCAAATCAGTAATAATAATCTAATATAATAACTAATTAGCCTATTGGTATCAAAGAAATTGATATTCCAAGGAACACTGATTTTCGACATTTGACTAGCATGGTGACCAATTCCTACAACTATTAATTAATTGACTATAATACTCCAAATCAATATAGTTAATCTAATATAATAACTACTTAGCCTATTGGTATCAAAGAAATTGATAGTCCAAGGAACACTGATTTTCGACATTTGACTAGCATGGTGACCAATTCCTACAACAATCTCATCGTTTTACAGAATCCAAACTGAACAAGACTATAAAATATTGTGACAATCTCATAAAATATCAGAAAACTAATTATCACAGTATCAATATTTCCATTTTTGAAGTCTGGCAGATACTTCTTATTTTTCTATTCTTTTAAAAATGCACTACAATTTAGCACCTCTCTATATACACAATATACTACTGGCAGGAAAGAACATATCTAGGAAGCACGGACACTCCAAAATGGGCGAAGAATCCGTATCCGACACGTGTCGGACACGCCAAAAAACGTGTCTGGAATTTTTTTATTTTTTTTAATTTTCGGACACGGCTCGGACACGGCACGGACACGGCTCTGACAGCTCGGACACAGCTCAGACAGCTCAGACACGGCTCGGACACACTTTTCTGGATTTTTTTTTTTTTTTTTTAATTTTTAATGCTGATATGTTAATTTTTTTTTTTTTTTTTTAAATTTTAATGCTGATATGTTCTATTTTTTGTTTTGTACTACCCTAAAGATGCTGATATATATATATACTAACCTAAAGATGCCACAATTCGCCGTGTCCGTGTTCGAAAGATGCTGATATATATATATACTAACATATCAGTGATATATATATATATATTCCAACCTAAACATATCAGTGTTTTTTTTTTAAAAATTATTAATGCTGATATATATATACACTATTCGCCGTGTCCGTGTCCTAATTTTTTTGGATTTGCCGTGTCCGTGTCGTGTCGTATCCGTGTCCGTACTTCTTAGAACATATATATTGCCAAAAATTATGAAAACAAAACAATAAATTTTAGTTCTTTATTTTCTAAAATCAAGGACACTTCTAGAAGAACTCGTGTCGCAGACACTCCAAGACACATGTCCCACGCTCTAATTCTTAGACATATCCATTATTTAGAAATAATTTTTTTTTATTTTGAACACATATATAATGCATGTTCACTTATCAACATGTAACCACTGAACCTCTGATTTTAGTTCTGAGGATAGCTTTCTTGAAAATATTTTTAAAAAAAGAATAATAAAAGCAAAACATAGGAATTTTACTTACCAAGACAATATATATATATATTGGAATTTTTTAATAATAAACTGAGCATATGAGTAGGAGAGGAGTCATCAAAGATTCAAAATTATGTATTAACATATATTTTATGTATATATCAGCATAATATACACATTCACACATGTATCTATATCTGTACTATGAAAAGTGTGTAAATTTTTTATGCATTTTTCTATTAATAACATTTAATACCACTATTCTCTCACTAAGATGGCTCTTGGATATCTAAAAACCCCACGAAGATGATACATAAATACATCTATTTTCAATATGAAACTTTCACCTTTCTTATGTATTATACATGAACAGGCTAGAGGTTTCAAAGACTAAAACCAAGTTTAATTTCAAAATCTACAATTGCCTATACAGATCCATCAACTCCTACTATCAGAATTGGTTTCTTATCCTTGTTATTTGTTCACAAGATTATTATATCGTATCCAAAATTCTTAAATCTACAATCAATTTATAAATTTTCTCAAGCAATGGTGGTTTCTTTCCGCTGAAATTATTCAAAAAAAAAATTGAAGGTAAGACGAAGGATAATTTTAGTTTTACTTTCACCAATCTTCAGTTCATATATACTTTCATGCATTGATGGATTTTTTTTTTTTTTAACGATCTTTGTCCTCTCTATATAGATATATCTTTGTGAAATTTAAATGGATACATAAACACAATGGTAATTTTTCACATGCACTGCATGTACTTCTTTACTAGTTTTTCTAAGAAGCACAAACACTAGCAGGGTTGAATCATATCCATATCGGACACAAACACTTCCAAAGACATAGTCAAATCTCTTTGATGTGCCTATATTTTAAACATAATTTCTCAATTTTGAACAGATAGCTGACACTTCTCAAACGCTCGCCATTATGTGACTAATGAACTTTGTATGGTGACCAAGGCTTTATTTTAAAGTATATAAGAAAAGAAAATTTGTAAAGAAAATCAAACTAAAGGTTTATATAAAATTTAGGGCAAATTCTATAAAACCACCCCTCTACTTTCAATTTTTGGCACAAAACTCCCCTGCAAAAAAAATGTCATAAAACCCCCCGAACTATCCAACTGTTGCAAAGTTATGTTAATGTGACAAAAATGCTGCCTAATATATATTTAAGAAAATGGTGCCCCTTAATATGAGATTAAAATTAATACAAATAACTCATTCGCCATAGTGTGGTTAAGAATTATTTCCGGGAAAAATTTTTAATTGTGCGCCTATAAGAAAATGAAAATACCTTGGAACAATTTTCTTAAATTTTTATTAAATTTTTTTTTTTTGATAAGTAAGATTTTTATAAAAAAACGCTCAAAAGGGGAGCGAATCCCGTGGAAACAAAAGGCCACAAAACGCCTCAAGCCTTCAAAGAGACCAAAAAAATAACAATCTCCTTAACAAAACGATAGTCTCTCCCTGAGACCCAACAAAAAAGAGTCGAAATAATGGAGAACTTAAGCATAGACATAGGTTTCTCCTTTCCATCGAAATATCTCCGATTTCTCTCGGGCCAAATGCACCACCAAATACAGAGAGAGGTAGCCCTCCAAACATCCCGAATGAGAGCCCCAACTGAGACACTTCTCCAAGCCTCAATCAACTCTCTAGAGGAATAGGGCATAACCCATGGGACTCCAAATAATCCAATCATCAAATCCCAACAATCTCTGGCCATACTACAATGCAACAGAAGGTGATCCATTGTCTCCGCATCGCGCCGGCACAAGTAACAACGATTGATAACCACCTGATTCCTCCTCCTCAAATTATCCTGGGTTAAAATCCTACACAAGACAAAAGTCCAAGCAAAGAAAGCCACCTTAAGGGGAGCCTTGGAGCGCCAAATAGCCTTCCAAGGGAAAGGACCACCATCGCCAACAGTAAGGCACCTGAAAAAAGGACCTCACCTCAAAACAACCCTGAGAATGAGGACTCCAAAGCCAACAATCAAACTCCCAATGAGAAATCACCTGACGATATAGTAACTCCAAAAAACGAGTGACCTCCTCAATCTCCCAATCCTGAAAATGCCTTCTAAACTGAACATCCCAAGTTAGTCTTCCGTTATCAAGATGATAACAGTCAATCGCCAAGGCCTGTCTATCATAAGCAATCCTGTAAAGCCGAGGGAAAGAAAGAGCAAGGGGAAGCTCCCCACACCAAAAGTCTTCCCAAAACCTGATCCTCCTACCATTCCTGATCCGAAAACAAACATGCTTACGAAAAACATCCCATCCCTTTCGAATGCAAGTCCAAACCCCCACACCCCTAGGACCACGCACCTCAAGGGAACACCACCCACCACTTCTTTCCCCAAACTTGCTGGCAATAACTTTCCTCCAAAGCCACTGCCTCTCAACCCCAAATCTCCAGAGCCATTTCCCAAGCAGAGCCCTATTGAAAGGCAATAACCTTCTAATTCCTAAAACCTAAATGAAAATCGTTCTAAAGAAAACCTAAATTTTCTTAAATTTATATTACGGGGAATTTTCGTAATTATAAAATCACTTTAATGCTGTATAATTTTTAAAATTTTCTTAAAGTTCTATTTTTAAAAATTAAAAAGGAAAAGAAAACTTAAATTTTCTTAAAGTTCCATTTCTTACTTAGGTTTGCCTCTGGGAGCTCCTTCGAGGTGTGTGGGGATTTGGGATCCAGTTATGGATAGATTTGAGAGAAGGTTGGCAGGTTGGAAGAAGCAGTATCTTTCCAAGGGCGGGAGGGTCACTCTGATTAAGAGTACCCTCTCTAGCCTTCCCACTTATTTTATCTCTCTCTTTCAGATTCCATCTTCAGTTGGGAGAGGATTGAGAGGTTTGTGGGGGGGTAGAGGTGAAGAGTTTTAGTTCCATTTGGTGAGATGGGATCAGGTATGCAGGCCTATTCGGAATGGTGGGCTGGGTCTTCGTAGATTGGTGCCTTTTAATAAGGCCCTTCTTGGAAAATGGTTGTGGAGGTTTGGTGTGGAGAGACATTGGCTTTGGAGGAGGGTTGTGGCTTGTCGTTTTGGAGAGATGAGAGGAGGGTGGAGCTCTTTGGAAGTTAGAAATCCTCGGGGGGTGAGAGTTTGGAAATTTATTTGGAAGGGTTGGGATGATTTTTCCAAGCACATTCGGTTTCGTCTTAGAGATGGGAGGAGGATTTGTTTTTGGGAGGATGTGTGGTGCGGTGATGCTCCTCTTACTCTTGCCTTTCCTCAGCTTTACAGGATTGCTTCGGATAGGCAGGCCTTGGTGGTTAACTGTTATCATCTTGATAATGGGAGACTGGTTTGGGATGTTTGATTCACACGTTCTTTTCAGGATTGGGAGATTGATGAGGCAATTCTTCTCTTGGAGTTGTTATATCGCCAGAGGATTTTGGTGGAAGATTCGGATTGTTGGTCTTGGGTCGCAAACTCCAAGGGGCGTTTTGAGCGTTTTGAGGTGAGGTCTTTCTTCAAGTGCCTTTTTTTTTTATCCTGGAGTTCGTTTTCCTTGGAAGTCTGTTTGGCGTTCTAAGGCTCCTCTCAAAGTGGCTTTCTTTGTGTGGACTTCGGTTCTGGGTAGGATCTTAACCCAGGATAATTTGAGAAGGAGAAGCCAGGTGGTGATCAATCGTTGTTATATGTGTCTTCATGATGAGGAATCTGTGGATCACCTTCTTATTCATTGCTCTTTGGCTAGAGAGTGTTGGGATTTGATGCTTGGCTTATTTGAGTTTTATTGGGTTATGCCAGGATCTACTAGAGAGTTGATTGAGATGTGGAGAGGTTGCCATGTGGGGGCTCTCAGTCAGGATGCGTGGAGAGCTACGCCGCTTTGTGTGTGGTGGTGTATTTGGCTTGAAAGGAATAGGAGATACTTTGAAGGAAAGGCGGTGTCGATTTTGGTGCTTAAATTCTCGATTATTTCCACTCTTTTTTGTTGGGTTTCAGGGAGAGATCATAGATCGTTGGAGGAAATTGTTGATTTTTTGGCCTCTTTGAAGGCTTGAGACCTTTGTGCTCTTTTGCATTTCCTTGGGATTCGCTCCCCTCTTGAGCGTCTTTTATAATATTCTTTTATTTATCAAAAAAAATATTATATTAAAGGGCATTTTCATCATTATGACCTCATTTTTGCAACAATTGTAAGATTCAAGGGGGGGGTTTATGTCCAAAAAAAAATTGTAGGGGGGGGCTTGTGCCAAAATTTGAAAGTAGATGGGGGTTTTATGCAATTTGCCAATTTACCCTAAAATTTATGAAAAGTTTGATCGCATTCAAAAACAAAAGATATAGAAATGTTTAATAGAAGTAGTGGCCACCCAAGTATTAAGATAGAAGAGTAAGCAAATTGTGTGTACATATGTAAATACACACACACATGTAGATCTAATTATGGCTTTTTCAAAATGACAAAAAGTAACTAATTATTTTAAGTTATATATTTCATCTAGTCAAAAAATATTCAATGCTATTATTGTGTAGTAATGTTTTTCATATGTAATTTTTACATATTTTATCAACATGTCCCCAGTGTATTCATGTACTTTTCTAATACTTCTTGTGTCAGCATCTTCGTAGTGTGTCATGTCTTTATCCTATATATGTGTTCTTGCTTCTTAGGTTCTAACGCTTTGTCAATTTGATAAGAGAATTCATTAGGCACAAATTCAATATGTCATACAATATTTAATTTACATGTCATAACGTAACATCATATGTAATATAATTCATATATTAAAAAATATATATTTAGCATATTTCTATCCTACTTTTCTGAAATTTACCATGACATCATGTTACTATCATATCATAATGTATCAACATCAATGCTTCATAGTATTCTCTCAAAAGAAATGGACTTTTTCACCCCAAGAATTATGGGGGAGAGGGAGAGGGAGAGAGAGAGAGAGAGAGAGAGAGGTCACAAAAATAATAATAATTATGAAGCTTTTGTTTTCCTTTGATCCTTAACAATGTTTTAGTTTATCAGTGGCTAACTGTTAAATATATGAACGTCCTTGGAAGATAATCTCAAGCCAACTTCAAAATTGATTCCCTCAATGCAGTTATAATGAGACATGCTAAATGAAAAGTAACCTCACCCTCACATTGGAATTTAAAAGGATACTAACAAAGGATAATGCTTTTATCTCAGGGCTAATAAAAATGAGATTTTGGAAACACAAGTGATAAACCTGTATATAAGCCCAAGAAGATAGTGACCAGCTGCACCATTTGGAACCTGTGCAGAAAGGACAAACAATGTTGAGCAAGGCTTACTCTTTATGAAGAGGGACATCAACAATACCACAACCATTCATAAGAAATCAACTTTTCCAAGGTAGCCACAAGGAATACATTTTTGGACAAATAATTCTAATTGGGAAAAATAATAATAATAATAATCAATGCCAGATATTGATCCGTGTCAATAAAAAATGTTGAGAGGGTTGGATTATATAAAGATCCAGCTTTATTAGTGCAAATAATTTTACATATCAGAATGACACCCCTCACCTCTGCACTAGGCTCATTAGCAGGGCATAATGCTGCCTCTGCTTCGCTAAGAAGATCCATCTGGAAGCATGAAATTGCAAACAAGTAGCGGGATTGAGCCATTTGTGTTCCTTCGTATAATAAGGAAATAAGAGAATAAAAAGACAAGGAATGAGCCTCACTAAAAGAAGAGTAACTAGTAAACCACAAAAGGAAAAAAAAAAATGAAATAACAACAAAAAACAAAGATGCACTAGACAGTTATAATGAATTCCAAACAAGCTGAAACATGAAAGGATAATTTTGCATATACCCTTTAAAATATGGTATGCGGAGTAAGCTTGATTGTTGTGCAAGTAGCAGTCAGCTAGTAATTGCAAATTTGTCTGCATTAGACCAAAAAAGGTCAAGAGAGTAGTCAAGTATTATAGAGAATAATACTTTCTATGAGCAGAACATGAAGGAAGAAAGCTCTATAATTCACCAATATAAGGCAATCATAACAAAAAATGAAGAGAATAGAATGAGAGATATCAACTGATTCAACTTGCCAGTATGGAGTATTCAATAATCTATATACATATATACATCAGTATATATTGTCTAATGTTAAGACAAAAAAGCAAGCAAAATTGAACACGTAATATCCAGTTATCCACAACTAACAAAAATTTATCAAAATCACAAAGTGGGGTGACTGACGAATTCACCAAATTACTAAACCATATAGAAGACCCCCCATGTCAATCTGCAAGTGTGCATTAATAATTTGAAATTTTTCTTACCAAATTAACAGAAAATGAAGCCCTAAGGCTAAAGTTAGTGAAGCTAGTAAGAGATTGCATGTCTTCTGATTCACTGGATAATTCTAACTTCCCTCTTTCTTCCTTGAGTAACCCTAACACGATAGTTTCTTCTTCTTCTTTTTTAATATGCATGTTACCATAATCAATATTAATGTTCATCAGAATCAAAATATTTCAATTGAAGCAGCAATGGTTTTAACACCATGCGCCACCATTCCCATAGTCCAAGAGAATCACATTTTCCCTGCATTCAATAGAGAGGATAATTGTTCCGCTAGAGTGGTAAAGGATGGCGTCTGTCTTGAATCTTAACTGATATTAGTCACACATAAAAATTTAAAGGTCTATTTTATTTCAAGGTATCAAAGCCAACAAATGAA
This sequence comes from Cornus florida, assembly GCF_030987335.1. Taxonomy (NCBI): domain Eukaryota; kingdom Viridiplantae; phylum Streptophyta; class Magnoliopsida; order Cornales; family Cornaceae; genus Cornus; species Cornus florida. The sequence continues at coordinate 20,714,320 of NW_026775573.1, forward strand.
TTAGGGCATTAAAACAAAAAACAAAAAACTGCTTGTTTAGAGAATCAAACTGTTACTTTGGGTTCTAATATTTACTAGGGAAGGTAACAAAATTGATGCCGGAGGAAACAAATTGTAAACAAATAATGCTAGCATGGAGTTCCTAAATCAAATTCTTTGCTTTCATGCAAATAATGCATTACCATCAATATTTTCAGTAGAACTGTGAGATACAGAAGCACATTTCTATACATAAACATATACATACATACATATATCCTTGCAAACACACAATTTACAATAATCTATGTAACGTTTATATGGAAGACTAATAGTGCAAGAAATTGAACGTGCCTCTGATGGAAACTCAACGCATAGGCGCTCGCAGATGAAAATAGCGTTTCGATACAGCAAGTGACGAAGACTGTTCTGTACACAGTCGATGAGAATGGTCTCCATGAATTCGATTCAGATCGATATGTATGTGTTTGTGCGTATGTCGAGAGATTTGAAACCTTTCGAGGGACAGATCAAAATTGAAACCCTCGCAAGAAAATATGGGGGAGAAAATAGAAAATAGAGACAGATGAGAGAGAGAATGCGGCGGCGCTTATGTGTGTGATTAGCGGAAACAATCGTCTTCTTGGGTCGTCTTTCTACTAGGTCGCAGTTGCAGAGTGTATGTAGAGAGAGAGGAGTGAGAAAAGCCCTCTTTTTCAGATATGTGTATATTTCAAATTCGTTCCAAATCAAGATGCCCTTGATTTTGAATTCTTTCACTTGAACCCTTGTCTTCTACTGTTTAAAAATGATAGTAGTAATTGGCTAAAGATGTGATATTGGGCTCTAAATTCTATAATCTCTACCACCCTAATTACCACCCTAATTATTGAATACAAATATTAGAAAGAAAAAAAAAAAAAAAAGTCGAAGGTTAGAAAAAATAATAATAAACATCATTTCTAATATCATTTTCTAATCAAAGTTGTATTATATCTTTGCATGCCTTTTTCTTTTCTTTTTATTTTAGGGGCATAGTTGCATTCCATCTAATATATTGAATAAATAAATAGTATACATATATATATATATATTGGCATGCTATTTAAGATTTTTTTTTCTTAGAATACGTATATCGATCACATAACACACGCACCGTTTAAAATATTGACAAAATATATTTTGGAACAACAATATATCACTTGCCAAACCAATTACTTACTGTATTTCATGTCATGACATAGTTTATCACAGGGGAGGCAAATTTATATATTGGGGTTTTTTTATAATTTTAGTAGGGATTATTTCAAAATTTTATGAATATAAATGCAAAAAAAGTATAAATTTAGAAATATAAAATATAATAATAAAAAATTTCAGTGGAGGCATGCGCCCCCTTGAGCCCTTAACAAATTCGTGGTTTATCATGTAATTTATTAAAATAAATGGTTTAGGCATGTGGTTATTTATTTTACTATTTGAAAATATATATATATTTTACTATTAGGATTCGTTTGTTTTAATTTGAATATTTTTTTATTTTTTGCTGTTTAGTTGTCGTAAAACATTTACGAAAAAAATTATATTAAAATTTAACAAAAATAACTTACTCATCAATTTTCGACAAATTATATATTCTGCCTTATGGACTCAACCTCGGCCTCAAACTCGACCTAAACATTTGCTAAACACCGAAAAGGGAAAAAAATATATATATTTTACCATATATATATATATATATATATTCAGAAAAAAATATTTTAAGTCAAAACAAACAAAGCTTAGTGTTTCTAACCACTTTTAAAAAATGTATTTGTGATAATCATTTTGTAATTTACACTTTCTATCTTATTTTTATGTCATGGTAACACCAATATTGATGATATTTGCCTGGTTTAGAAGCTCATCATTGTCTTTTTTTTTTTTTTTTGTTAATTGGAGAGACATTTAAAAAATTACTATCACCCACGTCCTAAGTTGTTTTCGTATGACCGGTACATTGAAAATGTGTGAAATGACACTTTTACCCTCGTATTTAATACCTCTTAAGCAAAAGAGCCAAAAAAAAAAAAAAAAAAAAAAAAAACATAAACTATACCATTGTTACATAATACCCCCCTAAACTATTTTTTAGAGTAACTCAACCCCTCAACTATATAAATGTTACATATTGCCCCCTTGACAACACTTTCTGGCCACTGGAGACTAATTTCTAACCAACAGAAGGACATAATTACTATTTTACCCCTCACTTATTCGTTTATTGTAAAATATATAAAATATTATGGGTGTAAAATTCTGATAATACCCTTAGGTTCTTTTTTTATTTATATTTTTCTTCATCATCTTCCCATGCCCGGCTACTGTTCGGTGTGGTTTGAAAAGAACAGAATGTCTCTTGAGCAGAAGACCATTTGTTACCGAAAAGCTTGGTGGAACGGAACCAAAACGCCCTTGGGTCCTCCTTTCGATCTCATATCTCTTGAGCCAAATCTCTATATATTTCGTTTTCTTTCATTTCCCTCGTATCCCATCTATGGTACATTTGGCAAAAACTGGTGGAAATACTAGGTAAGGGAAATTACACGCGCATACACACACACACGCATATATATTGTTGGGTTGGTTCCCTCCTATGTGGAAAGCCCAATAAGTCTCATATTGTTCAACCCACTTGGATGTACAAAGCCCACGTGGAAGCTCGTATATATATTCTCCTTTAATGGAGATGTAGGGTTAATAAGAAGAAAGAGATTTGATTCAGTCAATAGAAGAAGGAGGTGACGTATTGCTGATTTGGGTGTATTCTTCAACATAAGAGAAGAGGGAGAGATTATGAAAGACCACAACCCACAACTTTATGCAAATCATTTGGCTATTAAACTCCGATCAAGGTGTGGCTTCAGGGGAAGGGTACTGGCATTGAGAAAATCATCCTACTTGGCCAGGTTCTTCGTTTATCTCTATTTTACGTTCTGTTACACCGGGTGAGATTACTTATCTATGTGGTTGATATCCACCCTTTTTCTGGGTAACATTTCATTATGTTGATGTTGCTATTATCAAAGGGTTTTGATTTCCCTTCGAAGAATCTCTGATTTATAAGCCTCTAGTTTAATCTAGAGAAAACCAATTGTAACCCATTATTATTATTGATAGTAGAAGACTATTCGGAGTTGGCCCGTGGTTTTTTACTCTTCAATCTGAAGGGTTTTCCACGTATATCCCGGTGTTCATTGTGTAATTGATTTTATTGATTGTTTGCTATCTTTGCTCTATATTTGTTAATCTTAGAAGTTTGCATAGAGAGGGGAAAGTTCCAGTTCTAAGTATTCCGCATTTGACTTGGGTATTGTATTTGTTGCATTGCCCTGTTATATCTTTGTCTTTTCCCTAACATATACATATACATATATACATATATATGTATGTGTGTTATAGTTCTCACCGGTGAACCCATTTCGAAGCTCAGTTTTGAGCTCTCACCGGCATTTATGTAAAAAATAAGGCCAGCGGCGAGCTTACACGATCGTGAACTGTAACGAGAAGGAAAACATGGCCGGCGACAAACCCACTTCGAAACTCAGTTTCGAACTATACGTGGCTTCCATCATTTCTGGCAATCCATTTTAGTTCAGCGAGTTCTCACCCAACGGTGAACAAGAGTTACAGCAACGAACTTAGACAGACCAAAAAGGCAAGATTCATTGGTTTTGGAACAGCGAGTTTAAGTCTAACGAGTCTTTCCTGTTTTAGACCCTTTTATGCGATGGCACCCAAACCAGTTGAGTTCGACGAAGACAAACTAGGTTGAGTCCGATGAAGACAAACTTACTCCGGTGATGGCAAACTAACAGTAGATCGGCGATTATGGGCTTGCATTAGGTTGTACGTATATGGGGATTAAGATGGAGCCGTGAGTCGATTGAGACTTGGCTTCGGCTAAAGCTGCCCGGAGAAAGGCGATGGGGGTCCAAGAGATAAATGGGCTTGTATAGAGAGTTTATAACTCTTATCGGCATTTATGGGTTTGCAATTTTTCTTTTATTTCATCATCTTTCTCTACTTTATCTCTCTGAAAATGGTGGCGGTAATGATGAAATGGACAATGTGGCCACCTGCAACGGTGAAGAGAAAGAAGTTTATGGTGAAGCTAAAACCGGTAAGGCTCAAGGGATTTGATGTCGAATTAGAAGAGAATTCGGAGAGAGTGAAAATAATGGTGATTGAGATGAGATAGACAGGAGGACCTAAGGTTGTTTTGGTACCGTTCCATCAAATGGTCTTCATCAATGGAAGCACCGTTTTATTTTATTATTATTGATGAGGCTTTCCGGTAACAAATGGTTTTCGGCTCCGGATTGGCTCTCTCCAAACCACACCGAACAATCGCAAGCCGCGGGAAAGGTGATGAAGAACAATTTAAAAAAACTAAGGATTTTATCATAATTTTACATCATGATATTTTATATCTTTTATAATAAATTAATAAGTAAGGGATAAATTAGTATTGGTCGGAAATAAGCCTCATGTGGCTGAGGAGTGTTGTGAATGGGGTAATATGCAACATTTCTGTAGTTGAGGGGTTGGGTTATGTAATACCCCTAATTTTAAAAGGATAGTCTCGGTATTTATTTATTTGTTTTAATTGTAAATTAAATGTTTTCTTTTTTTTTATTATTTTATTTTATTTTTCTTTTATGGTTATGGTTAGTAGTAATGGGCCAACCAATTGGGTCCCATGGACTACTTGGATAGGAGGTTGGATGTGTATGGATTATTACCCATGGATAATGTATGTATATATATAGATATATATTATATACATATATAAAAAGGAAAGTAATTTATTAATTATTTTTATGGTAACTTGGGTAGTAATATTTAATCCGATGTATATGTTTTATATTTAAATAATAAAAATATACATAGATTTGATACGTGTTATGTTTTAAGTTACTTTATAATATTATGGTAACTTAAGTATTATTGGATAATCCATTAATAAATAATGGAATGTGTATAATTTATTTATTTAATAAACATATACATAAATTATATACGTAACATATTTTACTTACCTTTTTAATATATATATATATATAAGAGAAAGTAATTTATTAATTACTTTTATGGTAATTTGGGTAGTAATATTTAATCTGATGTATATATTTATTTAAATAATAAAAATATACATAGATTTGATACGTGTTATGTTTTAAGTTACTTTATAATATTATGGTAACTTAAATATTATTGGATAATCCATTAATAAATAATGGAATGTGTATAATTTATTTATTTAATAAACATATACATAAATTATATACGTAACATATTTTGCTTACCTTTTTAATATTTTTATTTTCATTTTTTCTAGTAGACTTGGATTGGGAAAAATGTTAGGGTTATTTTATTTAGCCTATAAATATATAGCTATAGGTTGTAAAAGGGGGTTAGTAATATTCACGTGATATATACTGGAGAGATAGTGTTAGAGAGGGAAGGAGGAAAAGGAAGGAATGAGGAGAAAAACCCTATAGAGAGAAAATCAAGGAAGAAGAAGTTTAACTTTCGATTCGAAAGTTTAAGGCAAGTTCTTCTTCTATCCCTTTCCCTTTGATTCGTGTTTCTGTACATGCCTAGGAAATTCCAGAATTTATTAAACACATAAAATTAAATAATTACACATGTTTAATTGGGTTAGAACATAGGTTTTATGAAATTGGTTCATATCTGTTCTTGTGTTATGAATTGATAAAATGCATGAATTTGATTTGATTTCTTATGTGAATTTTTACATGTTTAAATTATGTATTTTTCATATCTGTGGAATGATGGAACGTAGAAACATGCCTAAGATTCCTGAACATTAAATAGGGATTAGGTTTGGGTTTTAATAAATTTAAATAGACTCAATCATAATGATGCTTGCTATTTGAATGTTTTAAACAAACGAATAGATTTAATCTTTTAAAATATTTTAGCAATTGAGATTACATGTGTAGGATGAATTGGATATGGAGAATCCTTATTTAACGGTATAATAAAATATCATCATGTATAAGATTCAGTTTGTGTAGGACATATGATATAGGAAGTTTAAAGAAATAATAAGTCATTCCTATTATGTGATAACTTGATATCATATTTATCATAGTTATTTATGGAATGTTTGATGTATTTCCTTAATTGTTACATCAATTGTTGGATTGTGTGGTTTAATGCACCGGTATGGGACGGTGGCATTCTAGGTATGGATTAACTTATTAGTTAAGTCCTACCTATTTTATATAAGGGAATGGATTAACTAAAATGTTAAGTCCTATTTATATTTAAGTCAGGTCAGCTGAACAAGTTGAATGACTTATGAATGATTAATTTATTATATAAGGGAATAGATTAACTAAAATGTTAAGTCCTACTTATATTCAAGTCAGGTCAGCTGAACAAGTTGAATGACTTATGGAGGATTAATTTATACTGGATAGGATGGTTACTAGATTATATATATATAAGTATGGTGCCATGATATGAGCTCGAGTTTCAGGATCAATGGTTAGGGCGCGTATATCGCCAGGGATGTGTAGCTAGATATAGTGTAGTTGTGTACCCTGGTAAGTCTAGGTACCCATGCCCACTATATGTGCGTTTTACATGTTGCCTACTATTCAGGTTGAGACAACCCTATAGTCTAATGAGGTTCCTTTAGTGTGTATATATATATATATGGACTACTAGTTACTGTTGGATTGACTAGGATGTATACATGTATCGGATCTCTGCTTGGACTGTAGTAGAGTAGAACTTATTTGTGGGCCTGACCCGCCATTATTTTTCAGGTGTTCGTCACGAGTAGAGGTTGCTCATGCTGAGCGGGAATCAGTCTACTTCATTCTTCCGATGCTACATAGGAGTTCCTTTATGATTCAGTTTCCTGTTTTAGATTACTGTCATTTGTTTAGTTTGGATTTTCTAGGGGTCCACACAGTATGGATTCCCGAGTTGTATTTTGGAGGATCAGTTGTGTCAGAAGAGTTTATTAATTAAAGGAAATATATTATGAGGTTTATTATTAGATTATCATTTTAGTTTCTTGTCAGCATTTTATTTATTCTTCTTTATTCTTTTGTACTCTGTGTTCGTTTATTATCAATTTGTTTTGATATCCTCGGGTATTCGGGCGTGGGCCTAGCCAACCCGCATTCGGAAATCCGGGGGGGTGTCACAGTTGGTATCAGAGCCTGACCCAGCTGGAAGTGTGCCGACGGGGACGTCGGGCCTCCAAGGGGGGTGGATTGTGATGACCTTGTGGGTGGGTGTGCCGTGGGCGGGTGCGAGAGACACTGTCAGGCTACCACACTGGCGAGCTACGGGTGCACAGTCCCACATCGCCTGGGTAGAGGAAAGGTGAGTGCTTATATGTATGTGTGTCACCTCCAATTGGTATGAGGCCTTTTTGGGTGAAGCCCAAGAGCAAAACCGTGCGGGCTCAGGCCCAAAGCGGACAATATCATACCATGTGGTGGAGCGGGTTGTTACAAATGGTATCAGAGCACTCCAGGTTTAAGTGTCCTTAGGAGTGTCTTTCTTTATGTGACTTCCGCGTTGCGTCTCTTAAAACTTAGAGCCCGTATTAGGATTCATTGTACTCTATTTACGGTTTGTTAGGAGGAGCTGATGTCAATTATATTCTATAGTCATAGAATGGTTGGCACTAGGAAAAGAATGAGTTCAAGGCGAAAGCAATAAAGACCCAAAGGAGTAGAGGAGTATGTTATCGATTTCGTTGCCAGAAGGCAGAGTTAAGGATTGACGGTTTAGGTTCGTTTGGCGTTACTTTAAAAGTATAAGCCAATGAAGGATTTAGGTGTACGTGATAGGTCACCACATATCGGGACCAACACGACTTCAATTGATCTCAAAAAGGAGACAAGCAAGGAGTAGGAGCCGAAGAGGATCCTAATGGAGGAGATTTATGTGTATCCAATAGAGAGGGTACTAAATCTTGAAGAGGGATGATTGCGCGAGGTGATCTGAATTGCTAGTAGTATAGCAAATGTTATTAGTAGAATTGGGGTTGATCAATCTACAAATAATTAAATCTTTCTTATCATCTCTAAAAGAGGTATATAAGAAGTATTGTTCAGGAGTTTGGGGATCGAATGTGTTCTTATCATAATGAAATACATAATTTTTAAATCACATACAAGAGGGCATTGGTATTATGTCTTGACGTTCTAATTCACTTTAAAAAGTCAAGTTAGACAGTTTACATTCCACATATAAGAAAGATGAGGGTTAATTCCTTGGTATTTGCTTAGGGAAACATTTGTGTTTTTAAGCTATATTTTAAAGGATATGTTTTGAGGTTGGATGATTATTTACGAAACTATAAAAGGAAATTTTAAAACAATCTAGTAAGGTTGATTTCACATGAGACTTTCTTTTCTAGAACGAACGATGTCCTAAGTAGGAGTATATTTTGTTTTATTGTGTTTATCATATGTGTTTTATTTTTATTTTTGTTAATTACTCGGGTTTTGGTATGTAGTTTAGTTGGGGACATAAGTGTGTGATCAATCAATTATTGTTTTAATAACATGGTGTAATATCGCTATTTACGCTAGATTTGTGAGCATACGATCGAAGGATTTGGTAGATACTCATAAATCTAGCCAATCTATTGGACCTGGACATGTGTCATTACGGTGTGTTTTGGGATGGGATAATTAAACCATTATTACGAGTCAAACAATCTGGATGATTAATTTGATATACTTTACGTTAGGTATGGATTCGTATCATATTACAACGTCATGATATTGGTGATTGTTAATGTTTCGGTATGCGTGAGGTAGTGGTAAATAAAGATCACTAAAATGCCATGATGATATATCAGAGGTACTGGATTTGCTGGACATCTTCTTGAAAATTTCAGAAGTTGTTACCAAGTCAGAAGGAGGATTTAGTACTGGATTAAGTACTTATTGGAATGACACCGAGTGAGGATAGGAGACTGAATAAATATTCATCAGTAAATTCTTAATTAAGAATTTATTCAAGAGGGTGTGTCATTGGGAGGAATTTGCCGGTGTTGCACATGGAGGAGGAAACTAAGTCTCTTCATTTCCATAAATAAAATGGAATTATTTTTTTAGTCACAATTTGCAACAATTAGCTGTTGCAAGAAAATTGATGACTTATGTAGAGGATGGGAAGATTTCATATTCTTTTGAAGTTAGATAAAGAAGTCGGATTGTCATTAACTTGTCTTAAAGAAGCAAGGTGTGTCAAAGACAAGATGGTGAGACCAAATACTTATATAAAGATGAGGTGCATGGTATGTATGGGAAGGTCGTAGTTTGTTGACTTTTGTTGAGTTAAAGTCATAGTTAACTATTAATAAATTGAATTACCGATTGATTTTTAATATCGGCAAATTTATCACGGATCAGTGGTGGATAGATTTAGTTACATAATTTGCTTTTGAAGATGCTCCAATTTAAACAATGAGTACAGACAAAAGCTGGTGGTACCGGACTAACGGTACTTTCTGTAAACAAATTTGATGGAGGATACAAGGATTGAGTTTCACAACTCTTAGTTCTTTATTCACCTTAGTAGAAATATGATGCTTCACAGTATGAAACAGATGTTTGGAGGACAGGCAGGAAGAGGAATATAGTGTTTTTTCTCTAAGTCTAATATTTATTAAATAGTAGAGATGGACCATCAGATATCACTGAATTTTTGCAGCTATTTTCTATACTGAAGTGGAAATGACAGAGCATTTTCACGGATTTAGTTGAGGGATTGCTGATTTGATGCAAGGGTCAGGATTCTAGATGGGATATTAGTTGACTGATAAAATTAAATCAGTTTCATTTTGTCTATTTTGATCGAGCTGGTAAGATATCAGTTCATACGAATATAACGGATCACGAGACGGCTTAGATGGATGTAAAGTGTGAATAATAACACTTGTTATTACCAAGGTAGTTCAGGAGGTCAATTTCGAATATCGAAGCTGACCCTAGAGAAGGTGTTACCTTACTCAGATGGAGTTTAAGGTACTGGAGGAGGAGTTAGTAGTTTCTATAAATAGTGATATGACTGTCGGGCGACTGAGATGGAAATTTATAATTTTTCTTGGTACACCCAGACGGTTAGAAGGTACACCACGACATCAAATGTCAGTTTTGGTGAACATGTACGGATAGGGACATGTATATAATTGCCCTAAGTGTAAAACCTGCTACAAAGGTGGAAAGTTGATCATTAGATATCATAGGAATCTTTAGTCATTTCCTATAACAAATATGGAAGTTGAACTAAATAGGAGTGATAGTTGGTGGGAAGGATCGACATTGATTTGGAATTTCAATTTTTCATATGGAATCCGAGTGGTGGATTGAGAAAGATCGCTTGAGGACATAAATTTGAGTGATGCTTATTTTAGAACTTCATAGTAGTTATATAGTTCAGTGATAGTGGTGTTATAGCATGTGGATGTCCATATTAGTGGATGCAAACTGCCATTTCGAAAGAGCTTTATGAAGATTTTGGAGCAGCAACTCTACTTCATATATATAGACGGAGGAATTAATCGAGAGATTAAATTAGACCATAAAGGATATGTTTGAGGCGTATATCCTAGATTTTCATAGACTGTTGGAAGTGTTTACTTCACTTGTCGAAATTTTGTCTGTGATATTGTTGGCACAAGGAGGTTAGTGTGACAACTTTTGAGGTTTTGTATCTTTCACAATGCATACCTCTCATTTGTTGGTTGGAAATGGAAGTAAGGGTTGTACAATCAGATCTCGACTTCATTTAAAAATATGTCGGAAATAGATACTTCCCTTTATAATGAACTGCGCGCGGTTGGGAGGCAACAGTAGGATGCTGTAAATAATTGAACTCGTATACTAGAGTTTTTCTATCAGGGAGTAGTTTGCTTGTTCTGTTTTCTATGTAAGAAGAAAGGTGATTTTTGGAGAAAGGTCAATTTTACTTATTACATTGACTTTTAGAAGATTGTGTTTCGCAATTGAGACAGTCACCTCTGAATTAGCGTTACCAAATTATTAGCGCTGGGTGCATAGGAGTTTGTGCGTATATTCTATGGCACTTGGAGGTATGTAGATCATTCCCTTGTCGACATAGGAGGATTACGTTGTTATTTGATACAACCTACGCATTGTATGATTACTGTGTTTCTTAAAATATAGGAACTCTGTATACCACTTGGTATATTGGAGTTAAGTGGAACCCTTATAGTGAGGTTGCGTCTATTTGGGAATATGAGGATGTTTTTTGCTCACAGTTTTCAAGCATAATGGAAGAAAGTAAGGGCGAATTCCGAGGACGGAATTCCTTTTATTAGGGGGGAAGAATGTAATACCCCTAATTTTAAAAGGATAGTCTCGGTATTTATTTATTTGTTTTAATTGTAAATTAAATGTTTTCTTTTCTTTTATTATTTTATTTTATTTTTCTTTTATGGTTATGGTTAGTAGTAATGGGCCAACCAATTGGGTCCCATGGACTACTTGGATAGGAGGTTGGATGTGTATGGATTATTACCCATGGATAATGTATATATATATATAGATATATATTATATACATATATAAAAAGGAAAGTAATTTATTAATTATTTTTATGGTAACTTGGGTAGTAATATTTAATCTGATGTATATGTTTTATATTTAAATAATAAAAATATACATAGATTTGATACGTGTTATGTTTTAAGTTACTTTATAATATTATGGTAACTTAAGTATTATTGGATAATCCATTAATAAATAATGGAATGTATATAATTTATTTATTTAATAAACATATACATAAATTATATACGTAACATATTTTACTTGCCTTTTTAATATATATATATAAAAGAGAAAGTAATTTATTAATTACTTTTATGGTAATTTGGGTAGTAATATTTAATCTGATGTATATGTTTATTTAAATAATAAAAATACACATAGATTTGATACGTGTTATGTTTTAAGTTACTTTATAATATTATGGTAACTTAAATATTATTGGATAATCCATTAATAAATAATGGAATGTGTATAATTTATTTATTTAATAAACATATACATAAATTATATACGTAACATATTTTGCTTACCTTTTTAATATTTTTATTTTCATTTTTTCTAGTTGACTTGGATTGGGAAAAGGGTTAGGGTTATTTTATTTAGCCTATAAATATATAGCTATAGGTTGTAAAAGGGGGTTAGTAATATTCACGTGATATATAATGGAGAGATAGTGTTAGAGAGGGAATGAGGAAAAGGAAGGAATGAGGAGAAAAATCCTATATAGAGAAGATCAAGGAAGAAGAAGTTTAACTTTCGATCCGAAAGTTTAAGGCAAGTTCTTCTTCTATCTCTTTCCCTTTGATTTGTGTTTTTGTACATGCCTAGGAAATTCCAGAATTTATTAAACACATAAAATTAAATAATTACACATGTTTAATTGGGTTAGAACATAGGTTTTATGAAATTGGTTCATATCTGTGCTTGTGTTATGAATTGATAAAATGCATGATTTTGATTTGATTTCTTATGTGAATTTTTACATGTTTAAATTATGTATTTTTCATATATGTGGAATGATGGAACGTAGAAACATGCCTAAGATTCCAGAACATTAAATAGGGATTAGGTTTGGGCTTTAATAAATTTAAATAGACTCAATCATAATGATGCTTGCTATTTGAATGTTTTAAACAAACGAATAGATTTAATCTTTTAAAATATTTTAGCAATTGAGATTACATGTGTAGGATGAATTGGATATGGAGAATCCTTATTTAACAATATAATAAAATATCATCATGTATATAAGATTCAGTTTGTGTAGGACATATGATATAGGAAGTTTAAAGAAATAATAAGTCATTCCTATTATGTGATAACTTGATATCATAGTTATTTATGGAATGTTTGATGTATTTCCTTAATTGTTACATCAATTGTTAGATTGTGTGGTTTAATGCACCGGTATGGGACGGTGGCATTCTAGGTATGGATTAACTTATTAGTTAAGTCCTACCTATTTTATATAAGGGAATGGATTAACTAAAATGTTAAGTCCTACTTATATTTAAGTCAGGTCAGCTGAACAAGTTGAATGACTTATGGATGATTAATTTATTATATAAGGGAATAGATTAACTAAAATGTTAAGTCCTACTTATATTCAAGTCAGGTCAGCTGAACAAGTTGAATGACTTGTGGAGGATTAATTTATATTGGATAGGATGGTTACTAGATTATATATATATAAGTATGGTGCTATGATATGAGCTCGAGTCTCAGGATCAATGGTTAGGGCGCGTATATCGCCAGGGATATGTAGTTAGATATAATGTAGTTGTGTACCCTGGTAGGTCTAGATACTCATGCCCACTATATGTGCATTTTACATGTTGCTTACTATTCAGGTTGAGACAACCCTATAGTCTAATGAGGTTCCTTTAGTGTGTATATATATATATACGGACTACTAGTTACTGTTGGATTGACTAGGATGTATACGTGTATCGGATCTCTGCTTGGACTGTAGTAGAGTAGAATTTGTTTGTGGGCCTGACCCACCATTATTTTTCAGGTGTTCGTCACGAGTAGAGGTTGTTCGTGCTGAGTAGGGATCAGTCTACTTCATTCTTCCGATGCTACATAGGAGTTCCTTTATGATTCAGTTTCCTGTTTTAGATTACTGTCATTTGTTTAGTTTGGATTTTCTAGGGGTCCACACAGTATGGATTCCCGAGTTGTATTTTGGAGGATCAGTTGTGTCAGAAGAGTTTATTAATTAATGGAAATATATTATGAGGTTTATTATTAGATTATTATTTTAGTTTCTTGTCAGCATTTTATTTATTCTTTTTTATTCTTTTGTACTCTGTGTTCGTTTATTATCAATTTGTTTTGATATCCTCGGGTATTCGGGCGTGGGCCTGACCAACCCGCATTCGGAAATCCGGGGGGGTATCACAAGTTACTCAAAAAAATAGTTAAAGGAGGCATTATGCAACAACGGTGTAGTTTAGGGGTTTTTTTTGCTCTTTTGCCTACATGCCTACCTTTTAATTCACAATATCGAAAAACTAAAAGGACTAAAATATCTTTATCAATTACTCTCCGATCAATATCACACTCTATTTCTCTTACTTCTCTCCCTCCAGACGATTCATCTCACATCCTCTGTTCATAAACAAGCTTACTCACCATCTCATCAGCTTCAAACATACACAAGCACAGACATTCAGCATATCATGTCATTGGTATATTCAACCAATCAACATTCATCATTTTTATTTGGCGAGAACAGTTTATTTATGCAAGCTAGTGAGCCCACTTTATATGAATAAAATTTGTTAATTGGGTGGTACCAATAATTTGGCATGTGTAATACCCCTAATTTTAAAATGATAGTCTCGGTAATTATTTATTTGTTTTAATAACATTTTGTAATTTTTTAATTGATTATTTGACTAATTGTTTATATGTTTAATTGAATTAAGTGTTACTTGATTAATTGGTTATTTGTCTAGGTGCTATTTGTATTATTTGTTTATTAGATTGTGTACTTGAATGATGTATTTCATTAATTGTAATTAATTGTAGAATAAATGATTAAATATTTTATTTTATTTTATATTTATGGTTAGTAGTAATGGACCAACCAATTAGGTCTCATAGACTACTTGGATAGGAGATTTAATGGGTATGAATAATTATCCATTGATAGTTGTATTTATATATACATATATATATATATATATATAAGAAAAGTAATTTATTAATTAATATTATGGTAACTTTAGTATTAATAAATAATCTTATGTATATTTTTTATTTATTTTATAATGATATACATAGATTATATACATAACATATTTTAATTTTATTATTTTCTTTATTAAGTTGACTTAGATTGGAAAAATGAGTAGGTTATTATTTAGCCTATAAATATATAACTATAGTTTGTAAAAGGGGGTTAGAAATATATCACGTAATATATTTTAGAGAGAGAGAGTTAGAGAGAAAATGATGAAAAAGAATGAATGAGGAGAAGAACCTTTAGAGAAGAAGATCAAGGAAGAAGAAATTTAACTTTCGATCCGAAAGTTTAATGCAAGTTCTTCTTCTATCTCTTTTCATTTGATTTATGTTTCTATACATGCCTAGAAAATTCTAGGATTCTTAAACACTAAAACTGAATAATTTTGCATGCTTGAATTGTTTAGAACAGAGGGTTTTATGTGTTTACATATATATTATTGATTTAAATGATTCTTGAATTTTAATGTGTGATTTGGTGTTTAAGTTGGATATTTACATGTTAAATCATCTAAAATAAATTAATATGAATTGTATGGATCTTAGATTAGAGCTCAGGACCCTTAACAATGAATAACAAGTTTACAGTAGAATTTCTGGGTTGATTCGTTGAAACAGTGCTCGATTCGTTGTTACAGTGCTCAAGCCTTGGATGTAAAACTTGAGCCATAGGTAAAAATCTCGAGCCATTGACGAAAAGCTCGAGCCATGGGTAAAAGCTCGAGCTTTGAAATAAAAGCTCGAGCCATGGGTAAAAGCTCGAGCTTTGAAATAAAAGCTCGAGCCATGGGTAAAAGCTCGAGCCTTGGATGCCAAGCTCGAACCATGGATAGAAAGCTCGAGCCATGGATAAAAAGCTCGAGTCATGGATAGAAAACTCGAGCCATGTAACGACCCACTCCACCACATGGTATGATATTGTCAGCTTTGGGCCTGAGCCAGCACGGTTTTGCTCTTGGGCTTTACCCCAAAAGGCCTCATACCAATTGGAGATGACACACTTACATATAAGCACTTCACATTCCCTCTACCCAAGCGATGTGGGACTGTGCACCTGTAACTCGCCAATGTGGTAGCCTGTCAGTGTCTCTCGCACTCGCCCACAGCACACCCGCCCACAAGGTCATCACAATCCACCCCCCTTAGAGGCCCGACGTCCCCGTCGGCACACTTCCAGCTGGGTCAGGCTTTGATACCATTTATAACGACCCACTCCACCACATGGTATGATATTATCCGCTTTGGGCCTGAGCCCGCACAGTTTTGCTCTTGGGTTTCACCCCAAAAGGTCTCATACAATTGGAGATGACACACTTACATATAAGCACTTCACCTTTCCTCTACCCAGGCGATGTGGGACTTGTGCACCTATAGCTCGCCAGTGTGGTAGCCTGGCAGTGTCTCCACACCCGCCCACGGCATACCCGCCCACAAGGTCATCACAATCCACCCCCTTGGAGGCCCGACGTCCCCGTCGGCACACTTCCGGCTGGGTCAGGGTCTGATACCATTTGTAACGACCCGCTCCACCACATGGTATGATATTGTCCGCTTTGGGCCTGAGCCCACACGGTTTTGCTCTTGGGTTTCACCCCAAAAGGCCTCATACCAATTGGAGATGACACACTTACATATAAGCACTTCACATTCCCTCTACCCAAGCGATGTGGGACTGTGCACCTATAACAAGCCAATGTGGTAGCCTGTCAGTGTCTCTCGCACCCGCCCACAGCACACCTGCCCACAAGTTCATCACAATCCACCCCCCTTGGAGGCCCGACGTCCCCGTCGACACACTTCCGGTTGGGTCAGGCTCTGATACCATTTGTAACGACCCATTCCACCACATGGTATGATATTGTCCGCTTTGGGCCTGAGCCCGCACGGTTTTGTTCATGAGCTTCACCCCAAAATGCCTCATACCAATTCGAGGTGACACACTTACATATAAGCACTTCACCTTTCCTCTACCCAGGCGATGTGGGACTGTGCACCCGTAGCTCGCCAGTGTGATAGTCTGATAGTGTCTCTCGCACCCGCCCACAGCACATCCGCCCACAAGGTCATCACATTGGCGAGCTACGGGTACACAAGTCCCACATTGTCTGGGTAGAGGAAAGATGAAGTGCTTATATGTAAGTGTGTCACCTCCAATTGGTATGAGGCCTTTTGGGGTGAAACCAAAGAGCAAAACCGTGCGGGCTCAGGCCCAAAGCAAACAATATCATATCATGTGGTGGAGTGGGCCATTACAAATGGTATCAGAGCCTGACCCAGCCGGAAGTGTGCCGACAAGGACGTCGGGCCTCTAAGGGGGGTGGATTGTGATGACTTTGTGGGCTGGTGTGCCGTGGGCGGGTGCAAGAGACACTGTCATGCTACCACACTGGCGAGCTACGGGTGCACAAATCCCACATCGCCTGGGTAGAGGAAAGGTGAAGTGCTTATATGTAAGTGCATCATCTCCAATTGGTATGAGGCCTTTTGGGGTAAAGCCCAAGAGCAAAACTGTGCTGGCTCAGACCCAAAGCGGACAATATCATACCATGTGGTGGAGTGGATCGTTACAAATGGTATCAGAGCCTGACCCAGTCGGAAGTGTGCCGACGAGGATGTCGGGCCTCCAAGGGGGGTGGATTGTGATGACCTTGTGGGCGGGTGTGCCGTGGGCGGGTGCGAGAGACACTGTCAGGCTACCACACTGGCGAGCTACGGGTGCACAGTCCCACATCGCCTGGGTAGAGGAAAGGTGAAGTGCTTATATGTAAGTGTGTCACCTCCAATTGATATGAGGCCTTTTGGGGTAAAGCCCAAGAGCAAAACCGTGCGGGCTCAGGCCCAAAGCGGACAATATCATACCATGTGGTTGAATGGGTCGTTACAATTGGTATCAGAGCCTGACCCAGCCGGAAGTGTGCCGACGGGGACGTCGGGCCTCTAAGGGGGGTGGATTGTGATAACCTTGTGGGCGGGTGTGCCGTGGGGGGGTGCAAGAGACACTGTCATGCTACCACACTGGCGAGCTACGGGTGCACAAGTCCCACATCGCCTGGGTAGAGAAAAGGTGAAATGCTTATATGTAAGTGCATCATCTCCAATTGGTATGAGGCCTTTTGGGGTAAAGCCCAAGAGCAAAACTGTGCTGGCTCAGGCCTAAAATGGACAATATCATACCATGTGGTGGGGTGGGTCGTTACAAATGGTATCAGAGCCTGACCCAGCCGGAAGTGTGCCGACGAGGACGTCGGGCCTCCAAGGTGGGTGGATTGTGATGACCTTGTGGGCGGGTGTGCCGTGGGCGGGTGCGAGAGACACTGTCAGGCTACCACACTGGCGAGCTACGGGTGCAAAGTCCCACATCGCCTAGGTAGAGGAAAGGTGAAGTGCTCATATGTAAGTGTGTCACCTCCAATTGGTATGAGGCCTTTTGGGGTGAAGCCCAAGAACAAAACCGTGCGGGCTCAGGCCCAAAGCGGATAATATCATACCATGTGGTGGAATGGGTCGTTACAAGCCATAGGATAAAAACTTGAGCCTTATTTTTATAAATAGTATTTAAGTTGATCCCAAATTGGTTATGGAAGGTCCTAAACATTAGACAAGGATTGGGGATGGTTTTAAATGAATTTTAAATAGACTTGATCATAACAATGCATGCTATTTGGATTATTTTAAAAATTGATTAATTTGATCTTGTAATTTGTTTTAACATTCGAGATTAAATGTTTAGCATGAGATGTGTTTGGAGAATGCTTACTTGTTTGTAAAATAAATTATCAGCATGCCTAAGATTCAGTTTATGTAAAATACATGATGTAAGGAGTTTAAATAAATTATAAGTCAATCCTATGATATGATAACATGATATTTTGTTATTTTGCTTATTTTTGAATTAATTGATGAATTGTTATGTCTGTTACATCAATTATTAGATTGTGTGAATGTAATGCACCAGTATGGGATGGTGGCATTCTAGGGACGAATTAACTGGAAAGTTAAGTCTTACCTATGTCTATTATTCTAGGGACAAACCAACCAAAGAAGTTAAGTCCTGCCTACTTGTGTTTATTAGGAACGGATTAGCTAATAAGTTAAGTCATACCTATTTTTTTTTTATGCTTTGGATAGGACGAATTATATATATATAGTTATATGCCATACTATGGCTTGAGTCTCAGGATTATGGTTAGGGTGCGTATATTGACAGGGATATGTAGCTAAATATAATGTAGTTGTGTACCCTGGTAGGTCTATGTAATGCCCCGTATTTTATTAAAGAGTTTAGTTTATTTAAATTCATTTATGTGTGGATTTCTTTACCTATTATTGTGCATGCTACATTATTATATTAAGTTCATTTAATGGTGCATGTAAATTAATTGTGTATGTTAATATAGTAAATTTATTCATTTAATTGTGCATGTATTATTATTAATAATTTTTATTTGTTGGTTATGTTTATAATAAGCATTATTAGTTAATTAAAGTATTATATTTGTGTTATAAAGTATTATGATGATATAATGTATTCTTATGTAATAATAATAATAATAATTATAATAGTTTAATAATATAATAATAATAATAATATAATCCAAAAAAGGCAAGTTATTATCTACTTTTCCCCTTTGAATTAATAAATTAATTGTTTAGTTTATTTTCATGCATAGAGACCAGGTTATGAGGTTAATGAATTATTAATTTTAGTTTATTAAATTAATAAAATTTTAATTATATAGGATGGTATATATTTATTTAATATCCTATGAAATTAATAATGGCTGAAAATAATTAAATAAGGCTTTAGGGATTTTTCTAGAATTTTCTAGATTTTTCCGGGGCTTTTCTGCAATTTCCGGCGAGCCTCCGGCGAGGTTTCCGGCCACCGGCAGTGAAGAAGATGACCGGAGTGATCCGGTGTGATACAGCGCATGGTAGGTTAGTGCGCGCGTGCATCCTGGCCATTGGTAGAGTCTGATTAATCCGGTGCATCGCAGTCCATGTTACTGCAGTACACCCGGATCAAGAACCTTTGGATTAGGTAGATTCATCCAGTGTAGCGTGCCCATAGCAAGACCATGCAACCAACGAATCAGCAAGTGCCGCGTCATCAGGATGCATTAATGCGCGCGTGGCAGCACGTGCGCGCGCGTGGGAGGTTCTAGACGCGTGTGAAGGCGCGTGTAAGCGCGTGCGCGTGTGAGAAAAGTGGCGGCGCGTGTGGGAAGCTCTGGGAGGCGCGTGAGGGCGCGTGTGGGGTCTCTACAGCTACTGGAAAAGTCCAGAATACCCCTAGGGACTGTTTTGTAAATTCCAGAACCTTAAACTTGGATTTTTAGGTACTGTGTTGGTATTTACGGGTTTAACGGGCCACGAAATTATTATTTTAATACCTGTTAAGTATTATTATGGCCGATTAATATTTCTAAACCTTAATTGGCCCGTTTACCGTACGGATATGAATGTGACTCATTTGACCACATTACTATAGATGGTATTATTATGTTATTAAATGGTATTCATTATTGCTGTTCAAATATAATAATGTCACGGTTATCGTCATATAAATTATCCATTATATTATGGGATATTTATACTGTTAATCATATATCAACCATGATTATTATGCTGTGTGCATTTCAGGGAATAAATGGACTGTTTATTATGTCGTATTTATATTATATGGATGTGTTGCCATATAGAACCATGTGAGCTGGCTAATAAATTTAGACTCATTCATGCCTTATGCATTCGTTGCTATAGACAGATGTGTGGCTGTCGGGGTATGTGGTTTAATATTATTGGCATGTGTTGCCTAATTGACATACTCAGTATATTTATTGATATTGTTGGCATGTGTTGCATAATTTATATGCTCAGTATATTCATTAGTACTTTGAGAGGTGTTATCACTATGTAGTTCGTTATAGTCTGTGTTGTCAGTACCGTGCACCATGTATAATAGCTGATTTCCCGGGTAGGGAAAGGCGACACTTAACCACCTAGTGTGAGCCTAAGTGATCACCGTCTATTCTGGTTGAGGTCATGTCATACATTGGATAGTTCCCTTAGGATGTATACAGATATAGTACTCATCCGGATATAAATGATTAATTTATTTGATTCTCTGATTTGGGTCACAATAGAGAGGACTTGCTCGTGGGGTTGACCCACCATTGTTGTTATTTCAGGATACGGTCAGTACCCATTCCAAGGTTGAGGTTAGCAGTGTGGGACCACCATCCGAACTCATCTACTCTTACGATCCAGTTCAGGGTAGAAGTTTTACGTATTACTTCAGTTTCAGTTTTTATTTACTTTTGACGTTGAACTCTCAGGTTTATATTTAGGGATCCTTGACATAGGATTTCCAAGTTGTAATGAAGTACTGTATTTAAATAAAGGATGGATGGATGTTGTATTATTTAGTGTTCCTTTCCTGTCTAAATTCTTTTATTATCATCATTTTGTATTCCATGCTTGTATATTGCCAATTGTTTTTGATATCCCTCGTTTTTTGTGTATAAGCCTGATCAACTTATGCGTAGAAAATGTTGGGGGTGTCACAGTCTAAGTACTCATGCCCACTATATCTGCGTTTTGCATGTTGCCTACTATTCAGGTTGAGGTAACCCTATAATCTAGTGAGGTTTCTTTAGTGTGTATTTATATATATATACGGACTACTAGTTATTGTGAGTTGACTAGAATGTATACGTGTATTGGATCTCTACTTGGATTGTATTAGAGTATAACTTGTTTGTGGGCCTGACCCACCATTATTTTTCAGGTGCTCTTCAGGTGTAGAGAATTGTTCGTGCTGAGCAGGGATCAGTCCACTTCACTCTTCCGAGTCTGCTTAGGAGATTCATTTATGTTTCATCTATTAGATGTAGACTGTCATTACTGTTACTTATTAAATTTTGAATTTTCTAAGGGTCCACACATTATGGATTCCCGAGTTGTATTGAAAGATTTGTGGTATCAGAATATTTTATTATTTAATGAAAATTTATTCTGAAGATTTATTGGATTATTATTTTAGTGTTCATTTCAGCATCTTTATTTATTCTTATTTATCCTCTTGTATTATGTGTTCGATAATTACCGATTTGTTTTTTATGTCCTCGGGTATTCAGGCGTTGCCCTGCCAACCCGCATTCAGAAATTCGGGAGTATCACAGCATTCGCAGCTCACCCAATATATTTTCCTCAAATATGGTTCTCGTTGGAGGCATTTTAGCAATGGTTCTTACTGTTACCCTTATTTATTATGATGAGTTCAAATTTGTTCATTAAAGATTGCTACAATTAGATTAAAAGGTAGGAGTGACATTTTATGTTATTTGTAATATCCTAATTTTAAAAGGGCAGTCCTAGAATTTAATTGTTTTATTTAATTGCATTTTTACTAAATTATTTGTTTTATTGCCTGTTTATTTGTTTTTACGTGTTTATTTGCTCATTTTGTTGAATTAATTATTTTATTTTAATTGGTTATTTAAATTGTATTTTGTTTTGTTTCATTAACTTAATTGTATTCTTAAGTATGTTAATTAATTACGTGCTTATGTGAATTAACTGTGTTAGTAATATTAGGGTTTTATTTTACACGGCTGTTGCCGACATCGTTAGTGAATGGATTTTTAGGGTTTTATTTTCCTCTTTGTAAAAGAATTGGAATTAGGTTTAAGGTTTGATTCTACATGTATATATATATCATAATGTGGGTTTAGGGTTTTGGGGATATACACAAAACTCTTCTCACATACCTAAGAAACAGAGAGAAACTACAGAGAGCAACATAGAGAGATTTTAAGAAAACGGAGAGTGAACCTTATAGATTAAGAGAAGGGTTCAAGGGGGAGTTCTGGGTTGAACCAAGAGCACCGGAGGAGTGGAACGACAGTTTATGACATTGATGGAAAACTCAGAGACGATGGATTAGAGTTTCAAAACTGAAACTCAAGGCAAGTCTCTGTTTTTCTCTTTCCCTTTAATTCGTGTTCTGTGCATGCCTAGTTAGACTCTAGTGATTAAATCAAGGATAAAACGGAATTAAATAAACATTATAACAAGTCTTTTATGCATGCATGAATTTTTGTTTAGACTTGTTGAAATAACTGTTTTGCATTACCTTTTATGTTCTGTTATTTGTTTCTTCTGTGGTTTATGATTAAGCTTTGTTTTAGTTGAGATTAGTAATGCGATTGGATGTCTTGTAACTAATCTAGGATTAAGTTTGAACTCAAGAACAAGTATTTAGAATAATATATAAAAATTCACTGTGAATTAATCTGTGGTTAGTTGCTTAACATTTCTAACGAAGTTTCTGTAATCTTGTTTCAAAACTTGTATTCCATACATGTTCTGATTGGATGTTAGTTGTTTAAAATTTATCTAGGACTAATATTGAACCTAGAATGATAATTAAAACACAATACAGAGGCTCTGTTAATCACCGGAGTCGAAGAAGATAAAGGGAAAACGGACAACGGCTGCTAAGGGAGGGAGAACAGGCTCCCAAAACCCTTAGAGCCGGCTCTCAAAGAGTTGGAGCTCTAAGTGATTTAGAGCAGGCTCTAAATTTTTAAAGAGCCTGCTCTCTCCTTATACGTTACAGAATTGGTTTAGGGGCTTGTTTGAGCTACAGGGTGTTTGCACTTCGTTTAAATTGTTTTAAGTGATGTATGGGACTGTATAAGATTGGTATTATGAAGGAAAAATATAAAATCATAATTGGATTGAAGAACAGTGCAAGAAAAACCTAAGAGAAAACTGGTAGCTTGCACACTGTCTTGTTAGTTTTACTTATTGGAACTTGGCACGGTTTTTATATATAATCTAATTATATATAATTATGTATTTTTACAGTGTTATAAGTATGGTGAATTAATTATATATAACTATACTTAGTTCGGAATTAATTGATACTCAAATTGTTATAATTGTATCGATTTATCGGCTGTTTTGGAGGGTTTGAACGCTATGGTTTATTTTAGCAGTTTAAATTATTGGAGCATGATTTTTAGGTTCTGTAGTGAATACCTAATGTCATTAGTATGTATTAAACTATACTGATGCATATTTCGAAGAATGGTTGATAAATTAATTAAAGTTATTTTTATCAACTATGTGGATTAGAGGACTGTATGCACCGGTATGGGACGGTGGCATACTAGGGATGGATTAGTAAAATACTAAATCCTACTTATTGTGGAATGAGTTGGATTAACTATAAAAAGTTAAGTCCTACTTATATGGATGTCTATGCACCGGTATGGGACGGTGGCATAATAGGGACCGCTCAGTTCAAAACACTGAGACCTACCTATATTGGGGATGGATTAGTTCAAATACTAAGTCCTACCTATATTGAAATAAGATGGATTAACTACAAAAGTTAAGTCTATTTATAACTAAGTATCAGGTCAATAAACTTTTTGAATGACACACTTGGAATGGACCTTATATATTTATGTTATGATGCCATGGTATGAGGTTGAGTCTCCTGACTATGGTTAGGGTGCGTATATCGCTTAGGATGGATAGCTGGACAATAGTTACTGTTCCTTGGTAGGTCTAGGTACACATGACCACATTATATGCGATTTGCATGGTATTTATACTCAGGCTGAGACAGACCTATTGGACTGGTGAGTGCCCCATAATGTGTTCTTATACATTTATGGACTACTCTAGATACTGTTGAGTCTATCTAGGATGTATCTGCGTATTGGATTCCTGTTTGGATCGTAGTAGATCAGGACTTGCATGTGGGCCTGACCCACTCTTTTATTTTTCAGGTGCTCGTCAGTTTCAGGGTTAGAGTTTGATCGTGCAGAACAGATACATACTTCCATTCTACCGACTATGTAGGACTGCTTACTTTTTAGCTGTGGAACGTACTTTAGTTATTTCATTTTACAGTTGGGATTTTATTAGGGGTTCACTAGATAGATTCCCGAATTGTTAATTAATTGGAGGTTTTGGAGTTTGGATTTTTATAAATTTATTTGAGGATTTTCAATTAGAATTCATTTCAGCTATTATTATTTATTTCTTATTCTTTAAATTTTGTATTCTATGTTCGCATTGAATATTAATTGTTTGATATTCCCTCGGGTTTGGGTCTGGGCCTGATCAACCTGTATCTCGGATTCGAGGGGTATCACATTATTGAAATTATAATTGATTTTGATCCGTGATTTGTTAAGAAACAATATTTTATATTCAACACAAAGATTCTCAAAACATTCTTACTTAAAAATCTTGCTCTATTTAATTGACATTTATTCGTATCTCATAAAATTTAATTATTTATTGTTGTCTAAATAAAAGTAACAAATAAATATTAATGTACATCGGCAGTGTAGAATGATGAAATTAATCCTTCTTGATCACTATAAATTAGGATAATGAGTATTTTAAGTTTGTTTTTAAACATGAATGGATTTGGAATGATATTGTGTTTTGAAGAGCAACTTAACCATGTTGCTAAATGCACATGTATTACATTATGATGGCTGCATAATTATTATTTGGTGTGGTTTTTGTAAAATTTGTATCTTATCTGTGGTACTTTATACAAATAGGATATCAATTTAACTGTCTTACCATCGTTTTATTAGGATGAGTTTGGGATCACGCTACTAGGGTTAGAGCAATCGATATGCAAGATCGAATGTTGTATGACTATACACTTTTTTTTTTTTAAGACTGTTATTACTTTGTTGGAAGTATCCGTTAATATATTAATGTTCACTACTTGGTAATTTTAAAGTTGGGCCAGCTTATTTATTAGCCCAAATTGAGCACATTGGTTTTTTTATTTTTTTACTATATAATAAAAGTGAAATAACTCGGCCTGCCCCGCATTTAAAAGGAGCATATGGGGCGGAGTTGGTATTTTGTCTACCGAAGTAGGAGTGGAGATGGTATTACAATTACAAACCCGTTATAGAGTAGGGACGTAGTTGGTATGATAGATTTTCTAGCGGAACAGAGTAGGGTTTAGCCAAATCCCCTCCATTGCCATCCCTACCCACATTTAGCATATCCATCAGCTACTTCGCACAACACTAATGTAGAATTTAGCTTATAATCTGGTGTGAACTCCACAAAGTGGAGAAGCTCACACCAAGCGGTTTAATTCGCCATAGCTTAAGCCATTGGCCAAATTAGCTTGCGTCGTGGATGCTCTTACAGTGAGTTTAGGAAGAGAGTTAAAAACTCGCAAAGCTCCAAACTACCCGATTAATAACTAATATAAAAATAAATATTCTTTTATTAGTTATAATTGATCCTTATTTCTTATGATAATATAACATTTTAACAACATTTTTGTTATTATAATAATTAAATATTTCACTATACAAAAATAAAATAAAATAAAAGAAATACAAAATTTATCTTAAATTTGTTTAAGTTTTAATTATTTTTTATAAACAAAATGCATCCAAATTGAGTTTGAGAAAATATTTTCATTGGTGAAAACTAATTTTGTTGAAACATTGATAGTTAAACTAACACTCAATGGATTTAAGGAAATTAAACAAAAATAAAGTGTATTGAAAAAATAAATAAAAACTTAATAGATAATTTGAGAAAATAGAAATTTTAAGGGGGCATTATATGAATTTTTTTTTTATATATTCATGAAAAAAAACTTAAATTGAGTATATATATTATAGTAAGCGGGACCAGGCCAGGTGCCGTTGGCATACGCCGGCTTCGTCAAATTATTCACATTAATCATAATTAAATAAAAATTGTTTGTGATTTATAAATAAAATGAAAATATGAGTTACTACATATTAGTTTTTTTTATTTATTTATAAATACTTCGTATTAGTTTAGTACATGGATTTTAATACGGACTCCAAAGAAATTTACTAGTTTGCTAACTCATCTATTATTAAAGACCGATATTAATTCGGAACCCCACACATTGTGAGTGAATTTATATCGTTCAACCATTGGATTTCCTATGGAGTGCCACATGTCAAATGTCTTCCTAATGAAGGTAAAAAGTAAAACAACCCAATAATCCAAATAGAGTGACATGGTTTCCTATTGTATTTTGTACATGTCCCAAGTCGGGTGAAAATGGTTTCATGCACAAGTTTCAGTAGTTTAAAAATTAAAATATATACTTTACAAAAAATTAGAGTATATGCTGAACTAGACGAAAATAAAGTCATCGTGTTCCACTCCAAAATATTAAATCTAAATATATTTTTAACACCACAGAAATAGAAGCACAAAAGAGTGCTGCTGTGATAGTCCAGAGACAAGACAGTGGTAGTTTGGAGCCTTTGACCTGAGTTCGAATCCCACTTCCATCTTTTCCCATCCCCTACTAACATTGCCAGCTAAAAAATTAATAAATGGAAGCACAAGATTTTGATTGGTTTTTTGAGAAATGGGCCAACATGGCCATTTGAAAAGAGTGGGACCCATGTATGTATTATTCGAGTCCATTGCATTGCATGCCGACCAAACTAATTACACACGTGAAGGCCACGTCTTATCCCAAAAAGTAAGATACACGACACATCTGTTCTTGACTAGTACAGTAATTTTATTTCGAACAGCATATATTTATTTATTATTTTAATATATTACTGTATTTGTTTTTGCTGAAAGAGACAAAAATAAAATAAAATAAAAATAAACACCATCAAGCCATTAGTTGAAACGAAATATAATATGTGAAACTTTGATTATTAGGCGCCGTATAAAATATTTTATTATTTTGATGTTTAATTGTCGTAAAATATTTATTAATAAAAAAATTATTAAAAATTTAATAAAAATAATTTACTCATCAAATTTTATTAAATTATTTTATATAGGATTCGACATCAACTTTGATTTAGAATTTTGTCAAATATTGGAAAAAATAAAAATTAAAAAATATTTTAAGAAATTTTTTCCCGAAATTGATGGAGCCTTAATATTGAAAAATGATAGCAGGACATGTGTATGCTGATTAAATTTTATATGAGGATTTTCGTTACCTTTAAAACTATTACGAAAATAGAATTTAAAATACTAACTTTCATAAACCAATTTAATCCTTTGAAAATTTGGTACTTAGAATTATTAAAAGATTAATTGCACCAACATACCAGTGGTCTAACGGTATCAAGTCCCTACATCTCAAAGAGAGGTCAGGGGTTCGAGCCTCTGTGGAAGCATGTGTGTGAGTACCCAACTAGGAAAAAAAAAAAAATTTAATTGCCAAAAAAAAAAACTGTGAGTGAATTTATATATATAGGAACATAATTGCAAAAACAATGTGTTACAAAAATTAAGGAAAGTGAAAAAGAATTATTATCTAGAAACACAATTCTTCTCTAAGAATATAATTCTAGTATATAAATAATTATATAATATTTATATAGGGTATAAAAATGATGTTAAAAATATTAAAGAAAGTACGTCCTGTTATATAAATAATTATTTTTTATATAGTAAATCAATATAAATGGTAGCTAAAATGATACATACGTGTTTAAAATATATTAGATAGAGAAACCTTAAAAAGAGAACACAATTATACGAGGGTAGAGTAGTCATTAAAAAGTTATTTTTTAAACCCAACCATTTACCGTTCTTCTGCGATAAGTAATCTTTTTCATACTTAAAATTTTGGCTTATTTTAAATCTTTTAAATTGAATTTATTATATTAAATGATATTCTAAAATTTTATTAAACAAATTTATTTTAAAAAATTACTTATCATGTTTTGCATTTATCGCTGACTAAAACAAATATTTTAGCACTACTTTACCCAAAAACAAAAGGGAAGAAGGATGAATTATAGAGGATGGAAAAAGTAAATATCTATAAATAATAAAGCCAAATAATTAAAGCAAAAACCTTTGTCCAAACGTTTGGCCAACTACTCTCTCAGAATCAATCCAACTCATCAACCAACTCCTATATTTCTAGAGAGAGAAATAAAGAACCCTAGAGAGAACCCTAGAGAGAGAGAGAGAAACCAACTCTTATATTTCTAGATAGAGAAATGGAGAACCTAGAGAGAGAAGAGATCTTATATTTCTAGAGAGAGAAATTGACCTAGACGAGAGAGAGAGAGAGAGAGAGAGAGAGAGAGAGAGAGAGAGAGGAGAGGAATGGTGATGGGTTGGCAGTATGTTAGATGATGCTTTTGGTGGGGTGGGCATCCTGAAAATGGTCTGTTTGTTCAGACACACTTCTCTTGTCGTGGTGGGATTATAAATGTGCATTTTTCAACGAATCAAAATGTGACATCCAAATTGCATTAATAACATATGTGTGGACCAACTTTCAGAAACCGTTTTCTTTTACTACTCCGTATCTCTTTCCCTTTTTAATACATGCAAAAA
Source organism: Cornus florida (assembly GCF_030987335.1). Classification (NCBI taxonomy): domain Eukaryota; kingdom Viridiplantae; phylum Streptophyta; class Magnoliopsida; order Cornales; family Cornaceae; genus Cornus; species Cornus florida. The sequence goes on from NW_026775573.1 coordinate 20,743,551, forward strand.
TAAGCCAATAAGTACTTAAAAAACCAAAAATACTGAGTAATATACACTAACATTAGGCTAGCATAGAATATCTTTCAAAAAATTATTTTATGTGTTTTTTGATAATTGATTATTGGAAATATTTATAGAGAAAAAAATTATTAAAATTTAACAAAAATAACTTATTCATTAATTTTTGATAAGTTATTTTACACATTCCACCAAATGAACTCAGGATCGGAGCCTGCCCCCTATTATAATTAAGTTAAGTTTTTTTTTTTTTTTTAAAGGAACATTTCATATATTGTCCCCTAAAATTTTTATTTTTAAAAATTGTCTCTTAAATTTGTATTTCTTTCTTCTTTTACTCTTTTAAATCTTTTAATTTCCCTAATAAAAGTTGAATTTTCCTTTTTGAATCAAACTTTAATAAATTTTTTTTTTTTCATTTTAAAAATTTTTGTCAACTAATTTATCTTTTTGCAATATATTTTTTTTCTTTGCCTCTTGATTTGAAGAATCTATATTTGTTATCATATTTATCGAATATATTTTGTTTTAAATTATGTCCCCTGGAAATTAATTTCTGGCTTCGCCTCTGAATGGACTCGACTCAATCTCAATCTGAACTTTTGCTAATCACCGAAAAATAAAAATAAAAGAAAATATTTTACCTAAAAAAAAAAAAATCTGAAAAAAGCATTTTACATCAAAGCCTAATATATTTACTTTCCAAGAAATTGGAGGTTTCAATTCAACTTTCAAGGCTTCACCAACTTATCTCCTCAATTAATCGCATGGATAACATAGTGGATAAGAAGTTTTTTGAGATGAATTATACATCCGAATATACTAAATTTGATTATTATAAGAGTATGAAATGATTAGTGGTGGTGAGTCTGGTGACTGAAAAATAATTTTTTTTACTAAATGTATATCTATATAGTATAATTACGTGTATGTATAGTTTGGCAAAATACTGAATTTAATTATTAGTATTATTACAAGAGTTCAAAATGACTAGGGGTGAGGGATTCTTCCTTATCTAAAAATAAAAACTGACTATATATATATATATATATATATATAGTTTGGCAAGTTTCAATTTAGAGAATCTGTCAAAAAATTTCCTGCCTGTAAAATGGGCATCACAGCTTTTGATTCTCAAATCTCAGCTATATGTTACATGTGGGTATGTCTGTCAGCTGAAGGAAAGTCATAAAGAATAGACAGAGAGAGAGAGTGAAGAGAGAGAGATTCTTTTTTTTTCTTTGCTCAGTGTAAAGTACTGTTGAGAATCATAAACCAGCCTTTCAAGCAATTCCATACTCCTACAATCTTCTTCATTCTCTCTCTACACTTACTTTTTTTTTTTTTTTTTTTTTATTTATAAATTTTAAATTATGGGCTTTTAAACATCTGTATTTATTCAAGTGTTTAGAGTATTTGGCTGAGGGCATTGACAGTGAAATTAGCCTGAGTATTCTTCTTTTTGTCTCTTTCTCTCTCTAAAATTATATTTCACTATCTACATTCCCCAATTTTGTCTCTAACTTGGAGGGACCCTCATGCTTTACTGAACTTAGATTTATTTGTTTGTGCAAAATATGCATCTCAAACTAAATGTGGAGACCAAATCAAGTCTTGCCAGACAGATTTTGAAGCATTTCTGAGATGGGTCTTTGAGTTTATCTCTGATCAACTGAGGTATGTGGCTCTTCCCTTGTTAACTCTCTATGTTTGTCCTGTTTTCTCATTATCTGAGCTCTATTTATATTGTTTGTAGAAGACTAGAAGTGAACACCAACTGCTTGTGGATTAACGAGATAGAGAAATAGAAAAGGGAAATCAAGTTCTTTTGGTGTCAGAATGAAGGATTTTCCTTCTTGTTTTGGTGAAAGTGGGGTTCAAGTTGCTGATTTCTCATCTAGTACCAGTAGAACTGCTCAGAATTTAGTTTCTTGTGTCTATCAATGTCGATTACGCGGCAGGTCACGCTTGATTACAGTGTCATGGAGTAAGAATTTGATGGGTCAAGGCTTTAGTGTGGGGATTGATGATAACACCAATCAATGCCTCTGTAAGGTTGATATAAAACCTTGGTTGTTCTCTAAGAAGAAAGGATCAAAAAGTTTAGAAGCAGATTCTAGTAAAATTGATATTATTTGGGACCTTTCCTCGGCTAAATTCGGATCCGGGCCTGAGCCATTGGAGGGATTCTACCTGGGGATTGTGTTCGAGCGACGGATGATTCTCCTTCTGGGGGACATGAGGAAAGAAGCTTTCAAGAAAACAAGTGCTACACCTGTTCCTTCCGATCCCATTTTCATTGCCAAGAGAGAGCACATTTTTGGTAAGAAGATATTCAGCACCAAGGTTCAGTTCTGTGATAATGGCCAGCTCCATGATCTTGTGATTGAATGCGACACCAGTGCCGTCAGTGACCCTTGCCTCATGATCCGCGTAGACAGCCAGACGGTGATGCAGGTGAAAAGGCTGCGGTGGAAGTTCCGGGGTAACAACACCATCTTGGTTGATGGACTTGCTGTAGAAGTATTTTGGGATGTTCATAATTGGCTTTTTGGTACATCGCTTGGAAATGCAGTCTTTATGTTCAAGACCAATCCTTCGGCTGAAAAGTTGTGGGTCAGTCAACCCCTCTCCGATCCCCATATGTTGCCTTGGTCTTGGTCACAGAGATTCCAAGATTCCCAATCACAATGTCTTGGTTTCTCATTGATTTTGTATGCTTGGAAGAATGAATAGAGAATTTATGGATTCTTCATTGTGTACTAACAGATACTTTTAGTGAGCTGTGATTCTTATTAACTATGTGATTGGATTATACTTGATTATAAACGGGTCCCTATATTCTCAAATTACTCAAGCAAGTTTAAGCGATCATAGATAATTTTCTTGTTATTGCTTGTAAATCCTTCAATTAAGTTTTATAATTAGATTTTTATTCCTATTTATATTCTAGACTAAGTTTAGTTTTTGATGTTTATGCAATGCTCTGTTGGGTTTCTCTTTGGTTTTTATTTACACAATATGAAGTATTAACATGCCATTTCTCTCTAACTTGTTGCAAAATAATAATTCTTTTGAGCTCGTGTCTGAGAATGGTCTTGCCCTGGCTGTAAGTACTCCCCTTCTTCTAAGTTATATGATGCATTAACTTCGAGACAACTGCCAGCATCACTTTGTATTTGCTTAACAACCATGGTTGAGTTTAACTTGTTTATGCTGCAGGAGCCAAAGTTATTCTGACTGACAGAAAGCATGATGGAACTAAGATTTCTACGTGTTCTTTATCTACTTAAGAGGTGCTGACGACTAGCTATTTCCTCCAACAGTATTGGGTTTGCTGAAAGAATACTTCTCAATAAGTGAGATCGCTTTGGACTCATATACAATCTAATGATTTCAGCATGATATTCTGTGTATTTATTTCTCATACATGCCTAGTTTAAATTTAGTGTGGCCTACGAATTATTGGTGTGATTATGTAATTTGAGGTTCAGTTCAGGCACACGAGAAGCAACTCTGTTATATCTTTTAAATATACTTCCGTTGCTTTTTTTTTTTTTGCTTGGTTAAGAGTTTATTTCAACTGCTATGAATCTTATTTTTTGAATTTGCTTTATCTAAGTTCAGTACTTGTGGCCTGGGAATCTTATTTAAGCCTTGACTCGGGCAAATATGATGCAGCTCCGCATATTATTTAAATAAACTTCCACGGCTTCTATTCGTAATTTTTGACTTTGCCTTGTTCAATTCCTTTACCTAAGGCAGGTGTTGACCATTATCCCTTCTATCTCTGTAATAACATCATACAGATATATCGACACAACACAGCATGTAACGTTTATATTTCAGGAGTATGGAATGAGTCTATTTCTAGGGATGCACTTTTGGACAGGCTGACCTGAGGCCTGCTGAGCCCACCCCAGATTAAGCGCCGATGGTTTCATCAGGTTGGGCTGGATTAAGTTTAGATTTGAGCCTGGCATTGAGTTTGTGAGTTTCATTGTCCAGGCCTAGGGCCTAGCTGAGCAAAGGTCCAAATATATACAAACAATTAAAATATATGTATGTATATTAGTATACATATATTTTTCACTCTCTTATTAATCCAAATAATGTAACAAGTTAACATAAGATCAAAGTTGAGATTTGAGATAAAATGTAGAAAGTTAAACTTTGTAAGTATATCACATGTGTGTGTGTTTCAATGAAATAGATATACCACTTGACTTATGTTTTGCAGAGTTCAAGATTCAAATTCAGTCAAGTCTTAACCAGGTGAGCAAGTGTATTTTTATATTTATCCATATGTGTATATAGATATCATAATTCTAGTTCCCCCCCTCGATCTCTCTTATTGTCTTAGTGTGAATTTCCATTCTTATAAATCTAAATGAGTTTGGGCTCATTTGGGCTTTAGAGGCAACATGGTGTGCGACACAGCTCGACTAAAAGCAACACTTGTCTATTGGGGGGACTTGCTATAATCAGTAGTACTCTCTCCAGTATATCGACTTATTTTTTGTCCAGGTTAATTATTCCAGCCTCCGTGGCTAAAAGGATAACAAAACTCCAGTGAGAATCCTTGTTGGGAAGGTTGGAAGATAGAGTTTAAATAACATTTGGAGTGGGATGTGATTTCTTTTCCTATGAAGGAGGGAGGAAGTATTAGGCAGTTATTTCAACCGCCTTAACTGCTAAATGGTTAAGTACATTTGTTGAGGCCAGCAGTAGCTTGTGGAGGAGGGTGGTAAAACGAAAGTATGGTGGTGTAAGGATTGGTGGATTTTGAGTGAAGTTAGTAACTCTTATGCGATAGTCTTTTGGAAGGACATATAGGAATCCAGTAGTTAACGAAGTATATAACTGTAGGGTAAAGTCAGAGGGCTAGGTCTTGGAATACTGCCTGGGGTGGGGTTGAGACGTTAAAGCATTTGGATCAGGAGGCTTCTGTTGCAAGTACGGTTCTGTTCTAGATAAAGTTATTTAAGATCCCTGGTTTAGTAGGCCTTGCAGGACTGAGATCTGGAATAAGTGAATGCATTCTTTTATTTGCTTTAGTGGTTTGAGGTGGAGGTCTTCAAGACATGGAATGGTTGTAGAAGGTGTTATGGAGTGATGGAGCCTTATCTTCTCCCTTAGAGGGGATTCATCCAAGGTTGGTCTTCTTCTTCTTCTTCTTTATTTATTTTAAATTCTTTCAACATCAAGGTTCGGGAAGATTCTGAACATATTTAATAATTTAGAAGTTGAGAGAAGAGGCCCATAAGTGATGTTATATGTGTAAGGAGCATGCCAGACATTTGAACAAGTTTTGTTGCATTATTTGGTTTTCTGAGAGCTACAGTCTTGTCTCTTCTCTGTTCAGGGTGCCATGGGTACGCTACCTCGGTCAGTAGAGAAGGTGTTGACAGTTCGTTTTCATTTTTTCAGTACTTTTTTGTTTGGTGCTGTGTGTGAAATTAGTAAGATAAGCGGACATTTGAGGGAGTGGAATTGCCTTGAATTACTCGGAAGATTTCATGTTTGCTCCTTGTTTTGTGTTCTCCTTTAGCATGCATTGTGTGTGTACTTGTATTGCGCTACTCCTGAACATGTTGCAGAATTTATAGTTCCACCAAAAGTGAGAGGCTGGTTCAGATAATTTTTGTTCTGATGCTTTAGATTTTATTGCCGATGATTATTATTATTTTTTTAAAGATATGCTGGATGAGGTTTTTGGTTAAAAGTTCCTAAAAGTAATGATTGACTGGACTCCTGACATAGCCATTTAGCTTGAACTGCATAATCCTACAAAAATGCTCACGATTGACTCAAAATTGGAGCAATTGATGAAGGGGTTTGTCATCTATAAAAAATGACATATATTGGAACCAAGAGTTCAATATCTTGATGTGAAGTTGAATTAGTAGGTCATTCAATGCGTATTGATTTATTGACTGGATTATTCCATCGTTCTATAGGTTAAGTCTTTTCTATGATGTCCACAAGCAAAAAGACAGTTGAACTCTATGATAATTGAAGGGCGTCTACAAGTAAATTTATAACTTGGATAGAGGGGGAAAAAAAATCAAAAGAACTGAAATAATTGCAATATATTATATGAGACTTGACACTCGAGAACTTATAGTACTGCAACCTGTAGTTGATTTATAGTTGGCTTAGGTTAAAGAAGGTTTGGGGCTTAGGGTTTAAAGTAGAAGAAATAATTTTATGGGTTGTGAATTGAAAGGAGTTGGGATGTTGGTATCAAATTTTTGGTTGCAGAGCTGGCATAATCTGCTCTTAGTTATTGTAGACCTTAAATGAGTATATGGTTTCAGAGGGCAGTAGTGAGGTTAGGATCTGAGCTTGAAAATGTATAATGCATTTGTTCCATTACAAAAAGATAAAAAGAACATACTTTAAAATAATTTCCAAAATATAGAAAGACAAAATTAAATACAAGAAATAGAGATATTTTATTAAAAAACTAATCATATCAAGATGTCATTTTAGTTTAATAAAAGGTTAACTTATTAGACTTATATTTGCACATTATCCTCCAATCATTTAATTGGCCAATCTAAAATTAACAAATAAATAATTGTGGGGAGCTTCACACCCTCGGTGTAATGTTGACCATCATCTAATCATAATAGGGTTCGCTGAGCCTCACATTTGGGTGACCTCAATGTCTAAGCCTCAGGGTCTCAGAAAGATACAGCCTTAAAACATTGTATATCTGGTTATTCTGGTTCTGAAAATGGTAGTGTGTAAATTGTGTAAATATAATACGAGTTCCATGTTCTTTCCATTCTTCTTGTTGTGTCCATTTGTGTGCCTTGTGTTTAAAGAGTGGATGGGAATTTTATTCACTCTGTTTCTTGGGGTTTCGTACGGCTTAAATTATCTAGGCCATTAACTTTTAGGTTTCATGTTCTTCTATCTTTTGGCCTGTTGTTGAAGAATGAATTAGAACTTAACTAGTAGATATTTTTAGCTTGTACAACATGCTGGTATGATATTAGTCTGTGATTTTGATCTGTATGATTTTTACACTTCCTTTTTAAAACATAGAATTATGCAAATCAATCTTTTGTTATTTCTTCGCTCGGTTTATTTTTTTTTTGTAAAACACTATATTCGGATAATGTAATTGACTATTGAATTTCTTTAGTCTGAAATCTTTTACATGCACATGCTACATCCCGATTCCCTGAGTGCCAATGCTTTGTTTTTTCTTATCAAATATGAACTGATAATTTCTGTTTAGGAATATTTTTGTTGTACAAAATTTGCATTTGTCTAATTTTGTCCTCAAAGCCATCAATATATGATGGTTTGATATGCATCTGGATGCATTCTTGGGTTTGATAATTAATTATTAAAAGATATGATGTATTTTTTTATTGATGGTCCTGACAAAATATTCCTAAACAAATAACATTTCCTCAATTGTTGTGGGGTGGTTAGATGGTGATTTCTTTGTTGTGACGGTCAGCGCTAACAAAGGATAGTGGAGGTGAACGGTGATTGTGGCAGGGGTTCTGGTAAACATGCACATATATAAATACTTATGCACTCGTAAAGAAATATTTGGGATTTTAAATGATGAAGAATAAGAACTGAGGTGGTGGATCATTCCAAAAACAGGTGTTTTTATTTTTATTTTTTAATAAATATCTCATTTTCAAATTAACACATGGCATAATTTCGCATGATGGTTAGAATGCAAAAAAAGGAAACTTAACAAAACTACGTTGTCTTATTAAATGGGCTAATTAATACTTTTGCATAACTAGTAATGGCAACTTAATGGTGGACTAATTTGCAAACTTTTGATAGTTCAGTATTTTTCCTTGCATGGTTAGGGGGCTATTTGCAGAAAGGTGATAGTTCAGGGGAGTGTTCTGCATTTACTTTTCAGAAAATTCAAACTCTGCAAAACAATCCACCATTGGCACTAGATAACTGTTACGACATTTTAAAGCCTCACTGTAACTGAAAGAAACTGAAGAAAGGAGGAAGTTGTGGGCAAAGAGCACGTGCCAGTGATAATTATGTTGTCATTCTGACTAGTTTGATGCCCCCTATTGACATTGTAAACTGGCCTAGTCTGTACCTTGTTATACCATGTTTTACGATTGCAATTACATTCTATGTACAAATTGCATGTTGCGCCTTGAGAACTCGATTAAGTTGTCTGCTCATTTATATTATTTCTGATCTAATAAGTTGTAGAAGAGTGTAAATGAATATTTGAAACATGTAAATTTTCTTTATGTGGGCTTTATACTTATCCTTGTGTGTCATCATTATTCATTATCATGGTACAATGTCTAGAGCACTGAGATTAATAACATTGCCTTGTGGTTATGCATCTTTGTCGTACATTTTTTCAATGAAGGTTTCTTGTGAGTTCAAATTCTTTTTTACTTTGTGGACTTGACCATTCTGGTGCTTGTTCAGATCTCATCCCCTGAGATGAGTTTAGCCTCGGTTCGGGCATATTATGGAAGAAATTCGAGGACCTTGTCCTTAACTACCGAGTGATGCAGGGCAGGTGACTTCATGACATGCAAGAGGTGAGTGCTGACTTAGTTTGATATATGTGCTATTTCTTTGTGTGTTGTCCAGTTGTTTAATGCGTCGAACAATTTTGTGGCTCTGAAGCATATTTCAATAAATAAATTTGGTGCATTATCAGGAATAAGTAAAAGAACATAGTTTGTCATGTCATACTAGTGAACAATGTTTTCCCCCTAGATATCTTCTCTTAAGGGGTATGAAGTATCTGATTTCACTTGTTCTCAAGTGTCCAGAAACATTTGAGTCTGTGCACCTAAATATAGTTCTTCAAGAAATTAACTCCAATTACGGAGTAAGCAGTCAGTAGCCATTACAAGCAGTAAACAATTCACTTCTATTTGAGCAACATTCTTTTTCGTTTTTGATGCTTGTAGGGTCAAACCCTGGGTAATGGAGATTCTATGCTTGTGTAAAGTGCTTGGGAGTAATTGATCTTCTGAGGATTCTTGTCATGACCAGTATTATTTATTGCTTTCTTGTTAATCTGGAAAACTAAATGCTTTGCTGAATTGAGCAGCATTTCAAATCCGCTGAGAATCGTGGTAACAGTATGACGAATTTTCAACGTTGTATAGCCGACATGCAATCTTTATAGACATTTGTGGACTGAGTTCCCATCTGACAATAGAAGGGCTTTGATATTGAAGGAGGATTAGCAGGGAGTGACTTCCTGTGAAGAGCCAAATTAGTGATATTACGATGAAAGTTCTGTAGATTTGTATTGTGGGGACATGATACCTAGTAAAAATCACGCTTTCTAAAGGTGATACTTTCTTTGTCTGGAAATAAAACAATTCCCATGTGTCAAACTAGTCATTTGATTTACACATCAAATTTTTTATTTTTATTTCTCTCATGCTTTCGTTTTTATATCCATATTCCAGAGATTCAACTAAATTGAAAAGTTGCTGTTGCATGGCTTCATTTATAATTATGGACACTGTAAAATTGGTATGTTGTGGTTGGTTCTGATAGGGTTAGTAGGCTCTTTGACCCTCCTTAATGTCTAATAGAAATATCAAAGTGTTCTGTAGATACTGTTTTCTGTAATACAAAGCTGAGCATCAGGATAAATTCTGTTGTGTTTCAGGCTGTGGCAGTTTTTTCGAAGAAAGTAGGGCTTTTTTTTTTTTTTTTTTTTTCATGTTCTAATTTTTTCAGACATCGAAAATAATACTGAAGCGGGTGTTTTCAGTATTTCCCTCCAAGTGCTATGTTTAGTCTAAATCCGCACTTGGTAATGACCTTTTCTCTTAATGAAGTTTGAGAGTTCGATTGTGAGGAAGTGTGTGTTTTACCCTAAATCACATAATTATTTTAAACGGGTGCCGCTTTCGCGCTTCGCACCGTTCCCGTTGTCGTCCCCTCCCACTTGACTTAAATTTTTGCCGCTTTCACGCTCCCGCTCTCGCACTCACTTTATGTGACTTAGGTTTTACCATGTGATTGGATTCTTGTACCCTTTAAGGGTTTCTATTATGCTCCATGTGTTTTTAGTTTTGAGAATGAATGGGTTTTGGCATACATGACTCATTCTTTTACACTTGCAGAAATGAACTAAATCCAATCTCCTCATCTAATGCAAATGATACCCACTAGGGTCACACGGTTTGCGTTGAGACGGTGTTCGTTGAAAGTTAATATTTCTTAGTTGATACTCACACATCCCCTTTCAATGAATTATTAGCACCAAAAAGGGTCAAATTGTAGACCTAATGCTTCCTGAAGCTATGGAGAAAATAATGTTAAAAATAACATAATTATTGAATTACAACCGAATTTTTGTGGGAGAGAATCCAGCCCTTTTCCTCACCCTCAATGTGTTAACCTCAACTTACCTATAAGAAACAATACCTGCAACTTTCACTTTCTATATTTATTTTTATTTTCATTTTTTAAAATATTTTTATTTTTGTTTTTCAGTGAAAACATTCAATCATTTTCAGATATTTTTAAACATATAGATCCTTAATAATATCGGAGAGACCCATCATAAATTACAGGACACATTAAAAAATTTGTAGTGACCCTTTCAGTTTCAACGTATGGATTTTTATGCATTTTTGTTTCTTAAGATTTAAAAATTCAACCAATTATATATGCTTACCTACTCGTTTGATTACAATTTACCGAGTGAGCAACTTCAATCATATCAAAATTTTGTATTGCCGACCGATGCAAAACAAGAAGTAGATCTGACAGACAACTTTTACCCTTGTCATTAAAAGTGACTCATCCGTTATTAAATTTGAAACCATCTTAACACCAAGTGGGTGGCACAAGGGCAATTTGGTCACTTTATTTTGAAATTTTCTCTCTCAAATATATTAATTATATATTGTAAGATATATTTTATGTAAGAAGGTGATAAATGCACTTCACTTTTGATATGAAATTATATTACTGTATATGATTTAATTATTGAAAATAAAATATAACTAACATTGACATCATTTAATTTAAGAAGAAAAATAAATGCATTTAAACAAAAATAGTATTTATCATTTTCCTTTCATATATATGGATGTATGTATATTATTCAAGAGACTTCATAGCAACATTTTTGTAATATAAACTAACTTTAAAAAGATATTTCGTGCTTGCTCATAATTAAATTAGAGAAAGTAAATTTAAGTGATATAATTATATAAATTGTAGATTCGGAAATGCATAAGTTACAAGAGGTAGAAATGGAGGTAGAAATGGATGTTTAGAATGTAACTTATATAAGCTACAGAGAGAGGCTGACCAAATTTAATATTTAAAATATATATTTTTTAAATTAAATATTTGAGAAGACAGGTGTATAATAGAAAAAATAATAACAAAAAAAGTAGTTATGCTATATAGGTCCAATTTTTAGCCCAAATGTTAGAAGTATAATAATGTTAAACATTCTGTAATAGTTTAGTTGGTAGCTAAGTCACGCAAAGCGGAGTCAAAACAGAAACAAGAGTGAATTTGGAAGTCGGACCATGAAAACAGTAAAATCTAAATCACACATAATGATAATAGGAGTAAGAGTGGGTGCGGAATAATGGTTTAGTTGGTAGCTAAGTCACAAGAGTTAATTTGAAAATCGGAGCGTAAAAATAGTAAAATCTAAATCACACATAATGATAATAGGAGTAAGAGTGGGTGCGGAGTATGAAAGCAAGAGCACGTTCACAGTGTAAGATTCACATCCATATAGAATAATCACGTGACTTAGGTTCTTTGAGTGCTAATAATAATAATTAATAAAAAAAGAAACGAAAGAAGGAAATTCACGCAACCCTAACCAAAAGTCTATAATGGATATCGGGATGGTGAGGTTTTAAGCCGTTGCATGTAGTGATGGACCACCTCATGGACGATATAATGACCGAACGGCCTGGTACTGTACGAGGGTATGGTAGACTTCCTCCAAGTAAAGCACACTCCAGTCTCCTGGTCTACTTTACCGTTTACGTAGAGCCAACGCGGCCACATATAAGAGCCAGCACTTAAAAACTGGAAGCTTCGGAGGTGTGTTGGCTGAAGAGAAACCAGAGAAGGGGCAATGGACAATTACCACACCAAAATGCCAAACTCCAGCATCACCAATACTAAGGTAAAGCTAAATAGCTAGTAGACAAATATGAAAACGTGATCTGTCCTTTTTCTTTGTCGTATAACTAATTTCCTGCTAATTTTCCGATCCATCGACTCATTACCCATTTAGTATTACATGTAAATTACTTCCAAAAACCAGAACTCCATAGCTTTGTGGGTTTCTTTTAACTTCCATTTGCATACTCATTCTAGGTTTTGTTCTTAAATGTTATAGTGCGAGTAAAAAGTGTATTGGGTTTTAGCTGGATTAGTCTAGTGGGTTCTATTACTGAAATTTGGTCATTCAAATAGAATAGTTTTGTAGTGGTAAGCTTATTGGTTGGTCATTGTGAGTGTTGATTCTTGAAAAGGGGTCAAAGTTTTAAGACATTGTTTATTGAAGTCATGGTTTCAATTGCGAAAACTTTCTTGATGTCACCTAATTCTTCTTTGAAATCAAGGTATAAGCCTCGGTTTCAAATTCGGGTTCAGAGTTTAGATAGTGAGGATTTGACGTTGGTGTCTCCGGTTGCTGTTAATGGAGTTTCTTCTGTTGGGGAGAAAGAGAGAATTGAGTCATTGCCTGATAGGGGGAATGTGAGATTGGGTTTAAATGGAGGGAGCAAGAAGAGGCAGGATGTTGCTCCAGAAAAATTGGAGATGTTGTGGGATGATGGATATGGGACTCAGACTGTGAAAGATTGCCTTGATGCTGCCAAGGAGATAATTAAGCCCGATGGCGGGCCGCCTCGGTGGTTTTGCCCTGTTGAATGTGGGCGGCCGATAAAAGATTCACCAGTTCTTCTGTTTTTGCCGGGTAATCAATGTTTGAGCATCAGTTATAAGTCTAAATATAGTTTCTGTTGTCTGAGTGTTGTATATATAAATTGCATATGACAATGATTAGATTTTGGTAAATATATTATTGATTCTTAAGAAACGAGTTCATTTCATGATATACAAATTTACAAGGGGCCATTGCTTAATGCAACAATAAAGCTTGCATTGCCAAGAGCCAGAGTGTAATTTTTTTTTTAATGAGGGCTAATCACTGTATGCAAGTAATGCTAAAGGTTGGGTCAGTGTCTGATCAGTCCTTCCAAGTATCCTTGATTAAAGGGACCAAGACTATATAATGTTTATTTTTGGTTATGCAATTTTCAGTTTCATTTTTTTGATAAAAATTCAATAGATATCTAATATATATGTGTGTGTATATAATATATATGTGTGTGTGTGTATATATGTCTTGTGCATTTTAGTTACAAAATTTAAAGTCTGTGGTATTGATGCATGCAGGAATGGATGGGCTTGGATTGGGTCTCATTTTGCACCATAAAGCTCTTGGGAAGTGAGTTTTAGTATCATTATCTGTATGTAATGCACACAAATCTGTATTTTAAAACCATTTTTTTAGGTAATACAGTTTTCGTAAATACTTCTGTATTTTTATTAAAAAAATCAACCAATAATCAATTTTGGTGTTAGATAGAAGGTTGTATGTAGCAATGTGTACAAGTATCTCCAACATAGTTACATAACGAACTAAAATAGTCCCAGTGTTGAATGATATTCCAAATTTCCAATTCATTTTTGAACGTATTCTAATTCCCCTCCGTTGGATTTGAGATCATCCCTCATTTAGGCCTATCGAGGGGTTGTGGAGATCCTTGTTATTTTGTTAATTTCGTAAATAATCTCGTGTTTGAACAACAATCTTTGCTTCTTTATGTCTACGCCTGCTTGTACATGTGCTTTAACTTTTCACCTCTTTTTTCTTAGTTAACTTTACACCTTTGAAATTCAATGTGGAATTTGTTTTGAACATTTTTATCCAATCAAGAAACAGCAGGCTGATTAGTTGGGTTTTTCAATTATTTTACTATCCTTGTTGCTCTCACTTTGCTATGGTTGTGAAGTACAATTTTCATCATACTCCGTATTATCTTGTGTACAAATGGAGCCAGGTTTGTTGTAAACATGAGCAGAGGAGAAATGAGTCATTTCAATTTGATGTGATGTATTGGCGTATTGATTTCTTTTATGGATATAAAGTTAATGCACCGTATACCTCAATCCTGTCATCCATGCCCCTATTGCAGTATTCCTTCAAAACCCTTGTTCTATTGCAATCAAAATTCACCGCTTATTTTTGTATTCCTTGCAATTGTCACGAAATTGAAATTGATAAAAGAGCTCCACAATTTATGGTAGCAATATCCTGATTTGTAAAGATGCTTGAAATTCTTGAGTATTTAAAAATTTAGGTTTCATTCTAAATGTGACATTCGCTTGCAAAATCAATTCGTATTTATTTGTGTTATATTTTTGTTGTATTAATGCTATATGATATCTGTATACATGGGTATGGATATTAGGTGTATGCTTATATTGCAATACTAATTTGTTCTATATTGATTTTCTTGATTAGAAATCCATGATGCTGGGAATTCATGTCTAGTCCTTTAATTTTATCATTTGTAATGATAAGTTTTTAATATGGAATTGTATTGGATGCAGAGTTTTTGAGGTTCGGTGCATGCACATTCCTGTTTATGATCGAACACCATTTGAAGGTATATATTTCTAATTATTTTATTGTGTTGTTTCCAAGGTTCATTCATGCTGCTGATGTGTCAAATTACTGTACAAATTTCATAAACAGTTTGGAAGAACTTGATATCTATATGTTGCAAGCTTGCAGTTGTAGGCTTGTAATAACTATTCTTTTCTCAAACATGTGGTTAGGTTTGCAGTTGATAGCACTATTTTATATCAACCAGGTTTGAAATTTGTAGGCTTAATGTGAATTGACTTCTTTTGGCCTGTAAGCATTGTGCTTGTCATTTTGCATGCTTGTATGCCTGTGCGCACGCTTTATTTTTTCCTTCTTCAATTAATGAGATCTCATCTTATCACTATAAATAAGATTTAGTTGGATGTAATGTATGATGACCTATACTAAAGATTTAGTTGGACACTAACGTATGATAAGTTTTATTGTATGAAGACTTGGTGAGATTTGTTGAAGCAGCTGTGAGGTTTGAGCATGCATCATCTCCAAATAAACCAATTTATCTGGTGGGAGATTCCTTTGGAGGATGCCTAGCACTCGCCGTTGCTTCTCGTAATCCTAGCATTGACCTAGTAGTAATATCAGTTAATCCAGGTCAGCTTTCGGACGTGCAATTTGACAATTTCATCATATTTTCACAACATGTTTCTGGCTGACCATTGGTGGCCAATATTCTGTGAACTATCTGTTTCAGCAACGTCATTCAGCAGGTCGCAGCTACAACCTTTGTTCCCCCTATTAGAGGCTTTGCCTGATGTACTTCATATTACCATCCCTTATCTTCTTAGCTTCGTTATGGGTATGTGATTTATCACTTTTTTAACTTTACTGTGGCTTTAAATTTATTTATTGAATTTTATTACATCAGTGTCCTTCCATCCCAAAATTTTTGTCCCTTTTCGAGGTTTCAACTTTTTAAGAGGATAATGCTACCCTTTTGAAATTCCAATACTACCCCTTTAAAGTTTAAAATTCACATTGTTAGCTTGGAAAAGTCTTCAAAAGTTGAGGACATTTTGGAAAATATAAAATCTTTCTACATTAACTTTTCAAATGGGACATGCATTTTGGGACAGCTAAAAATGAAAAAAGGGACAAGAATTTTGGGATAGGGTGAGTAAATGTCTACACTTTCGGTTGTTGCTAGTTGGTTCTGTTAGGGAATATTATTATTGGAGTGAATTAGCCTTTGATAGAATATTGATGGGAATGATTCATGGGATTGATTTTAGGGATCCTCCATCAATATATTTTTATCACATTTTTTTTTTCCTAGTTCACATGTTTGTATTCTTTCACCTATAAATAGAGGTGATCATTGTAAACAAAATTAAGAGAGAATATAAAGAAAGAGAAGCAGCCCTTTGGGATTTGTGTGCCGTGGATATAGGTTGTTGTGGCCAAATCACGTTATATCCTTGTGTTGTTCATGCTTTATTTTTCTCTTACAATCTTTTGTTTTTCAACATGTTCATTAAACATTACAAGTTTTGGCAAGTGCAACCTTTTGCAGTTTCTATTTACTCTTACTCTGGAATAGATTACTTTTCATACATCAGGTGATCCATTGAAAATGGCAACGGTCAGTGTCGAGAGTGCACTTCATCCTGCTCTAGTACTTGAACAATTGTCTGGCAACCTTACTGCTATGCTTCCACGTCTTTCTGTAAGAATTGCTTGTCATACCAAGATTTTTTTTCTGATTATTGTACTTCTTCCTAGAACTCTTTTGTATAATATAAGGTGATGCATTATCTTTTTTGTTCATATCTCTTTTGGCCAATTGTGTGCTTTCTTTATTTTTTTATACGAGAAGTTTCTGTAATTTTTCATTATCTTGTGGTCAGAAACCTTTTATAAGGGTGCTGGTCTTCAATCTACTATATATTACAATTAGACATTTTCAGTCCAGTGATACTAAAACTGAGTTTTCAGTTTATCACATCTGCTTACTTTTCCTTCTCAGCCGTGTTCAATAATGTCCTGTTGTTGCTTTGGTCAAACTAATGGTACACATGAGTAATCCAAGACATGGATGTAATGTGATGCAAATCAGAGTGTACAAGAGCTTGGAAGTGGTGGGCAGTAGTTAATAATCTCCACACCTATTAAGATAGGATGGCTACCTCTATTTGCCTCATAGTTGTTTGAGCCGGAAGTGCTGATAGAAAAGGAAAGAAAGGTTCTTGACACCCACTTTCCTCCCCAACTTGTTTTGTATTTCAGACTAACCTACAATGCCATTATATATTTCTTTGATCCTTATAAAACATTTGAATTTTCTACATCACCCCAATTTTTTTCCTTAAACATTTAGAATATACTGAAGAATACCCTCATGTGGGAATTAAATTACCTTTTATAGTATCATACAAGATGTGATATGTATGTAGGTTTGTTTGATGTGTCTACGTACTCATACCTAGTTTTTGCACTCATTTTAGCTGAGTCCATGTATCCTCACATTTAAGAATTAGGTGAATCCAACATGTGATAAATAATATATACTCAAGTCCATGTAAGATATAGGGTGCTGCATGGGGAAAAGCCGCACTAGGGAGGGCGCGGCACCCAACTGACTATTCATTGCCATCCAACTTAGTGACCTTCACAGTGGTTAAAGTGAAATAAAAGGTTGCAGTTATCTCCTTGCAAAGTAGTACTGATAGTAGCCCACTGTCACTCTCTATCTTTTCTGTTCTTCTCCCACCCACCCCACTGCTAAGGGATATGAAAAAAGAAAAGGGGGAGGAGGGAGGTGGTGGACAAATTGATGTCACGTGCTGTATAAAATGATCCATTTTCTTTCCTTAGAATCAGAATTTATTCTGTAATTTTTTAGGAAATATACTAGGCTGCTGTTTTGGAATAATTCTCTCTATTCTTGTCAGGGCTGGGCTGATATTTTACCCAAGGAAACTCTTCTTTGGAAGCTGAAGCTAACTAAATCAGCTGCTGCTTATGCTAATTCCCGCCTCCATGCCATCACAGCTGAAGTACTTGTGCTTGCGAGGTTCTCTCTCTCTAATGAGGATCTTTCTTATAGACTATTTCTTTTTGCCTCTGTTTAGTATCTTCTTTTTTTTGAGCTTTTTAATTTGGTTTAGAACTTGTGTGCTAGGTATTTCAACTTAGTTATTTTATTGACAGCCTATTTCTTGCATCTGTTTTGATTTTATGGTTACTTACACATATTCACATATAGAGGTGGCAGATAAAATCTTGTTTGAATTCCTTTATTGGCTAATATGGCTTGGAAAATGATACGATGGAGTCCCCAAAGAGATTTTATGGTGGAAAAGGAAGGGGGTATATAACTGTGCAGGACCATCTTAGGGAGAGTTGTAGGAAACAAGATCTCTGTCGAAGTGGGGACCGAGTTTTCTATTCTTAGTTAGTTACATCTAGAGTGGCCACCAAGCCTAATCTTTTTGCACTTTGTATAAATGTAAAACCAGACCTGTCCAGGAGATCATATTGTGCATGTTATTGGCTGTTGCGTGGATACAAATTACTACTGCAGGCCAAGGAGATCTTGTATCTCTTTTTTCAGTCGTTCCACAACTAATCATTTCAAAGCAAAGACTTTAAAGAGATGGGCTATTGTACAAGATTAGCCTTTTAGACGAACTGCTCTTTCTTCCTTTTGTTTTGAATCTTTTGTAAAGGTTGCTGATGAACAAGTAAAAAAGGGCGACCGGGCCAGGCCGAGTCAGAAAGGTTTTAGTAAGCAGCAAGATCGGCTCTTCATTTGTTGCTCGCCTAAAAGTAAAGGGTCTTCTTTGCCACAGCCTGGGTACAACAAATCCTGCTCTATTCATCTATCTTAGGGCGGTAGACGACGGGGTGCTATTATATTAAAGGAATCATCCTTAAAACAATGATTGAAGCCTAGATAGGTCACCCTTATATAGGGCTATCTCATTTGTTAAAGGTCAAGTAAATGGCCATGGAATCGGTTTTCTTTTTGTGTGCTCATAGGTTTTGTTCGATAATCAGACTAGGTTGGAACATTAGCTGAGTTTGAGCACAACTCACAGGTTTTATTAAAGAAACTATTGAGGGTTTAAATGTTATGTAACTTGTGTTTTACTTACATGGATTTTATCAATAAATTTGGTGAAATATAAGTGGAGTGAAGGGAACTATCAAACATTGATGGCCAAAAAATGTCCTAGAGTAACTATTTAGTGTATTGGTCATTTCATCCACACCGAAACGAAGCAAAGCTTTTGAAATTGTGTAATTCTGGTCTTTATCTGTTCATTTATTAGGATAAATCTATTATATGAGGGGTAAACCATATAATCATCAGTAAGCAGATAAAAGTATCCCGAGTGAAAGAAGTGCTTGGTTATTGTTTATTCTCTGGTGTCCTTTTTGGCTAAGCCCTTCAGATTATAAACTTTGACGACTTCTGTGGGCAGGTGTGATGTGGGTGGGTGTGAGACACTGGGCGAGCTACCACACTGGTAGGCTACGGGTGTCATGGTCTCACATCGCCCGTGGAAGGTGAAGTGCTATATGTAGGTTCAAGACAACGTGTTTTAAAGCCGTGATAACCGTGAACCCATCAGAACTCCGTAGTTAAGTGTGCTTATGTAAGAGTAGGACCAGGATTGGTGACCTCATGGGAAGTCTGGTCTGAAGTAGCCAAAAGCGGACAGTATTGTGTTGGGGATGGGTGACCTCTTGGGAAGTATGGTCCGAGGGAGGCAAAAGAGGACAATATTGTGTCGGGTAGGGTGAGGGCTGTTACATAAACAGAGTTCTTTTTTTTTTTTTTCCTAGTTGGTACTCTCACACACATGTCTCTTCTAAGACTTAAACCCCCTGATCTCCCTTTAGGAGGTACGAGACTGATACCTCTAGGCCACTGGCCATTGGTTACATATACAGAGTTCAACATTATTATTCTTTTTCCTGATCCAAGCCCTTATGATTTATTTTTCAAAATGAGTTGTCAAATGTCAAAATTAAAGGAATTTGAGAATTTTGCAGAATGCAGGTAACTTTTAGAAGCTTGGAGATTTAAACTATAAATCTTAATGACAATTATGCTTTCATGACATGTGTACATTCCTTTGTTCCCTGGAAATATATAGTCATTTATATTGTTAGATTCATTGGACTTGATTATGTGATTCACAAAATATGGCACTTGTCTGGCACTTTTAGTCCTTATTTTTTGCATGGACATCTTTGTTTATCTTTATGGATATTCCAGGATGCTCTTTCCGATGTTCTAGAAACTTCCATGATTCTTGGAGAATTTCAAATCTATGTTTTTGTGTTTCATTTCATCATAATCTTGATCTGATTGTATTTGCCATTGACCAGTCTCATTGAGGTCTACTGATGGAACACATTATCTGAGTTGTATTTCCAAGGCCTTTTGAGGGTGCTGTGGATCACATTTATCCTTGTGTATAGGCATCTGCATGCATGCACCAATTTATTACATTTAAGAAGTCCATTTTTTTACTTTCTTAATTATAACTGTGTCTAAACTCCATACATAAGCATAAAAGTTGTCATTGCGTGTGCAATAAGAATAACAATTAGGATATTCTTATCAAAAAAAAGAAAAAAAAGAAAAGAAAAGAAAAACAATTGGAACACGTATGTTGTTTGCAAAACAATCTGTTCTTGCTGAGTAAAATAATTGATAATCTAGCAGTTTGAGTGTATTGGTGCAATAGTAAAAGTTGAATATCGGGTTGAGTCTTAAGGCAGCCACTTTCAGTAAATACTGACAAAAGATTAGGTCTGTACACATTCTACTCTTCCCAACACCCTAGATTAACATGTTTATACTAGGTAATGGCCTTTCTTTTAAGTAATTTGAGCATGTATTGTTGAATACATATATATATTTTTTCCTCAGTTGAATATTCTATCCCCTTGTTTTATATTATTTACTCGTAAATTGGTATATCTTGATGGAATTTTAGGGTTGATGGTGTATTTAAATTTTAGTGGCAAGGATAACATGCTTCCTAGTGGAGATGAAGCTCAAAGGCTTTCAAGTTCACTACAGAACTGCAAAATTCGGTATTTTAAGGACAATGGGCATACCATTTTATTGGTAGGTGAGGGATTTTTTGTCTCTATTTTGATATTATGATACTGGTAGAATGTTCCAAAGCTCTTGGAATTTGATATTAGCTTCTAGATCAATACAGCTCCTAATCATTACAATTTCTTCAACTAGTCAATTGCTTAAACTTGGAAGGTTATATAACCATCCTCAATTCTTTAATGATCCTACACCTAAAAAGTTATTACACATATCTACTATGAATCTATCAGAACAATCCTTCTTCTAACCTTGATGCCATGAGCATGGTTAATCAAGTCTTGTCCTCAATACAAACTTCGTGGCATGTCCTTGAATGGTTATTGGACATTAATATTTTGTATTCATTTACTACCCAATTTAAGATATAATAAATGTATAGATATGCAGTCATTTGCACCTGACAGTGAACAGTCTGAAGTCCGCGAAGTGTTTTTACTTTCTAGGTACCGGTGTCATTGGGCCTGAAACTATAACTAATTGCACCTTCATTAGGCCATGTCCTTGATATTCACACTGAAACACTAGTTGTCCTGTTTTCTTTTGAGCCAAAATTGCTGTCACTGGCATTGATGATTAGTTATTCTTAATTTTAATATAAATCAAAGTTGCCTGAATTTTGTGATTCTATTTTGATACTGCAGCATTTTGACATTTACTCCTAATCTCAGTGCAGTTCGATGATTTAACCTGAACATGTGTGGATTGTTAAATGACCGCTAAATTGTACTGTACATATGGATATATACGATGTTATAGTTTGGTATCACGAAATGTTGTTTGTCAGCATAAAACTACTTTTTGACTGACTTTGGAAGAAGTTGGATAGTCCTGTATTGTGTTTGTTATCTGATATAAAAGGAGAAGTAAATCTCCTTATTATATGGTTCATTGAAATATAATATGCTACAGCTATTTTGGTTTTCTTTCGTTCCTCCCTATTGTCTTAGTGTAGTTGTTGGAAATCAGATTTGTGTTGACTGCCTACTATAAAATGTCAGGCCATTGTATTTAACTAAAGAATAAACTGTACCACTTTAAGGTCTCATAAGTACTACAAAATTGTTCTATTGTGCAATGAAAGTTACATTTCCTTGGACCTAATTGTGGAAGCACAGCAATACTTGACTGACTGTGATGTTTGCAGGAAGAAGGCGTTAATCTGTTGACTATTATTAAAGGTACTTGCAAATATCGTCGTTCAAGCAGACGGGATTATGTCATGGATTTTCTGCCTCCTAGCGCCTCAGAATTCAAAGAGACACTTGAAAGAAACAGGTAATTCAGCAAAACAATGTGCAGTATTACGTTACTTTTTTTATGGAATGCAATGAGGGTGCAACTTGATCAAGCTGAACTGATCCAGTATTGAGATTCTACAAATAAGATACTTCTACATAAAAAAAAGAAAAGAAAAAAGATGCTCTTAGATGAGGCCTTCAGGGACCTATTCCTACCTGAACCTGATTATGCAAATATACATCTTGCATGCTAACGATTTGAAACTGCAAGGCATTTTTCATGTTCTTTTAGATTATTTACTCTTCTGTTATCAATCAAATAATGATATTCTATGCAATGTGATTTGGCCTAATAAATTTGTCTATTTAAATTGTATTTATGGGGGATAATGATAAAGAAAAGGCAGAGAAGAATTTACAAAAAAAATGGGGTTCATAAAAAACGGGTTGGCTAGGAGAGGGAGGGTCGAACTAGGTATATAATATATATATATATATATTCCATTATGTTTCTTTTGAACACATTTTCTTTAATGATTGGAATTTTTTGGGAGGTTAATGTTTTATGCAAATGATCTTTTGGTGCTACTTTTCTATCAAGAAGTAATTTTCTAATGACACAGACAAAACTAGAGGGGAAGGGAAGGAATGGAAATTAAAGAGTGGGAGAGATGTTCAAGTCTAATATCTTATGGTTTATATTTGTAATGGTGCACTATGAAAGTGAAATAATATGTAATTGTTCATGTTCTCTGAAGTCATCTTTAATTTAAAATTGTAAGTCCAATCTAAAATGCATGATTTTAATTGTTATTTTTAACAATGTTGTAATATGGAACAACATTTTATCTCTAAACCAACCTAACTTGATCACCCAAATAGGTTTAGCTGGTTAACATGCTCCTAGTTTGAAGATCCAGCTGGTTAGGCTGCAGTTGTGTCCTGGCTGAAATTATCATTTAAGATCTGGGCTTGACCTCTTATTATGGTGTGAATTTGTAGCACACTAGCACTGATAATTCAATATGTAAAATAACACAAACCTGCTTATTAATTCTTTGGCAACCGACATGGTCATACGGAGCATAGTTAAAATTTATTACAAAGCCTCAAATCTTAACTAATTCAAGGTACAAATCCCAAAGCTCAAGTAAACCCAGATTTAAACTTATAATACAAATTACAGCCCATTACTTAAATAGAATCCTTTCAAAGATACAAAACCACTTCACATCAAACTCCAATTTATACATAACTATTCTAGCTCTGAACAAACAAAAGCGACTCCACTCCTTGGATCTACTTCGGTTAAAAGTCCATAAGCTCTGATGTCACTCCGAAACACTTTAACAATAGAGTGAGCTTCACAGCACAGTAAGCAACTAATAATGGCCGACTGAATTAGGATCTACTATTTCGTATTGATAATTTTCAAATAGGTTGATGTACATCCCTAGCTAGTGGCTCATATATTCCATTTATAATTCAAATGAATGGACATTTGAACATGGCAGAGGTCCAGAAATCCCCACAAGTAAAATGAGGTCAACTTTTCCGCCAGTCTCAGATGGGTCCACTTATACCTTTTTGCTGAAGGTCCTATATACCTTATTTGATAATACCTGTTTTTTTTTTCAGAAAAATAAATCTTCCTATGATGGAAAATGTTGTTCATTTCAAATGTCACATAACCAAAACCTCAACCAAATGTGTGAAAAGTTCCATTTAGTTTTCACAAATTTGAAAAGACATTAAAAAATAATCCATAATATCATTTGCAATGTAATAGAGGTGACTATAACTAAAAGAATCACATCTATTAATGGAGTGTTTAGATCAGAAAAAAGAGACCATATGGCTACCATGTAGCTTCCAAGAAATGAGAGTAAAAATCAACTCCATAGAGATGTACGCATGGTCACTAATTCAAAATTATAGAATTGAATTGAAAGAAAGCTTAAAATGAATGAAAGTATAAACTTCGAATGTATATTCCATAATTTCAAAATTAATATTCAAAAGACATGTTATACTTTATATTGAAGTACACAAATTTAAATAATTAATATATAATGAGATTCAAGAACAAATCTTAGCTAAAAGCATGAGATATATTACAATACTCAAGATTGGAAGCATCAAGTAAAACATGAAACTAAAGAAGGTACTGAATTCAATATCTTAAAAACAGTGAATCTTGAATCACATTAAAGAGTATGATGTATGAGCTAAAGGGAAATGCATCCAATTATCAATCTTTTCTTCTGTTCTTTTTCTTCTTAGTTCCTCAGTCTCTCACTTGTTTTCTATCTTCAATAACCTAGAGAAACCGAGGCCTATTCAAGAAACTTACTACTCTTTCAAACTGTTTTGGGAACTGACTTGGTAATTTGCTCTACTTGGTTCTCCTAGTTTATTTTAGGGTGAATTACACTGACCTCCCTGAGGTTTGGTCAAATTACACACGGGTAGACTGTTCAACGTTTATTACTTTGACCTCCCCTAATCCCGTTTGTCGGCGGCCGGAAAGCGACTAAGTGTGAAAAGTCAATAATGCCCTTATATAATAATAATATTATATTATATTGCATTTTATATGATGGAAGGGCAAAATTGGCATTTTATAAAATTTGGTCAACAGGTCTACTAAAAAGAAAACACTAGGGGTGTTGTTGAGCACGCGCCAAATCTCAGGTTAGGTCAAAGTAACGCTTGTAGTTTACTCGTGTTTAATTTGCCCAAACCTCAGGGGAGGTCAATGTTATTTACCCTTTATTTGAGTATAACTCTAGCCAGGTAGAATGATACTGTGCCCTCATTCATTTTCCTCATCTTTTACTTAACAAGTTATTTGTGAATAAGGAAATATCCCTCATTTGAATTCACTAAAAGCAGTGGAAAAATGAAGCTTCACAAAATTAGAAAGTCATATCTCCACTTAAGGAACAAAATTATTTGCCCTTGGTCTAATTTCTCAAATTTCAATCCTAGGGTTTATTTTCAAAGGAGATTAAATGCTATTGTTCAAAAGGGCAACATAAAGTGATGCAGGAGAGAAAAAAAAATAATAATAAGAAGGAGAACATAAAGAAGAGAAGAGTGGGCAATGAAGAAAACAAAAGGAAGAGATCACACACAGGGAGGAAGAAAATCCTGAATTATTATGGTGACCTGATATTCAAACATAGAGTCTAATAAACACATTACACAAAGACTTTATAAACAACCCTACTTACTGAATTTTCTAAGAGTAAATCTGTCCAAAATATACACAGAAAATATAAAAAATAAATATTTTATAGTCTAATCTATCAATTAGAAGAAAAGAACTCTAAGATCTACCTCTGTTGCCTATGCCTGGCCTAGTTCTGAATCACATGTGACAGGCCCATAGGTTTGGTTCCCATCCTGATCTCCATCAGTTCCATCCGTCTGAGAGCTCCACAGCATCAAGATCAATTCAGTAACGCTCCTTGTATGACACAATTGATGTAGAAGATAAAGAAGGGAAAAAGAAGAGAAAAAAGTAAGAACAGGGAAAGAGGAAAACAAAGGAGGAAGAGATTTTGCATTATTGCACCAACTCGATATTCAATCATATAGCATAATAATCCAGTTAGATATGGCCTTGTATGTGAGCAAACCCTTACCAAAACCTAGTTGCTAAATATTTTAAAATAGTTATTGCCAAAAAGATAAATAACAATTATAGAAATGAACATTAAATAATGTAAGTGAGGCGAGCGAGTCTTGGCACAACGGTAAGGTTGCTCCATTGTGACTTGGAGGTCACTGGTTTGAAACAAGGAAACAGCCTCTCCGCATGCGGAGGTAAGGCTGGATACATCTAAATCGCATGCGGAGGTAAGCCTGCAATGGTGGGAGCCTCGTGCACTGGGTTTGCCTTTCATATTAAATAATGTAAGTCCTAAAATTAATAGAAAACCCCTACTCTATCTCTTGCATGGTTGCACCTACGCCTGGCATGGGTGTGAATCATGCATGCCACATAGGTTTGGGTCCAATCTGATTTCCATCATAAAGTCTTGCAGAAATGTTGTTCGATGTAATCTGCACAGCAGATAAAACATTCACATATAATGGCCACACGAACATTCTAAGGTCAAATGTATTCATTATTTTGCATCAAAATTGGCATAAAAATTGTCCCGAGCATAGTGATTTGACATCAAATATTCTTAAATCAATGTTAAATCATTACTGGAACAGCTCGCCTGAGTTGCTCCCAAATGCATAATTGTGGCATGTGTGGCTGAAGCTGTTATTATAATACAATAAATGCAGATTATTTCGCTTAGCTACTAGTCCAGTTATGTTTTCAACTTTGGAAGATGGAAAGATAGTAAGAAGTCTTGCAGGGGTTCCAAATGAAGGACCTGTCTTATTAGTTGGTTATCACATGTTGATGGGATTTGAGCTTGTTCCACTTATTGAAGAATTCTTGAGAGAGAAGAACATATTGGTTCGTGGCATCGCACATCCGCAGTTATTTACGCAGCAAGCTGAAGGTCACTCCGATTTTCTTTCTTTCTTTGATTCGATTAGACTGTTTGGTGGAACACCTGTCTCACCAAGCAACCTTTTCAAATTGCTATCTACAAAATCACATGTGCTGCTTTATCCCGGTGGGGCACGTGAGGCTCTCCATCACAAGGCATGTCAAAATTCCTTCTGTTTTATTTAGCTAGTTCTCTTTTACAATTGAGAGAACCATCTATGCTAGATTTGTACATGTTATCTTTGATAAATTGTAGGATTGTTCGTGTGTTCCTCCTTTGTCTCCCTAAAATTTGAGTGTCCTTGTTTATCACTCAGTTTCATAAATAATAAAGAAGATGCCAGGAAACTTAAAAGGCAATTTAAATATTATGAACAAAATCACTTTAGTATTTCTGCTTGTTCTGTTGCTTGTTAGAATTAAAAAAGGAACTACAAATTTTGAACCTTTTTTTTTACCCTGGAAATGAAACAATTACAAGTTTGTGTTGGGTGATATTTATGAAAGTTGGTTGATATTCTAAAGTTGCCTGCAAATATGACGTTATATGGTTATGACGTGAGTAATGCTATTTATATTTGCATGCTTGGCTGCTTCCATATCTGTTCACTCTTGTTGTTCTTATCATGTTAGTTATATATAATAGCAAACTAGGTTTCCCATTTTAATATTTAATATTATTTTCTTTCTTTCTTTCTTTCTTCATTTTCTTTTTTTCTCTGAGGTCAAGTAAAAACACCTAAATTTGCCCTTAAAATCCTTTTCCTTTCTTAAAATTCGTTGGCTTGATTTTCTGACCTTGAATATGAAACTCCGCTAAAGCACAATGCTTATGACTGGGTCTGGAGGCCTGTAGTAAAATGTGTTATTTAATTTGTTCACTCTTGAAGTGAATGCTTAAGGAATATAAATGTGTAGAATGAAATTTAAAGTCATCATATAAATTTGTTAGAACACTGAAGAAGCATTAATGCATGGTAATACCTGTGATATAAAAAATTGTTGGCAACAGGAAATGCACATTTGATATCTTTTTTTGCCTTTGTCTGAATTTCTTAGAGTCGAAGTAATTTTTAGACGGATAATATCACATGGGTTAGAGAACCATTTTATGTAAATTTTGTTTTGGGGCAAACTTATCTTTAAAATGTGGTATGTGCTTTGTTTATGATTTTTACTTTTTATATAAATTTTGTTTTGGGTCAAACTTATCTTTACATAGTGGTAACTGCTTTGTTGATGATTTTTTCTTTTAATTGTAATTGAAGTCTGGAAAGTTGTAAACACGGAAAGTTGTTAGTTATTTTATATATTACTCTCTCAACTCCATTTATTTTTCTAGTGAAATTTCTGAAACATTTCTGCTTCCTAGTTTCGCAACGAAGTTTTGGTTGAAAATCTCAATTTCAAACGTTTCCATCATGTTAGAAAATATCATTATTAGAGTTATTTAATCCCTTGGTAGAATATTGATAGGAGCAATTCATGGGATTGATTTTAGGAATCCCTGTTCAATATATTTTTCATATTTATCGCATGTTTGTATTATTTCACCTATAAATAGAGGTGGTCATTCCGTCATTGTAATCAAAATTAACAAAGAATATAATGAAAGAGATGTAACCCTTTAGGATTTGTGTTCCTTGGATGTAGACCATAGTGGTCGAACCACGATATGTTGTTGTGTTGTTCATGCTTAATTTCTGTCTTCAATTTTATATTTTTTTAACATGGTATCAGAGCAAGTTGATCATACCCTACTCCAATTCGGTTTTCCCCTTGTTTCATGTTGATTGCTTTTCCCTTCACTCTCAATTTGTTAGGCAAAGTATTGTTGGTTTCTTTGCCATCATTTTGCACATTGACATCATTTCGTGCTTTTTTTTTTTCCTTGTACCCTAACTTATGGCTGCGAATTTTTGTCACATCAATTGTGGAATCATCAAAGGAATGTCTTTGTGACCATATTATTCAAGGGGAGCCTCTACACCAAATATCATCATCTGTTGTCATCTCATTGTTGCTGTAGGTTATTTTCATACGCTAATACACATAGGTGGTTATATGCCACGTTTTCTCGTGTTTGGGATCATGTATGTTCTTCACCCTTGCGGACCTTACTTAGTTCATTCAATAACAATTTCTCTCCACAACTTCATATTTAATTTCAAGTTGGACACTTGAGTTAAAATCTCCATGTACCAACTTGAGGGGGAGTGTTAGAAAATATCATTTGTGGAGCTATTTAATCCCTTGATAGAATATTGATAGGAGTGATTCTTGGGATTGATTTTAGGAATTCTCCATCAATATGTTTTTTGTATTTATCACATGTTTGTATTCTATCACCTATAAATAGAGGTGGTCATTGTAATCAAAATTAACAGAGAATATAATGAAAGAGATGTAACCCTTTGGGTGTGTGCGTGGATGTAGGGCGTACTTGCCGAACTACATTATATTCTTGTGTTGTTCATGGTTAATTTCTCCCTTCAATTTAATATTTTTTAACACATCAAAATGAAGTTTTTTCTATCTAAACATACCAAATTGTCAATCTTGTCTTTCTTAACAATACTCAGTGAAAGACTGATGTTATTATCAGAAGGCAATATCTATTTTTCTTCAAGGAAAAGAAATGTTAAGATTGAAGGATTGTAATCCAAAAATGACACAGAGTATCTCCAGATTCTCCAAAAAAACATAGTATATAAGAAATAGAAGAAGAGGAGTGAGAGAGGAGATGGGAGAAGATTTTAACATAATAGTAGGTTGCAAATTATTATAGCTTAACTTGCTAATTGTTTTGCTAAGTTTTTTTATGTTACTTGTAAAGTGTGTTAAAATGTCTGCATCATGTATATATATTTTAGTTTATGCCTATCATATTATCATGCTATATGCCTTTCTTTATTAAGATGATGCAGTATTACATGTTGACAATTTGATGAGTTTATTCACATTGGAAATTACTCTTTAATTTCATCCTAGTGACCTCTTTTGTAAAAGATGCATACGCTTGAACGGTATTCATTTAATCAACTACGTGGTTTATATTCAGTCATTAATAGATCTTGTTATATGTATCATAGTGTCTCCACCTCTCTCTTCCCCCCCCCCCCCCCCCCCCCCAAAAAAAAAAAAAAAAAAAAAAACCCATTTTCTATTATGTTCTCCAAATCTTTATGGAAAGTTATCATTTTCAAGCTGACCGAAATGATATAGTTTTGTCCATTCCAAAATGGATAACAAAGATGGAAAAATCATTAGTGTAAGTGAGAAGCCAGGGGGCAAACCACATTCTCATGAAATTAAATCATTAGTGTGATTGATAGTATGGTCTAAGGTGAAACTACAAGAGCCAATATGGTTCTTTTCACTCTTTTATTTATTATTTATTAATTTATTATTATTTTTCTTTGTTAAAATTTTTGCTTCTCCTTCAATTACTTGATTTTACATGTTGTCTTTACCAATATATTGTTTTCACTAATTTATGATTAAAGATTTAGATGTACAATTTCCATTAGTATTGTGTTTTAACCTGGTTGATGTTTCAAGGCATAGAATGGAGTTGGACAGCTTGTTACATTTGATTTATGGAGAGGAAATAGACATTAGGGTTGTAGATTGCCAATGTTTCTTTAACTAATATGTCATTAGAATTGTAGGAAATAGTTGCTGGAGTTTATGCAATATAAATCTGTTAAGATTACTTGAACTACAAAAAATCTGAATATCTAAAAAATGAGATGAGTAGAGGAGTTCCACCTCATATTTAAAGTTTAATGGTGTCTTAACCATTAAAAATATGGAGCTACATTGGAAAAAGATGGACATTTTACTGAGATGAAATTTTGACGTGCGACTGTTCAGCTAGTAAATCCTTCACTATCCATTTATATGTAGTGGTGATACTATCACACGCTATATATATACCAAGAGAGAAAATTGGGAGGCTGCTGAGAGAGGCCATTGTCATGTTGCATATAATGAGTAAGGCACTTCCATTCTAGTTGCTTAATGCAATGCACATTGGTTTTATTGATAAATGTATATTTAATATTCACAAAAAATTTTGGTTCTGGACATTGATGGTGCTTCTATGACTCCCAGGGTGAAATGTATAAGTTATTTTGGCCTGAACAACCTGAGTTCGTTAGGATGGCAGCAAGGTTTGGGGCCACCATTTTACCATTTGGAGTTATTGGAGAAGATGACATGGCAGAAGTAAGCATGCTCTTTTCTTTTCTCTTTTTTCCTTTTCTTTTAAAGAAGGAATTTAATAGAAACAACGTTTTTGATAGTTAAACTAAATTTTTTTGACGTATGCATTTTTCTAAAGCTGTATTTTAGCCATTGTTTTCTTTTTTCCCTGTTTTTGGAAGTTGCTAATTTTAAGGGCCAACTAGAAATATGTAACAACTCATATCTTATTCCTCACTATATCAATGGAGCTGTGAGATGTTTGGTAGTCAGGGTGGTTTTGTATTTTAAAAATGAAAGTTTCAATTAGAACGGATTAGTATAATCTGAGTAGCACAGACACAGACACGACAAACCGATACAGTACAACACAGATACGCTAACATGTCAAATTATTGAAATGTAAGACATGGACACGACTATGTATAAGTAACAGAAAATTAGATTTTTCACATACCTATGGAAGACAACTATTAGAATTTTGATTAATTTTCTAATTTCATATTATGAATTGCGTAATGTGAAGGATGAAGCTATGAGATGTTATAAATTTTTTTGTTTTTAATATACTACTACGAGTGCTTTGCTATTATATTTTTTTTTCATTATGATTATATTCTTGTGCTATCTTAAGAAGTATCTTTTACATGTGTGACTTAAGATGACCATGTGTATAATTTTAGTCTTTCCTAAAAAATAGATTGGACAATTTGGAATGTGTTCACATTGTTCCCAAGATAATTGGGCATGGGGAGTGTCTGGTTTATATCGGCCAAGTATCTAAAATGATAGAACTAATTTTATAATTACGGAAACGCCTATGAGTTAGTGGACACGTGTCTAGGTTGTGAAGTGTCAATGTCTGACATGGGTCCAACACGGACATGGAACCTTCATAGAAGGTTCCGTGCATCTTAGGTTTGTTTAATTTCATAAAATAACAGAGAATGCTTATGGTGATAGACTGATAGTAATGAGAGAGGTGTGGTGAATGACAATCACTCTGACAGTAATCTGACCTAGAGTAGTGGATGCTACTGTTGCAATGATGAGGGGATTAAAAGAGTGGCAAGGATAATAAGTGGTGGTAATGTTAGTAGGTTGGTAGTGGTCTGGTGGTGAGCAGGCAATTGCAGTGGTGATGGCAGCAGCAATGGTGATGGTGGTGGCATTATTTGAA
Organism: Cornus florida; assembly: GCF_030987335.1. Taxonomy (NCBI): domain Eukaryota; kingdom Viridiplantae; phylum Streptophyta; class Magnoliopsida; order Cornales; family Cornaceae; genus Cornus; species Cornus florida. The sequence continues at coordinate 20,775,501 of NW_026775573.1, forward strand.
GTGGTGTGGGAGTTGCAATGTTAGTGGTGGTTGGGAGAGAGCTGTCATCCTTACCATTGTTGTTGTGGCAGTAATAATGGTAGAGCAGTAATATTCTGATCGTGTTGGCAGATGGGGATGGTGGCTGTGGTTGTGGAAGCTGAGGGGATGGTGGTGTGCTGTTGCAGTGTAAATGGTGGTGATGAGGGTGTTATGGTGGTAGTTGAGGCAGTTGGGGAAGTGGTGATGATTGTTGGTTGGTGCGGTGGTTTTGGTTGTGGTGGCTACCCGTGCAATCAAGCCATATTTGTCCGTCCTTAAAAACTGCCAAGTGATCCACTCCCATTATTGCGTGTGAACAAAATTTTAAAATGTTTTTTTAGGTTTCTCTGGGTAACAGCCAGCCCTCCTAAGTTCCTAACACAGTAGACTGAGAAAATCAATTCTAGGTGATGCCCTCTTTTTAAGGAGTCATAATAGTGCAGGATATTCATAGGAACCCCTGGCCTAAAGGAGTCTAGAAACACATCTAAAACCCTAAAGCCCATCATGGGAAGATAATTATGTGAAACAGCCAAGGATCGTCTCATTTTTCTTATAACAGATGCTGAACATTAATTTAGCCTACTTTTCATATTAAAAAAAATAAAAAATAAAAAAAAAACACTAACTATTAAGAAATTTTTAGGGCCATCATAGTATCTATACAGTTAGAAGAGTCTCAAGAACTCCTTTAGCATCCATGTGTGGCTTCTTGGCTGGAAGCATTGTTTGTTGTTTATTTTTATTTTTGGTTAAAAGGTTACAGTAAGCCTCACTGCTCGATTATGCACAAAGAGAGGGAAATTGAAGACAATGGTAATCGTACAATTAAAGCAGGGTGGTTAAAATGGATTATTGCTTCTGCCAATATCAGCATATATGGACTGTTGGGATTGGATGCTTGGGTTATTTGGGATCCCCTGGGTCATGCCTAGATCCTTTAGAGGGTTGATTGAGGCTTGGAGAGGTCTTTCTGTGGGGGCTCTCATTCGGGATGCTTGGAGGACTACGCCTCTTTGACTCTTTGTATTTGGTGGTGCATTTGGCTTGAGAGAAATTGAAGATATTTTAAGGGAAAGGAGAAGCCTATTTCTATGCTTAAGTTCTCTATTATTTCCACTCTTTTTTATTGGGATTCAGGGAGAGATTATAGATCTGTTGAGGAAATTGTTGTTTTTTTGGCCTCTTTGAAGGCTTGAGGCGTTTTTTTTTTGTTTTTTTTGTTTTTGCCTTATGTGTTTCTTTGGGATTCACTCCCCCTTTTGAGTGCCTTTTATAAAAATTTTACTTATAAAAAAAAAAAATATCAGCGTATACCGCTAAGTTTGAAAGGTAAAGTTTACAAAACAACTAATAGACCAGTTACACTTTACGGGACAATAATGTTGGGTGGCTAAAAAATAACACACTCTAAAATGAGTGTGGAAGAAATGCCAATCTCGAGATGGATTTATGGCAAAAATAAATAAAGATATAAAATAGAAATGAACACTTCTTTTTGATGGTTCAAGTAGCACGATTGGAGATAGAAACGAGAGAACCAGTTTCAATGGTTTGGCCGCGTGCAGCGACGGCCAATTACTGCACTAATATGTAAAAGTGATGTGATCAGGGTGATGCTTGGGAAAGGGTAACACCAAAACTAATGTGGGTTGAGATATTTAGGAAATATACGATGACATGTGGTTTAATTGATGCTATGGTCTCAGATAGAGGAGAATTGCATAAAGGAATTCATTTAGCTAACCCCAAAATAGATGATTTGTTCAGTTGAGTAAGCCCTTCACTCTACCTTTCCTCTGCCTAGCCTGATGAAGGGGGGATTTGATTCCAAATGTTCGTTTTTTGCCCCCTGGCTGCCCAAAAGTTGCGATATTTTTCTGGCAAGTATGTTTTAAAACATAATCATACAGATTCTGGTTTCTTATTCATCAGACCGTGTGATGTCCCTCTCATGGTATGATACAAAATGTGAACTTTTTGTTCGTTGTATGAAGTCTTAGGTGCTATTTGATAAAATTGACAATTTTAAGAGCTGAATTTTATGATGTGTTCGGTAGGAAGGAAGAGGGGTGGAGAGAAAATAGGAAGGAAGAAACGAACTTCCTTTGTTCGGTAGAGATGATACAAGAAAAAAAAAGAAAAATAGGAAGGATCTCCTTTACAAATTTTCGTCCGCCTAAAAGTAGGCGGAAGAAATGAGGGAAAACGAGTGGACTATTATAGAAATTTTAAATTAAATACTATCCTAAATTATACGAGTTTTAAATTACAATACTATTTTCTATAAATTACAGTATTATAAATATTTTTGGATATAATGGTAAAAACAATTAAAACTCTCTCTTTCCTTCTCTCTTAACGAACATAGTAAATTATGAGTTTATTCTCTTCTCTTCTATCCAATCGAACAAAAAGAAGGAAATAAACAATCTCTTCCCTAGGGATGTCTCATTCAACCCTTCTTCTCTCCCTTCCATCCAATTTTTTTCTTTCCTGTCGAACAGAGCATTAAGTCTTAAAGTTTTAGGCAATAATTGTAAATTGAATATATATATATATATATATATATATATATATATATATATATATTTTGAATTTTGAGTATTCACATTCAATAATAAGTGAAGATACTGTTACTTAAAAATTTTATCTCATTTTAAGTGGCACTTATTTTTTAAGTGATATTCAAAATGCTTCAACAAACACACATACTTAGATAATCACTTAATCCATTCAGAATTAAGTGCTGAATTTGGTTATCAAATTGCACCTTATTTTCTTTCCTTGATGAAAGAGTGTGCAATGTGTTGTATCTATGTGTAACCTTTTATGGACGAGGTGATTATGCAAGGTCAAAATTATATTCTACTACGTTTTGAATATTATTATTATTATTTTTTTTCTTTCTGATTTTTCTTTGATTTCATCTGCTGATGCATCCATCTTGTTTCCAGTGCATGTATATATTTTTTTTCTCATTGCTGCTCTTTCTTCTTTGTTTCAGCTTTATGCATATATGTCTTCTTGCATGACTAAGGATTAAGTCCGCTCTCTTCTTACCACTTATTTTTGTTTTATTCCTTCATTTTATTAATTTATTTTTTTTCATTTATCTTCGACGGATCTGTATGATCCACAACTTAGCTTTTTGGTTTGAAATTTGAATTATTTGAACTTTTGGATGTATGATTATTTAATTCTCTCTCTCTCACCGCTTGCATCAACACTCTGTTATCTATAATCTTGATGACCTTCAGTTTGGCTATATGATCACCTTTTGATGCCACAGCTAGTACTTGATTACAACGACGTGATGAGAATCCCTGTACTTAATGACCACATTAGAAAAGCTAATCAAGACGGTATAAGATTGAGGTAACTACTCTTACTTGGACAAATTATACTCTTTTCCCGATATTTTGTTACAAGCCTATATTTATAGATCACTATAGTGCTGTCTAATTTTTATGATCAAAATATTGAAGCTACCTTTGTTGTCATGGGATATGCTTTGGTAATAGGGCTGAAATGGATGGGGAGATTGCCAACCAACATCTGTTTTTTCCGGGCGTTTTGCCCAAGGTTCCCGGTCGCTTTTACTATCTTTTTGGAAAGCCAATACAAACAAAGGGAAAGAAAGAGATGCTGAAAGACCGACGAAATGCAAAAGAATTGTACATGCAGATAAAATCCGAGGTTGAACGCAGTATGGCTTATTTGATTAAGAAGAGGGAAGAAGACCCTTATAGGGGTATCATTGAAAGAACCGTATATCGTGCAGCTTTTGCTCCCACAGATCAAGTCCCAGCATTTGAACCAGAGCAACTGGTTTAGAATGGTAGATCATTTTATTTTTAACAAACCCGTCATTGTATACATGGAATGTCGTTTATGTATGATATATGTTATTCATAAAACAATATTGTTTTTGTACAAAATTTGTGTGAGCCTAATTTTATCGTCAAAGACATCAATATATGGTCTAGATATGCATCTGGTGGTACTTGGGTCTGAAAATGAAGAATTGAAAGATATGGTGTATTTTTTCATTGATGGTGCCTTGCAAAATAGAGGAAATTTAATTTTGTTAAAAATAAATTCCTCAATGATTCTGTTTCTTTCATCTTCTCGTAAAATTTATCATATTTTAATTAAATTTCAACTAAAAGAAGAAAAGGAAAAAAAAAAATCAATCTTGCTTGTGTGATATCGCTTGAACTTTCGGGAAAAAAAAAATTTAAATAAATAAAAATATACATCACTGTTGGTATTTTCTCAAGATTTAGCTGTGCATTGAAAAGTTTAAGTCACTGCAAAGTGCAAACCATGCACTAATGCACCGTATATTGATTGTCAAATTGGCCCTCTAACTTAGAAATTTCAAATATAAGGGTCTGAATTATGAACTGTTAAATCATCTTGTTCGGATTATGTGACAATATGTAATCTTAAATGAAAAAAGGTAATATTATTTGTTGAGGTTGAAATTCGCCGCGACCTGGTACGACACCGTTTCCTGCAAAACCAAAACGGTAAAGTCAAACACCGGTGTGGTGCCGGCCGTTGACCCTCCGACGATCAAGTTAGTAGGAGAGAAATAATTTTTTATAGTAATTTCCGTAGTAGGAGATCTTTTTTTGTGTACCTTATTCCCGAGTCGTCTTCGTATTTATAGTTAGTTCCCTTATTCTTGATAAGGGAATTTCATCGTCCTTAGCCCATGGAGTTTATCCCGTAGAAATCTTATCCTTGATAAAATTTGAACTTACCCCATGACAAATCTTATCCTTGATACAATTCGTCATCATTCTCATCCAATAGAAATGGTTATCCATATTATCGCTTGAAAGTTGAAGAGGGTCTGGCGACTAGTCAATACTTAATTACCTCTGTCATTAGGTCAAGATAGGTTAGGGTTATTTTTTCCTATCAGTTGCCCCCTATTTCTAAGTACGTTTTGGACCAAGAAAATACTTTATATATTTTATTTTTCCTTTTTACTACAAGCTCCTTCCATATTGTAGTAGGGCTCCTTTACAAGAACTTCACTGTTACTTGAAAAAGAATTTTTCTATAAATAAATATATATATTTATTTACCTCCATTTTTTTTTTTGGGTCTGAAATCCTTTAAACTGGATCCTAACTGTGAGTTTTTTGTGGATCGTTGTAGACACGTAATTGGGTCAATCGTCTCTACCGGGTTATCGGTGTAATTCCACAGTGGTTTCGCTATTTTCGCGATATCCAATATCTCATCATGTCCGTGCAGGAAAATAACTTGAATATTGAATCCCAATCTGAAGATTCAACCTCTGAAAGTGTCGAAGAACTTGATCCTGATTATGCTGACGAATCTGGTGTTGATTATTCCTCAAGACCAAGGACTGCTTTTTCCAAGCAACCTCCACGTGACGGAGAATCTTTAATTAAGGATGAGAATTTACAGAATTGTAGATTCAAATATTCCATTCCTTCATCTATTCACCTTTACAAACCCAAGCCAGACGATAAATGTTCTTCTATTCGTTTGGGCGAGGTATACTTTTTCGAGTTGACTTTTGCTGCGGGCTTGCGTTTTTCGATTCATCCATTTGTAGAAGAAATTCTTTCTTATCTGAAGATAGCTCCCTCTCAAATTGCCCTTAATTCTTGGAGAATTATTATAGGCTGTTTGATTGTTTGGGGAAGGTGTGGTAATGGTCGTCTAACCGTAAATCAATTCTTGAATTTTTATTATCCCAAGAAGAAAAATGATAACTTTTGGTACTTTCAGTGTCGATCAAGGAAGATATTCCTCATTGTTGCAGCTCCTGAAAATAATAACGGCTAGAAGAGTCGTTTCTTTTTTATTTCCGGTGCATACGGGAAATTTCCCAGTGTTTGGAGTAATTCAAACCCTGTAGGTATGATATATAACAATGTATATATATGTTTTTTTTTTTTTTTGTGAACAGTACCCGTGGGTGCTATTCCCGTGGGTACTATTCATGTGAATAGTACGCACAAATTTTTATTTTTTATTTTTACTGTAAACAGTACTCGTGGGTACTATTCATGTGAATAGTACTCACAAATTTTTATTTTTTTTTAAACTGTGAACAGTACCCGCGGGTACTATTCATGTGAATAGTACTCACAAAATTTATTTATTTATTTAAACTGTGAACAGTACCTGCGGGTACTATTACTCACAAAATTAAATTTAAAAAAAAAAAAACTGTGAACAGTCCCCACGGGAATAGTACTCACAAAATTATTATTATTTTTTTAAAACTGTGAACAGTACCCGCGGGTACTATTCATGTGAATAGTACTCACAAAATTAAATTTTTTTTTTTTTTTTTTAAACCTGTGAACAGTACCCGCGGGTACTATTCATGTAAATAGTACTCACAAAATATATATATATATATATATATATATATATATATATATATATATATTTAAGAGAATTGCGATTTACAATTCTGTTTCCCAGACTTTAAGGCGAAACCAGCTCTCTCAGCCCAAGAAAAAGAAAATGTTGATAACGCCCTTGCACACCCAGTGAAGACCTTTAGTGATCTTATGACAGAGGAAGCTCTAGAATTGTATGTACGAGCTACTAGCTCAACTGAATCCCACCCATTCAGAGAAAGGTAAGAAAAACAAAGGTACTTATACGTAAACTTACTAATTTTAGTTAATATTTTATTAAATATTTTCTTTACTACTCTTTATGTAAGCCAGAAACTCAGTAAAAGGCTCCTAGCCCAAGTCCGGTCAAGTAATCTTCCCTCTACTCTTGCTTCCAAGCAATTACGAAGGGTAGGAGAGCAAAATCATGGTAGATCTTCAAACCCTGGTGTGTTACCGGGTCCCACTCTTATATCTCTAGGTTTCAGTGGATTTGGCGAGGTTCCTATGAGTTTCGAGAGTTTTAGTTCGGTATCAACCAACTAAGCATTTTCCCAAGGGGAGTCAATTCTCGATAACGCTAATGTCGTGTATAATAGGCTACATAAAATGGTAGTAAAAGACGACGCTGCCAGATTGCAGAACCTGCCATCATCTGAGCTTTCAAGGAAATTTCTTCATCTAATTAGCCAAGTGAGATTTTGCCCTTATCATGTGCATCTTTTTCTTTTTCAACTATTTGCCACTATTTATTTATTTATGTATTGATTTATAGGGCACAACATACTCTGTTGTTATTACAAAAGAATATGAAAAACTTTTCCTAGAGATGGCTTCCCTCAAGGCTAAATACGAAGATGTTACTTCTATGCTTAAAAGAAGATGACTTGGCTAATGCGAAATTAAACTTTCAAGATGAGAAAGTGAGACTTACCAAAGAATACTTCGATAAGCTGGAATTTGAGAAGTTAGCTGCCGTGGAGAGCTTTAAGAATTCTAACGAGTTCAAGGTGCTCATAGCCAAGGCTTATTGTGATGGTTTTGACCAGTTCAAAGCTTTTGCCAACAAAGATCGTCCAGACATAGATTTTTTTATGTATGATATTCTGGCGGAGAGTGAAGAGGAAGATTGAACTCCATAGTAACAGTCATATATATATATATATTAGGGTTTTTTTTTTTTTTTTTTAGCATGTCGATCCCTTAGAACTGTTCAAAATATCTCTCAACTCAGAGAATAGTTGCTCTTCTTTTGACATCTCTCAACTTAGAGAATAGTTGTTTTTCTTTTGACATTTTGTCTTTCATGATATTGCTTCATACTCGTTACTTCCATATGCAGAATTTCTTTTACTTTTTCAGGCTTTACTCAGCCTGTCCTTCTTCTGAAGGAATGTCTTTTTACGAGCTTCGCCTAGCTCGTCCCTTTAGTAAGGGAATATTTCTTTTAATAAAGAAATTGACTTAATGCTTTACTAGACCTCTCGTGATTTATTAAATTCAGTAATAACGTAATCAGCAGTAGAAACACGTGAAATAAATACGAATTTTATTAAAGACTTATCGAAAACAATATTTGATAGTCGAGCATTAGCATCCATTAAACATTGGTCTGCTTTATTGAAGCTAAAAACATACTATCACTTTTAAAAGTGCGACAATAAGACATAGCCTGTACCTACTGGTAATATTTCTTTAAATGTTCTGCATTCCATGGGTGGAGAAGTTGGCTCCCACCAAGTGTCTCTAACCAATATGCCCCCGGTCTGTTGCACTGGATTACTCGATAGGGGCCCTCCCAGTTGGGAGCTAACTTTCCTTCCCCTTTCACCATAGTAGCCGGGGTAACCTCGCGAAGCACCAGGCCCTCTAGCTCGAACCTCCTTAGCTTGACCTGGGCGTTGTAGTACTTGGATACCATCCGTTGGTAAGCTGCAACCTTGATTTGGGTCTGCTCTTTTTTTTCTTCTAACAAGTCCAAGTTTAACCGTAGTTCCATCTCGTTCTGTTGAGGTTCAAAATACTTGGTTCTGAAAGTAACAACCTTTGTTTCTACCGGGATCACAGCTTCACTTCCAAAAGCTAAACCAAAAGGGGTCTCCCTAGTGGGGGTTCTTACGGTAGTGCGATAGGCCCATAAAACTCCGGGTAGTTGTTCAGGCCACAAGCCCTTGGCCTTTTCTAGGCGTGTCTTGATCATCTTTAGTATTGTCCTATTCGTGACCTCAACTTGCCCATTGGCTTGGGGATGAGCAGGAGAAGAGAAATGAACTTTGACCCCAAGTTCATTACAAAAATCAAGGAACTGCTCACTTTTAAACTGCTTCCCATTATCGGTCATAATTACCCTTGGTGCTCCGAACCTACAGATTATTGTCTTCCAGAAAAACTTTTTTACTTCATTCGCTCCAATATAAGCTAACGGCTCAGCCTCCACCCATTTGGTGAAATAATCGATAGCCACAATTGCGTATTTAGTTTGTCCCTTCCCTTGGGGTAAGGGGCCAATGAGGTCCGTCCCCCATTAGGCAAAAGGCCATGGCCCTGTAAGAGGGGTTAACTCTTCTGCTGGTCATTTCGGGACATTGGCGAATCTCTGGCACTTGTCACATTTCCTCACAAACTCAAGCGAATCTTTCCTCATAGTAGGCTAAAAGTATCCTTGTCGGATAGCTTTATGCGCTAGTGATCTGCCCCAGCATGGTTTCCACAAAGGCTTTCATGTATATCCTTTAGAATGTAATTCGCCTCATCTATGGAGACACAATGCAAGTAGGGTAGAGAAAATCCCTTCTTGTAGAGAACCCCTTCAATGAGGCAATATTTTGCTGCACACATCCTGATCTTTCGTGCTTCCATGCGATCCTGGGGTAGCTCTTCATTCTCTATGTACCTGATAATGGGTTTTGCCCATTCCATACCTTGGATCACTTGGTGTATTTTCTGTGGCCAATCCCAAACTATGCTAGGCTCATCCAAATGTTCCACAGGTATAGCTTTATCCTCCTCTGCTGCGGTTGCTAGTCTGGCTAAAGCGTCTGCTTGACCATTATCTTCTCGGGGAATCTGATGAATGGAAAACTTTTTAAAGAAGCCTTTGATATCTTCTATCTTATGCAGATAGGTCTTCATCTTCTCATCCTTTGCTTCATATTCCCCCTGGACTTGTCCAGTTATTAGTTGAAAATCAGTATACGCTATTAGTTGCTCAACTTCTAGGGCTTTAGCCATCATGAGGCCTGCCAGGAGGGCTTCATATTCCGCCTCATTGTTGGTTGCTTTAAACCCAAACCTGATAGCGTATTTAATGCATTCCCCCTCTGGGGAAACAAGTACTAGCCCCGCCCCACTTGCACGGGCGTTGACCGATCCATCCACATACAATGTCCAAGTAGATTCAGTTTCTTCTTGTTCATCTACGCCGTGCTCGTGCCTATCTTCTGATGTGAATTCTACTATAACATCTGCCAGTACTTGAGCTTTTAAGGCCGTTCTGGGTTTGTATTGGATATCAAACTCTCCAAGTTCTACTGACCACTTCATGAGTCGCCCCGAAGTATCAGGTTTGCGGAGGACTTGCCTAAGTGGTTGGTCTGTCAATACTATTATGGTATGTGCTTGGAAGTAAGGCCCGAGTTTCCTTGCAGAGATAACTAGGGCAAGGGCCAACTTTTCTATCCTTGGGTACCTCTCTTCTGCCCCTCTGAATGCACGGCTAGTATAATATACTGGCTTTTGGATTCCATCCTCTTCGCGGACTAAGGCTGAACTTACTGCCGATGGAGAAACCGCCAAGTACAAATACAACTGCTCTATTTGCATTACCCGTGATAGTAACGGTGGTGAAGTGAGATACTCATTCAGTTCTGTAAAAGCTTGCTCACACTCAGGTGTCCATCAAAAAGCTTTCCTGAGCACACGAAAAAAAGGCAGGCATTTATCCGTTGCCTTGGAAATCAACCTATTCAGAGCGGCGATTCTTCCTGTCAATCTTTGAAGTTCCTTAGTTGATGTTGGAGACCGCATGTTGAGAATTGCTTGGATTTTCTCGGGGTTGGCCTCTATCCCTCTCCTGCTTACCATGTAACTAAGGAATTTCCCTGAGGAGACACCAAAGGCACATTTGTCTGGGTTGAGTTTCATTTGGTATTTCCTGAGGACTTGGAATGTCTCCTGTAGATCAACTAGGTGATCTTGAGCTTTTAAGCTTTTTACCAGCATGTCATCTACATTTACCTCCATATTCCTTCCGATTTGATTCTTGAACATCAAGTTGACTAGCCGCTGGTATGTTGCACCAGCATTTTTAAGCCCAAAAGGGATCACCTTGTAGCAATACAAACCTATGTCCGTGACAAAAGAGGTCTTTTCTCTATCTGGTGGATGCATTAAGATTTGGTTATATCCCGAATATGCATCCATGAAACTGAGGAACTCATGGCCAGTCGTTCCTTCTACTAACATGTCGATTCTTGGCAGAGGGAAGCTATCTTTGCGGCACGCCTTATTTAAATCGGTAAAGTCTACGCACAACCTCCATTTTTCATTGGCCTTTTTTACCAAAACAACATTGGCCAACCAGTCGGGATAATTGACCTCTTGGATGAAATCAGCTTTCAGAAGCTTGTTCACCTCTTCTGATATAGCCATGTTCCTCTCCGCGGCAAATGTTCTTCGTTTTTGCCTGATAAGTTTGACTGTGGGATCCGTGTTTAATCGATGCTCGATTGTAGCTGGATCAATACCAGGCATGTCTTCATGTGACCATGCAAACACATCTTGATTCTGTCTGAGGAACTGTACAAGAGTATTCATGAAGTCTAAGGGGAGTAGAGACCCTATCTTCACCTTTTTTGTTACGTCATGGTCATTTAAGCATATCTCCACCAGGTCCTCAATTGACTTGGCTCGATCTCGCTCATGTTCTTCAATTTCTTCGACAACCAAAGCCTTTTACTGCTTCTTTTCTCTCAGAGATGCAACATAGCATTCTCTGGCAGTGGTCTGATCTCCTCTTAGTTCGCCTACGCCCTGCTCTGTAGGGAAACGCATCAAGAGGTGATAAGTCGAAGTGATTGCCCTTATCGAGCTTAAGGTAGTTCTTCCTAGGATAACATTGTAAGCAGATGGGCAATCCACCACCAGGAAGTCTACCATAACAGTAACTTGTTTCGGGCTGGTTTCTGTAGTGACATGAAGAATGACCGCTCCCAGAGGGTAGACCTTATCTCCCGTGAATCCCACCAATGGTGATCTAGTAGGTCTGAGTTTCTCCTTACCAATATTCATTTTGCTGAATGCATCAAGGAAAATGACATCAGCCAAACTTCCATTATCCACCAAGATCCGTCGAGTAGTATAGTTAGCGATCATCATGGTGACAACGAGAGGGTCGTCATGGGGTTGTTGCACATCCTTAATATCTTCATCTAAGAATGTGATAACAGGATCACCTAGACGTGGCATTTATCGGTGTGGATTCTGTATTCCAACTTTGCAAACTTCAGATGAGTTTCGCATTCTCCTGGCATAGGCCTTATAGGCTGAGCTTGATTCTCCACCACCTGCACATCCCCCAGCTATGACCCTGATTTCTCCCATTGGTTGTTGATCAGGGAGGCGGTTATCTCGGCCTGCTCTTGGTAGATTAAAGTAGGTTCTGTCATTCCCCACCATAAATTTTCACAAGTGCCCCCTTCGGATTAAAGTCTCAATCTGATCCTTGAGGTCGAAGCAATCCTCTGTGGCGTGCCCATAGTCTTTATGGATCCTACAATACTTATCACGAGGTCTCCTCGCCGGGTCTGACTTCAATTTTGGTGGCCACTTCAGATATGGTTCATCCTGGATCTACAGAAAAACTTGATCTATTGGCATATTTAAAGGAGTGTAATTTGTATATCTCTCCGCGCTCTTATAGCGAGATGCCCTTTCATTCTGGTTGATCATAGGTTTCTTATACTTGGTTTCCTTTTCATCTTTGGTTATCAGAGCCAGCCTTTTCTTGCCTGCCTTCTTATTATCCCCTTCTTTCCCCTTTCTTGCCATCATTGCATTTTCATCATTCATATGTTTTTTAGCTCGAACCAATAACTCGGCCATGCTGGTAGGGGGTTCTTCTGATAAAGAGAAGAGAAATCTCGAGGTTTAGAGTCCTCCCATAAAGGCGGCTAAAGCCACCTTGTCATCCGCTTCATTCACCTGCAACATTTCCGTATTAAAACGACCAATGTAGTCTCGCAGTGACTCTCCTTTCTGCTGCTTTACAATAAGAAGGTAGGTAGCCGACCTTCTATGCTTCTGGCCAGCAATGAAGTGTCCCACGAAACGCTTACTCAATTCTTCAAAGGTTTCGATGGTCCTTGACTTCAGCTTGTTAAACCACACTCGTGCTGATCCTTTGAGAGTTGTTGGGAAAGCCCTGCACATGATCTTATCTGGCATCGCGTGCAAATGCATTAGTGCTTGAAAAGTCTCCAAGTGGTCGATGGGATCTTTAGTTCCGTCGAAATTCTCAATTGAGGGCATTCTAAATTTGCTCGGCAAGGGGCATTTCATAACCGAGGGACTGAACGGCAAGTTGGTCTTCTGCACCAAACTATCTATGGCTGCAATACCTTTTCCCTTTATGACCTGCATCACATCCTCTATCTTTGCCTTGAGATCTTGTATCTCTGTGTCAACGTGGGAAATCTCCTTTGTCTTTTCAACGACAGTTGTGTTTTCATGAGGTCGGGAACTCTGTGGAAGAGATGGGTGGATCACTTCTCTATGTCGGTTCCCTACCTGGCTTTGTTCTACTTTGGTCTTATGTCGAGAAGGATGATTATCCTACCCTTCAGGATTCCCATTACCTCTATTCGGGTTCGAGAGATCTTGTCGTGGCAAGTTCTGTTGAACCGGTGGAACAAGGTGTTGCAAGATTGCTACATTTTGCTGGATCAACTGGTCCATACCCTGATTTAGAGTTTGGACCTGTTGTTCCAACGCTGCAAGCCGCTCCTGGTCATTTGGGATGTCTAGGTTTTCACCCGACTCTTCCCTTTGACCAGATCCGTGTAACGATGTTCCTTCGGTGACCATACCGGATCGCAAACGTATCTACCCAACTGAGTATTAATATAAGGGAATTGTCGTTCCCACAGACGGCGCCAACTGTTGAGGTTGAAATTCGCCGCGACCTGGTATGACACCGTTTCCTGCAAAACCAAAACGGTAAAGTCAAACACCGGTGTGGTGTCGGCCGTTGACCCTCCGACGATCAAGTTAATAGGAGAGAAATAAATTTTTATCGTAATTTCCGTAGTAGGAGATCTTTTTTGGTGTACCTTATTCCCGAGTCATCTTCGTATTTATAGTCACTTCCCTTATTCTTGATAAGGGAATTTCATCGTCCTTAGCCCATGGAGTTTATCCCGTAGAAATCTTATCCTTGATAAAATTTGAACTTACCCCATGACAAATCTTATCCTTGATACGATTCGTCATCATTCTCATCCAATAGAAATGGTTATCCATATTTATCGCTTGAAAGTTGAAGAGGTTTGGCGGCTAGTCAGTACTTAATTACCTTTGTCATTAGGTCAAGATAGGTTAGGGTTATTTTTCCCTATCATTATTCTCCTTTATTGTTTCATTAAAATACCAAAACAAACAAAAAGAAATTTCTCCAATAAACGTTAAATGCAAAATCTTGAACTCATGCGCTCAAAGAGTCAACAAGACATATCTAACCAGTGCATTGCAAAAATAGTTTCACTATAAAAAAAATAAAAATCCTTCTAGCCTAATCTATCCAAATCTTTTTAAGCATTCACAATGCAGTAACTTTTTTTTTTTTTTTTTATCCTCACTCCTAAAATGATGTTTGTCTATAAAGATAGTAGGTTCAGTGGTGAACTGGTGATATGTTTTGCTCAAACTTAATCAAAACTTTAAAGATTGTAGTCTAGTGATATTTTTTTGTTTTTCAAAGTAGAAGGTTAAAGTTCAAAGAATCAAATCCCTACTGGGCAAGTGAATATGTGTGAGTGTATTTAATGACATAGTAAAATAATAATAGTAATAAATCTATAAGAGTTTAGAAATATGTTACATAGAGATTTGATTGTGTTTGTACCCAAGTGACCTATGGTTTAAGACATACGGATAAAACACATGTATGACATGATACAAAGATACCATAATATGAATAAAAATAAAAAATAAAAAATAAAAATTTAATGAATATGTCAAAAATTAATAATATAATATATTATTATTATTATTATTATTATTATTATTATATACATATAAAATATTTTTATCTCATTTTATCGGTGTAATCATAAATGAAATGACTAACTTGATGTAGCTTGGAACTATATGTTGGTCGTATTTGTTTTGAGTAATAGTATCAAAATAGCTCTTTCAAGATAAGTATTGTTTTATTAACCATGTGATTGAAATACTAATTAAACAACTTGTTTCACTTTTCACGAATCTCAAAAACTATTTTAATTCAATGGTTAATAAATAGAAAGAGCTCGTGTTTTGTCACGAGAGAATTCTCTTGGTAGTGTTACTAGTTTGGGTAAAGTACAGTCATACCCACTCAGGTTTGGCAAAAGGATACTCAGAGGAAACTTACTTGTTTTTTGGACAAAGACACCCCCTGAATGTTCAAAAATGGACAAAGACACCCATTTACATGAAAAGTTGACCAAATTACCCTTTGACTGTTTATGAGACTTTTTTAACTTTACAATTTAATAAATTGGACCAATCTACCCTCATGAATAATTTATGCATAAAAAAAAAGTAAAAAAAAAAACTTTATATAGTTCACTTTTTTTTTTGTTATTTATTTTATAAATGTCTCAACTTCTTAAAAATGTAAACGTCTAAAATAATTTTTTGATTCAATACATATATTTCAAATAAATTATATTTTATTATTACTTATTTTCTTTTTCTTTTTTTTTTAAAAATTAAGATGCTTAATTCTTTCATCTAAAGAAATTAAACCAATCTCTTTTCCTTAAAAATAAAAAATATGGTACCAGTTTAATTTTATGTATCTTAAATTATATTTCAAATATTATGCATTTCCCAACATAAAATAAAATAGATACCAGTATAACTTTATGCATGCCTTTGTTTTGTGTTTTTTTTTTTTTTTTCTCCTTTGTTTTATTATTATTTTTCCCCTTTGTTTTACTATTTTTTTTCCCTTTGTTTTACTATTTTTTTTCCTTTATATTGAGAAATGCATAATATTTGATATATAATTTAAGATACAAAAAGTTATACTGGTACCATATTTTTTTATTTTTAAGGAAAAGAGATTGGTTTAATTTTTTTAGATGAAAGAATTAAGCATCTTAATTTAAAAATAAAAAAGAAAAAGAAAAGAAGTAATAACAAAATATAATTTATTTGAAATATATGTATTGGATCAAAAAATCATTTTAGACGTCTACATTTGTAAGAAGTTGGAACATTTATAAATAAAAAAAATAAAAAAAAAAGTGAACAATATAAAGTTTTTTTTTTTTTTTTTACTTTTTTTTTTATGCATAAATTGTTCATGAGGGTAGATTGGTTCAATTTATTAAAATGTAAAGTTAAAAAAGTCTCCTAAACGGTTAAAGGGTAATTTGGTCACTTTCTCGTGTAAAGGGGTGTCTTTGTTCATTTTTAAACCTTCAAGGGGTGTCTTTGTCCAAAAAACAGGTAAATTTCTTCTAAGTGTCCTTTTGCCAAACCTCAAGAGGTGTGTCTGTACTTTACCCTACTAGTTTATTTTCTAAAATTTTATATTAATTTTTGGGTAAAGTACATTAACACCCCCTGAGGTTTGCCAAAAGGACACTCAGATGAAACTTAGCCTATTTTGAGACAAAGGCACCCCCTCAAGTTTCATACAGATATCAAAGACACCCCAATGGTAATGAATTGACATTTTTGCCCTTTGAACTTTATATTGACCAATTTGAAGGTTGAAATTACATTTCTAACCTTTACTCACAAACCAATCCTTTTTCTTCCTTCTCCAATCGTCGTCTTAAACCCATGATTTTTTAAAAGTAATATAATAATTTTTGCAGCTTTATATATATATCAAACTCCTCTCCACAGCCCGTCGCCCACCGTTGTCGTCGCTCCATCTCAGCCGACCTCACCGTTCCGAGCGAAGCCACAACCTCACCGCCATGAGTCATTCACGGCCGAGTCAGCCAACTTCTCCACAGCTGTACCGAGCCCATCACCGTCCCGCCGGTTGCCATCATTCGAAGCCGCAAGCTCACAGCCGAACCTGTCCACCGCCGCAGCTTATCGCTGTTGCCGTCACTTTACCACCGGGAATAACCATTATAAACACTGCCGATTCAATTCCAAGCTTGCCGGCTGTTCCCCTCACCAGCCGACCTCTCCACAGCCGACCCCTCCATCGCCTGTCAGACCATCACGACTGAGCCCTCCACCGGCCGATCTTGCAGCTGCCATCACGCCGTGAACCACCCATCGCGGCTGAGTTCACACCACCGTCCAAAGCCTCCTTGCTCGCCGGCCCATGCCGCCATCTCCATAACGGAACCATCCAAGGCCGAGCTATTCACCACCGTTCCTCACCGACTTAATCCTTGAGTTGCCGTGAACTTTCTGCTCTCTGGTTGTGGATCGAGACAATACTTGGTATTTGGACATTGCAACAAATTTATGTATATATTATATATATATACACACACACAATAATTTTTGCCGCCGCCGCCGAGCAGAGCATCTCTACCGTGGGTGGGTTCATCACTGCCAAGCAGATCACCTCCACGGCTCCACCATGGGTGGGTTCATCACCGCTTAGTAGAGCCCTGCCGGACAATTTCACGATTACGAGTATATATATATATTTGCTATATCGGTGTATAGAGAGAGAAAGGAGAAGGGCAATTAGGTCATTTAATTATTTTTGATATTTTACTATTAAAATTAATCAAATAATGTAGGGTAAATTAGACTTTTCACACATTTTTAGGCTCTGTTTGGCTGTCAAATATGACAAGGGGGTGTCTTTGTCCTAAAATAAGCTAAGTTTCATATGTGTGTCCTTTTGGCAAACCTGAAGGAGTGTTAGTGTACTTTACCCTTAATTTTTTAAGTAACTCGTAAGAGCATTTTCATTGGGTTTGCAAAAAGTAGTCCCGAAAATTAGGGTCATGAGATGGATCTTGGTTTTTAAAGAGTAGGGTCGCGATCGCGCAAGCCTTTTTTTTTTCAAAGGTCCAAAATTTTAAACTAGGCAACAGACTTAAGGGTGTGTTTGCCCCAATAACTCCCAACCATCCCCAATTTTTCAACATTGATACTCCCAACCTTCCAGAAAGTCAAAGGTTACCGGAAATTCTAATTAGTCCATGGCCAAAGATGAGCCTTTATGTTCTGCATGTTTGATCTTTAGCTTTAATTTGGTAATCGGTTCGGACCAACAGATGTCGAAGTTATAAACTGAATTCACACAAAAATGCACAACATCTTGGTATTCCATTTTACCCAAAATAGCAACGCTTTGTTGAATTGTTAGTTTATCATCTAACAAAAAATTATCAATTTTTTTGGATGTGTGGCCCAGATTGAAATGAACCCGACCAGTGACTACAACAATGATAATACAGTAAGTTCTTTACTCTATTAAATTTAAATCGTAAATATTTAAAAAATTCAACTTATAATTATTGTTATTTTTTTCGTTTAGATGATAACAACTAAGCATCTCTACGCTAGGCAAGCAAACATGGAATTTAAGTTACATAGCTGTTGGAAATTTTGAGGCACAACAAATGGCATTCACATTGTGTCGATCAACAACGGAGAAACAAAAAGAAACAACAACTCAAGAAGATGAGTGGTATCGACATTTATGTTAATGAGCCTTTTGGTTACTCAAACTCATCCTACTCCATCAAGTAATACAGTGACGGCATGAACTTCAATTGAAGAATTGGTACACATCGGCGAAGATGATTTACCCAGTGTTGAAGAATCTCAACCATTACAGCGACCACACGGACGAAAAGTGGCATAGCAAAGCCGAAATAGAAATAAATATATGGGCCAATTATAAAATTTATTCATTAGTAGTTTTGATTATGCAAAATCTCCTTATTAGTCTCAATCTCAAAATCTTGCGGCCGGTCAAATAACACGAGAAACACGCTTGGCAGAGAAATAGAAGACCAGACGAATGGAACTTAAAAATAAATATATAGTTGAAAAGATGGAGATTGTACAGAGAGATCCACAATCGATGCCAACACTAGCAGGGAAAACATAGCTTATGGAATGACAAAAGGAATTATTAGAATGTATGCATTAACATTATAGCTCAAGCTTTTCATAGGATTTTTAATCATTAGGATATTTAATTTCTTAATCCATAATGAATATTATATTGTTTAATTTCATTTTAAAATTAATTTACAAATTTGAATTATTTGCAAATATATCGGTTTGGTTGAAGAATATTGTTGTTAGGAAATAGTACAAAAAAATAATTTCATCATTTATAATCCAAAAAAAAACCATAACATAGTAAAGATTCTATTACGTAAAATTTAATAACATATTAAAAGCATAAAAATGCAACATAAATTAAACGTTTTCATCACCAAAGCGGTTTCACAATTTTTTTTTATCAAATCTTTTATCAACCATGTATTTGTCTTTATATTGTGAATCTGGACTTGACAAGAGTATACATGTGCTGCTAAAACTGATGGGTCTTGACATAAAGTGTGAATTAGGATTGTCTCCTCCAATGGTGGTATCTATCTTCCAATATTGGCGTGGTGCTCATCTTCAATTATCATGTTGTGAAGGACGTTTTCATTACGAGACACAAGTTCCCTTTCTCCCAAAAGCGTATTGGTCACTGATTTATTGTCCACTTATCTACATGATCCCAAAGTTGGTTCCACATCTTTCCTGTAGGCATCTTGTCTTGAGCAAATTTTTTTATTATTTTTCAGTAGTTGGGTGTGGGATGGTCTGCATCAAAGTCATTCACTTAGAGTATATACCATCAGATAGGTAATACCCCATTTTATGGTGATTCTCATTCACCAAAAAAATTAACCGAAAGCAGTCGAACAATGACGATATTGTTGAATATCGGGGAATGATCTAACACATTCACATTATTGTGTGAACCTGACTTTCTAAAGAATTCATACCAAATCCATAAATATTGTGAGGTTATTGCCTCCAATATAAAAGTAGGTTTATGGGAGTCCATTGTGCATGCCATGACATGCCACTGGGCAATTCTTCCTCCCAATGCATGCAGTCTATAAAACCAAGCATGCCCGAGAATCTTTTCTCCTCCCCTTCTTGAAGGTGCTATGTTGGCTTCATTAGGTGGGTGCACGTACTCCTCCCCACCCAAAACAACAACATTACAAAATGCCACCATGATTTCAACAGCAGTGCCCTTGCCAATTTTAATATATTTGTTATAGTGATCGACTATACAACCATATGCGAGTATACGTATTACAATTGTCATGTAAAATATAACCCCAAATTACTTATCGCATCCATTTTTGGACTACGTAGTCATCATAAGCTTTAACATTATCTATGATACGAAGAAATAATTCTCGTCGCATCCTGAATCACCTTTGAAAGTACTTTGGTGGATATGTACAATTCTCGTCAAAATAGTCTTTCATTAGCTGAGGGTGGCTTCCTTCTTGGTCAGATGAATGTACCACCTCTTGCACGGTTGAAAGACTTGCTCTACTATCTCTGACTCATTGAATTCAAAACCAAATTGTAAGCGTCTTAATTTTGTTTGAATCAACGCGGTAATAGGTCATCTGATGAGGAGGATGACAAAAAAGATGAAGAACAAAGAAAAAGATCATGATTATAATGCCATTGGAATTTTGAGATTGAATGAGTTGAAAAATGATAATTTGCTAAATGTAGTGATATTATTAGGTAAGCAAATGAGTGTTTATATAAGATGAAAAATATAACCGCTGCAGACATAGATGTTGGAAAAAAGTAAAAAACAAAAAAATATGGAGTAAAAAAATAAACATTAAAAAATAAAAAATATTATTTTTGGAGAGCAAAAGCATACAGTGGCACACTCGCTAGCCAAAATTTGAAGAGCCCTAAACATTGACGTAACTATTAAAAAATGATGATGTGGCAACTTTGGAGAACCGTGGAGATGCTCTAACATAATTTCAAGCAATTAAAGTGATTCGTTAGACCCATCCAAAATTGTAAGTCAAACATTACTACTCTATTTTAAATTGCATTAAATTTCATTTACTCTATTATATATATATATATATATATATATATATATATATATATATATATATATATTACAAAACCACTCCATCGTGTCAACTGTCTCAAACATATCTCTTTAAAATTAAAATATATTTAGAACACTTATGTTGCGTTTGGAGTGCTGAAATGGAATGGAATTGAATGACCATTTTTATTCTATTGTTTGATTGTAGATATGAAATGTGTAGGAATGGAATGATAATAATCATTATAGTGTTTGGTCTTAAAATTTAGAACGAAATAAATTTCAAATTAAAATTTTCAAAATATCCCTCTTAGTAACAAATAAATTAAATTAACAAAATGATATTATTGTATAATTTTTCAAAAATAAATGGTGGTCGTGGCAGTGGTGGATGGTGGTGAAGGTGAAAAGCGGTAGTGGTGTGTAGGTGGTGGTGTTGGAAGGCTGTGGCAATAGTGTTGTGGTGGTGGTAGAAGGATATAGTGGTGTAGGTAGTGGTGACGAAAGTCAATGAAGGTGACTGTGGTGGTGGAAGGCGGTGGCGATGATGGTAATGGAAGCTGATAGCGGTGGCGGCGGTGGTGGTTGAAGGTGATGGAAAGCGGTGGGCAGTAATGAAAGTCGGTGGTGTTGGAAGGCGGTGGTAGTGGTGGGTGGTAGTGGTGGAAAGGCAGATGTGGTTATGATGGAAGATAGTGGTGGTTTTTGGACTTGCAAGTTTTTTGGGAAGTTAGATTTTTTTAAAAAAAATTACTTGGGAATGGAATGGTGGTTTAGTTATGAAATATATTTTCATTCTATGGCCATTTTCACTTTAAATTACATACTAAACAAAAGAATCGTTAGAATAGACATTTTATTTTATTTCAGGATACCAAACATAATATTATTATAATAATATTTAAGACGTGTTCAAACCATATTTCATTATCATTTCTGATTGAGTCCAGAAAAAAAGCTTATAAAGAAAAAATTATTGTATGGTCTCAAATTATAATTTCAAATCAATCACAAATTGATATTTAAGTATTTTAACACCTAAATAAACATGAAAAAACATTTAATTGGATTACATGTAACTGAAACATTTTTCATTCCGTGCAATAACAAATTGACATTTAAGTATTTAACACCTAAATAAACATGGAAAAACATTTAATTGAATTACAGGTAACTGAACCATTTTATTCTGTGTACATAATAATGTCGTTGTCCGAACATTACCTAACGCTCCTTATTTCGTAAAATATCATTTAACTTTCATTAAAGTTGATTAGCTGTTGCCATGACACCCCTTTTGTAATTGATCCAAGTCACCACTCCAACTCGCGTAATCACCGTCGGATTAACTGGGACCCAAAACTCCGACGGTCCACAATAACTGTGACCATTCGTTTCATGCTCGAAGGTGACGATAGCGAGACTCTTCGGACAAATGGACTTTTTTGGCTTTTTGCAGAGTATCGTTTACCACACCACACCACACCACACCAAAATTTTCTCACTTCCCGCCCTCCCGCCTCCTCAATTGAAATCCTAGAGAGAGAAAAGAAGAGAGAGAGAGAGTGAAGACAGTAGGTGAATGTTGTACAGATTGAAATCCTAGAGAGAGAAAATAAGAGAGAGAGAGAGAGAGAGAGAGAGAGAGAGAGAGAGCACTTGTATGTAGTACCCTGAAACTGAGAGAGAGGGGGAGAGAGAGAGATGTGGAAGAGCTCTCTGAGCTCTTCTCGTTCGAGCTTCTCTGGCCGAGATGGATACACCAGTGAAGACCACTATAGGCACTCCAATTTCTAATTTCGAGGTGATTTGATCTCTCTGACCTTAACTGTAGTATCAATTTCCTTATCTTTCACACAATATTTCACAATTTTCCATTTTCTGAAGCTTTTTTTATTTATTTTATCTTTACTCTTTCGATGTGCTTCAATTCTCCAGAATTTGTCATTAGGGTTTGTTTATGTGATTGAAGTACCTTATTGTGCTTGTCCCTTATCTTCTTGTACAAATTTTCCTAAATTCTTACTTGTCTCTAACCTGAATTGTCTCAATTACTTATCTTTCACACAATTCTATCCCAAATTTCCATTTTTTGAAGCCATTTTTTATATTCACCCTTTCACTATGTTTCAATTTCATGAATTTCACACTAGGGCTTTTCTTTTGTAATTGAGGTACCGGATTGTGCTCCTCTCTTATCTTCTTCTACAAATTTCCCCAAATGCCTACTTGTCTCGAACCTTAATCGTCTCAATTTCCTTATCTTCCACTCAATTTTATGACAAACTTTCAATTTCTGAAACTCTTTTGATATTTACCCTTTCGGCATGCTTTAATTTTCCTGAATTTCTCACTAGGGTTTTGCTTTTGTAATTGAGATCCCTTCTTGTGCTTGTGTCTTATGTCACAACAATTATTTATTTATTTAGTTTGATTCCGTGTAAACAATTTTCATATGCAGGATTCGCCAGTCTTTAATTATCTCAACAGTCTTTCTCCTATTAAGCCAGTCAAGTCCATACCCACCACCCAGACTTTCAACTCCCTCAGTTTTGCATCCCCTCCATCGGTGTTTACTTCACCATGTATCAATTCTCACAAGGAAACTAGATTCTTCAAAAGGTAAAGTTATTCGTCTCAATTTGCTGTGTTGAATCAAGATGAAAACTGTACCAGTTTTTCAATTATCAAATGTTTCATCTTTGAATTTTCTGTTGTCAGGAATCACTTTACAGATCTGTCCAAACCTGAGTTCTCTGACTTTGGAACTGAAGGCAGTACAAGTGAAGGCATTCCAGATGCTGTTCAACCATCTGAATTGTGCACCGAGCAACTGGGATGTCTTAGTCCTGGGAATCCAACTAGAGAAATTACCTTGGAGACATGTAATGAGCACTCGGAATTAGCTCTAGAATTTCCAAAACCGCTGAAATATGGTTGTGGTCACCATGACAATTTCACGTCTCACAATGGTATTGAAACAGATACTGACAGTATATCATTGCCTTGTGATGTTATTAAAACAGATACTGCATGTGAAACGGCAGGAACACCGGCATCACTTGTTCAAATTGATAGGGATTGCTCACAAGAGAGACACTGTTCATTACAAAGTGATACAGAATTGGGTCAAAATTTTCAGGTGGAGCAAACTGAAGAAGCAGCAGGATGCGACTGGGAGCATTTTTCAGATGCTTCTGATCTGTTAATATTTGATTTAACAATTCTTCAAGAGAGCTCCGAGGGGCAAGATTACATATCAGTAGATACGCATACGACCAATTGTATTTCAACTATATTGCAACACTCGCGTAATACTATCAATGACTTGCAAAGAACAGAATTTGTTGATCCTGCTAGTTCACTTGAACAACATGATGAAGTGCACAGAACACAATCAGGAAGAGTTGCAAAGCCGAGGAAAACAGATCAAGCACCAGAAATTCTTTCTAGCACTCTTCTGGAAGAGCAAATCACCAGTGATGAAATTGTGGAAGTTGATGGCAAATCAATTGCTGAAGTGGATGAGAGGGAAGCGAAGTGCATTCACTCTAACAGCAAGGTAAAACTTCTTAGTATTAATTTGTTTGTAATATATAGGAAGCTTTCCCAATGTATTTTGCGGTAGTAATTACTTGGACCCCGTTATGTTAGTTATATAAGATGGTGCTTCTTTGTCTAGATTTTTTTACTATTACCTCAAAATTTTGTTTCTGCTCGGAAGGTTCATTTTGCATTTATTCTAAGTAGTCAGTTATAATGGTCCAGGTAGATGATATATGTCTAGCATATGTACTTCTAAAGAAGAACTTTTGACAGTGTACATTGTTTCAGACAATATAATCCTCCAACATGCCAGGATATTAGTCAAACATACTTGAGAGTTGAGATGCTTCCATAGACTTAATATTGGATACATGGCCTGCACATTCATTTGACATGTAACAAAGTTGTTTTGTTTTAAGATTAAGAGAAGAAATAACTAAAAGAAAACAAAACAACTTTGTTACATGCCAAATGAGTTGGACGACAATTTTACCTGTCCTGACGGGCATTACACATGCACCAGCCCTACTAATTTGGTTTTGAGTGTGTTCTAATCAGGCTAAGGGCAGGTTTGGAGAGGAGGGTTTATTATTGCCCTGCCCTGGACCCACTTCAATTAGTTAAAAATATATTTCAATCATCAATCAACTTTTTTTTTTTTTTTTTTTTTTTCTTTTTCATTCTCTTTTATGATCTTTTAGATTTCTATTTCCAAAATTCAGAAACTTATCCAAATAAGTATAAAGTGCTTGTTTGATTAAAAAAACGAATTTATTTCGGTTAAGTCATTTTTAAAAAAATACACAAGACAGGATTGTCTGCGAGTTTGGATATAGGTTATTAGGGATTGGGGTGGTCTGCCCCAAACCCACCTTGGTGCCATCCCTTAAAATGAGGATGGCGATTTTGAAGAAAACAAATAGTAGTATTAACAGTGGCATTAGATGGAGGCATACTGTGAACCTAAATTGGAAAGAGAAAACACATTTCATAGTCACACTCCAAAACATTAATCTTCTACCTATCCTATTCTTGTTTGACTACCAAAGAACTTTGCCTATAGGAAAGCTACACAATTGATTTTGCTTCAGCACATTGCAATCTGTATGCTCCAGTGTGCTTATTTGAATTTTTTATTAGGTCAACATCACCATAAAACTTCCAGTACCTGGAACAGTAAATGGATCAATGCTTGCACTTTGTATAACATTCAGTTGAGTTTATTTAGATCTGGAACAGATTTTTGACACCATGAATTGTGTAAAGTTTGAAACTTTGAATGACTGCTTCATAATGTACAACTGTAGTTCAGATCAAGTAGGGAAGCAAATCGTTAGTCACCTTTTGCATGATTTCCTGATTTTGATTGCAACTAACAATTCTTCCTGATACTTATGATGATTTTAGAGCTCAAAGTATTGATGCTTCTTAACTATAATAATTTTTGCTACATCTTACTTGAAATTATGCGGTTTCTACTCAATTTACCATGGACAGGGAGCTTTCTATTAGTGTGTTGCAATTTTTTATTTTTGGTTTTTACTATATTAATCAACAGTTATTTGCAAGTTTATTGTTATTTTTCTCCTGTATGCCTGCATATGTGCACATTCACATGGATGTTTATGCGCATGCTATTGTTGAAGATATTATTTAATTATTCAAGTAATATATGAGTTTTTTTTTTTATTTTTTTTTTCTTCTAGAGCATATTGAAATTTACACCTTTATTAACGTTTCTCTCCTTAAATTTATTGTGTTTAGGCTGGTTTCAAGCAGCAACGTAGCATACGAAGACTAGTTTTTGAGATGTCGGGAGTGCATAAAAAGAGATCAATATACGATAACAGTGGTGGATCTTCAAATCCATTACAATCTGAGTGTGACGCTGTGCTTAACAAAAAGCCGGTGGTCTCAATTAAGCCTGAAAATGGTTGTTCATCTTCTGTGCTACCTGGAATTGGTTTGCACTTGAATGCACTTGCATCTACTTCAAATACTGTTAGTCAATTTAAGAATGATAGGCAAGCCTCTAATAAGCAACTGAGTATGCCAAGGTCCGACTCCTCTTTTGATCCTTTAGTATCTGGTCAGAAACCTCTAAATATAAGCTTGATTGGGAACTCTGTAGAACGAGATTCGGGGTCCTGTGACAATGAAGTTCAGGTGATGGAAGATGCTTCGTTCTCTTTTGGAGTTGGTGAAGAGTTTAACCAGAATAGTCCCGAGAAGAAGAGGCATGTATTCCCGCTGTTGTTGGTAAATTGCTTCTTTTCAGCTAAATCCATTTATATTTCCCACTATAATTTTGACTTGTCATAATGTGCAGGCGCAGGTCTGGTAGAGAAAGTGAGTTTTGCAAGCGCTGTAACTGCAAGAAGTCAAAATGCTTGAAGCTGTAAGTTAATTTCACTTGCTCAATTTATATTTCAAATTTATGTTTTATTAATGTTCAGGATCTCAGGTACTAACTACATTTTATTTTGCAAATGCTAATGGATAAGATATAAAATTGTTCTTTATGTTTCTTGAATTGGAATTCGGATTTATTGAAAAAAAACAATAAAAATTATAAATAATTTTAGAATATTTACTGAGGTGGTCCACCAATCCACGGGTGTACTTGATGTTGCATTTCTAATACAAGCATATGTTCTCAAATTTCGTATTAAATGATTCTAAATCTTGGTCTATAATCAGCAAATCACTTTATTCCTTAGAATTGAATATGTTCATGGTGTTTTAAATTATAAAGCAAGAGGCATCCGGCTTAGAAATTATGTACCTTATGTGTGAAGTGTAAGTTTGTAGAATTTTAGGCTTGGGGCTCAAATATCGGATCCCTCATGCACATGACAGTAGCATGAAATGATGGACTTCTATTCCACCAAAAGTACAAGTAGAAATCATAGAAGAATCTACATATTGGACACACAGTCTCAGATCCCTTCAACATTTGCCGAGGTATTGTATAGTTTTGAAACATCCTGTATGAGGATGTCTAAGGCTAGCTACAGTTTATACTGTGAATGTTCGTAGGTCAGAGAATCTTATTTGGAAAATTGTTATAGCTGACATAGTAGATGAAAACACTCTAAATTTGCAGGGCATTGGAAAAGGCCTAAAAAAGTTCCCCCCAGTGTTTACCAGACGTGACGATATAATGCCCAAGGGTATACACATACAGATTCAGAAACACATACACACGCACACACAAAAACTGAGGAAAATAGTACTTTTTTGAGTTCCTCAAGGATATCAGAGAGATTGACTTGTGATATATGTGTGTGTGTGTGTGTGTGTGTGTGTGTGAATGCATGCATGTATTAACTCCTCAGCTTCTTGTCACATTCAATGGCAAAGGACATTTATTTCATCCATTATGTTTGCATTTCTCCACAGTTTGCTAAAATATTGCAATGTTTTTTGGATTGGGTTTCCAAATAAATGTTTTTTAGTTACTTTATTATTATTTTTTCCTGGAAGTTTGGAGATATATAAGCTCAAGCTGATGCGTAGAATACACCTTATGCTTATGGCAGAGTCAAAAATTTATCTTACTTCTCTAGTTAGGACAGTCTGGATCAATAATTATGGTCGAATTTTCATGAGCATGGAAAACAGTTGAATTTTGTTGGGACTTCATCGGGAGAAATGATAAATAACAAGCTGGGATCGTTTCGTTACGTTACCATTACCAGTTCCAGTGTATCACTTACAGTTAAATAGTTAGCTCCATTTGTTTGTTGAACTGAATAATGCATATTAGATTTGGACAGTTAACACACACACACATATATATTTATCTATTGCATCAATCAATATGGTTATTCTTTTAAATATTACATTCTTTTATTTCTTTTCAAAAGCAAATATTACATTTTTTTTTGTAGTACAAGTTATATATACATTTAAGCTTTGATTCATATTTTTTTGTACAGATAGACTAAGGTGTCACCCATTTGTGGTTTCTTTTATTCTCAGTGATTAGACACAGATTAATGATGTGCCATAATTCAAATTTGCATAATGAAAATTGACAAGTATTCGAATCCCTGTTAGACTAAGGTGTCACACACCGTCCTGGCCCATACATTAATTAATCATTTGATTTTCTGTTGTCAGTTCTTCATCAGGTTATAGTTGGAGTTGTAATGTTGATTTTCTATTTTTGTGGGCTGATTTTCAATTTTGTGGATTACAACTGTATTCCTGGTAGTTTGGTTCATTTCCTTTTCAGTATTATGCTTCATTTTTTGTTTCCCTTTTGGTTTTTTAACTAGTCACATTTTCTAGTACAGTTACTGTGAATGCTTTGCTGCGGGTCTCTACTGCGTTGAGCCTTGTTCATGCCAAGATTGCTTTAACAAGCCAATTCACGAAGACACTGTTCTGGAAACCCGCAAACAGATTGAATCTCGCAATCCACTTGCATTTGCTCCTAAAGTGATTAGGAGTTCCATAACTGTTCCCGAATCTAGGGTAAGAACTTATCCTGATCCAAGACTAGAGAATTTTTATTACCCTTATGGTATCACATTTCTGCCCAAAAAAAATAGTCATGCTCAAATTGTTTTTCGTGCAGGATGATTCTAACAATACTCCAGCTTCTGCCCGGCATAAAAGAGGATGCAACTGCAAAAAGTCAAGTTGCCAAAAGAAATACTGTGAATGCTTTCAGGTTTTTTTTCCCCCTTGTCTCCTTCTGTATTAATTTATGGTTTTTATTAACTGATATGGAAATGGTCATTTGTGTATAAAGGGTGGAGTTGGATGCTCTATCAGCTGCAGATGTGAAGGATGTAAAAATACTTTTGGTCGAAAGGATGGTGAGTGTTTACTGGGTGTTAGTGATCTTTGGAGATTTTGTGCATTCTGCAATATATATTCTCATCATCAACTATGGATCTTTTTTTCGTTGGTTGCTCTGTAGCTGTTTCAAATTATGCTCTCTTGACAGTACTGCCAACATTTCATTTACCTTGTCATGATTAGTTGTTCTTTTAAGCCATAATGAGAAAATAGAATCTATAATTTTGGGTCTTAAACATGCAAAATACTATAATTTTCTCGTCCTATGTGAGTCTCTTATTTATTTATTTATTTTTTCAGTGCTTAAATGGACAAACTTTTCCAACATCTTTCAGAACAGAACTTTCTTGTTCCAAGTTCTTTTTCTGTCTATCTAATTTATTAGTGCATTCAGTTATTCTTCTAGTTATGTTGCTTTCTTCTGCTCTTTCAGGGACGGAAGAAATTGAACTCGAAGGGGAAGAAACAGAAGCCCATGAGAATGCATTAGAAACAAGTTCACAGAATAATGTAGTCCTGGAAGGTGAAGAAGAGCATTTAGATCATGTTCTTCCAATAACCCCTTCATCTGAGACTGCCAGGTTTTTTTCTTTGACCAGCTGTTGGTAAAATAAAGTGATCCTACTAATCCCGGCATGTTTCTAAATAAATGCTATTTTGTTTCTCAGATCTCTGGTTCAATTGCCATTTTCCTTTAGTCACAAGCGCCAGCAATCTTCTCGAATTGCTGCTGGTCCATGTCCTCAGTTGTGCACCACCCAAAATCATGAAAAATCAGATTCTTTCGGCCATCTGCCCAAGTTTGAAAAGCGTCTTCAGATGATCCCGGAAGATGAAACCCCCGAGATTCTGCAAGGAAACTACTCTCCTACTAGGGGTGTCAAGTCTGCCTCTCCAAATTGTAAGAGGGTGTCACCTCCTCATCGCAAGTTGGGATCATCTCCTGCTTGGAGAAGTGGCCGGAAGTTGATTTTGAGATCTATCCCGTCATTCCCATCTCTGGTCCCCCACCATGGAAACAGTGATTCATCCGGAAAGCCACCCGGTTGAAGTGCTCCCAGATTTTCATCAAGCTGTTAAGGTATGTTATCTAGTTGTATAATTAGTTCATTGCCTATGTGCCAGTGTAAATTTTATAGTTAAAGCATTCCCAGTTTTCTTAGAACATCTATTAGATCTTTTACATTTGTTCTGTTGTTGTACAAGTAGCTTAAGTTTGAGAAATTTGTGTAGTAGTGTTGTATTTTTTTTCATAGCATGTACTTGGAAACTCTCTCTGTGCAATTAATAGTTTTATTATATTTTCAAGTCTTTAATTTAATACTATTTCTTATTTTTATATTCCCATGATGATGCAACTCTGAAACAGCCATGTCTTCACATCCGAAGTACACTTGATGCCTCTAGGACTATTCTCTTGGGCATGGATGATATGAATGTTCTATGTGCTAACTATATTACATTAAAAACCCTAAAACAAATAACCGTAATACAAATAATGTTATGCTTATTTCTGTATCTCATGAAATGAACTGCACATGGTTGGTGAGTGGTGTGGGTGTCTAGATTTGCTGCTGGAGATAAGGTGACATAAATGTGATAGTGAATGTAGGTAGCTTTGGGAGAGAGAAATTCATACTAATGGTGTGTTCGGTTGTATGAAATTGGAGTCTTAAAATTAGAATTGGAATTGGAATTAAAATTGGTGTTGTAAAAAACAATTTAGAAAATTGAACTAAAATTTTCTCTAATTCTACCGATTTCAGTTTTAAGGCTCCAAATTTATGCAACAAAATACACCCTAATGAAAAATTCAGAATTTTTTTTAAAAACCATTAGGGTGAACCGGCGTACTACATATTGGTATTTCCGTTCAAAGAAAATGCATCATATTAGTTTATTGAAAGTCATTTATAAATAAATGTGACTAAATTCACATACATTTTATTGGGTGACTATACCAATGTGAACTGATGTGGCGAAAATGAGTTATTTCTAGATGAGACAAAATATGCGTAGCATCACCTCTTGTGGCGAAAATGAGTCCCCAAGGGCAGGTGGAACGACAGAAGATGTGAACCATGGTGCCCTAGATGGCTTAGTGGACTTCCAAATCAAGGATGCAATACAAATGTAATACATTTATTTTTGGAGGGGAGTTAAATTTTGAAATTAAACTAAATTTTTAATTTCAAAATTTTAAATCTAAAGTATTGATTTGGTGCTTTCAAACACAAACTTATTTCTTTCAAAGATGTACACCAAGAGTAGCATCGTAACATTGTATAAAACTTTTCATCATTTTGCATCTTCTTCTATTGCATAGTTTTCATCCTCAATTAATGATGTTGAGAAATCAAGTGGATTTAACAACATAAAAAAATAAACATAACTTAAAATGAGGTAAAATTCTAAGTGACAAAATAAAGATATAAAATTTCTACAAGATAATTGGAAATTCCAACAAATAAGAATCATAATGAACCTAAAAAAGGGATTTAAAAAAAGAAAAAGAAAAAGAAGATAAAGGCTTGGCAGAAATTACTTGTACTTAACTTATCAATGAATGCAAGACATTTAAAATTTAAAAAATAACATTTAGAAAAATCTCAATTTACAATTGCCGCTTAAATTTCAGTACTTAAAATTGTGCTATTTAAATTTTGAATACTTAATTTTTATTTTTATCAAATAGTATTTGAAAAAATTTACTTTATTATTTATTACTAGGATTTTAAGAAAGATATAAAAATACGAATACAGTTATTGAAGAAATTCTAATAATATTCTTACATTTGTCATGTTCTAGCTAATGAAAAATGCTAAGTGAAATTCCTTTGTCACCAACAATTCTAATGGTGAATTGAAAGAATAATTTAATTTTTGTTTTATTTTTCCTTATAATTAACTGCTTGAAAGTTAACTATTCATCTAGTAAAAAGGAATGAAGTCACTCAGTAATGTCACGTTCCAATTCCTAACGACGCCATGAGCATAGAAGACACGCATACTGGTTGGCTAAGAACATTCATTGACTGGGAATGGTTCCAGGGAAAGGGCGTGCAGGACCACAGGATGGTCTTGAGAGTGAAGTGGGTGCACTAAAGCGTCGATGGGCAATCAATGCCGTTGGAGGAGAGCCTCCATCTCCCCATGAAGAGGCGTCCTTTGAAGCCGGAGGGCCGCGCACACCAAAGTTCTTGCAAATTCAAGAGGCATGCAAACCGTTGTGAAGGGCGAGTATCAAGTCAGCTGGAGGGACCTTGTTTGCTCGGGGTGTCACGGAGGCGGCATAACGTGGGGTTGCATCCCGAAGAAGTAGGCGTCCCTTTAGCCCGAAACCCTATCATTGGGCGAGTGTAGCCAGGGGTTGTACAAGGAAGTGATGGTGGGCAGGCGAGCATTCCACTTGGAGGAGAGAGACTTTGGAATGTTGGACGCAGCGGAATCAGCGCCGCACTGCGACGAGGGCGTCGCAGGATTTGGGTGGGGGAGAATGTCATGTTCCGATTTCTAACGACGCCATGAGCATAGAAGACACACATGCTGGTTGGCTAAGAACATTCATTGACTGGGAATGGTTCCAGGGAAGGGGCGTGCAGGACCACAGGATGGTACCTCTTCAGAGTTCAGGTAGGTCGACTCGGTTCAGTTCGAGGTACTTGTCGCTAGTCATGGACTTGACTATGAAGAAGGGAGTTGGCCATCCCTGCACAAACTGGTCGGGAGCTGGAGTCGTTCCCCTGACGAGGCCAAGGCAGGCTGAAATCAGTCAGCATGTATCATTCGGAGGGCAGGTCGTGGTGGCTGATCAGGGCGCTTGCGCAAGCTGAAGTAACGCTTTGGTGCCACACGGGCCGTGCCGCTGCGCCAAATCTCTAGGCCCGTGACAATAAGCTCACTTCATTCCATTTTTATACTAGCCTAAAGAAGCCAAGCTCCAGTAATTCCACGCTTCGACCGTTATTAAAGCCACGATAGCAATATTTGCATTTTACAGCTGTTATTTATTTACTTTCATTAGGTCAAGGTAAAGACACACGAATGAGTTAATACGCTAAATTCTACAGAAGTAAGACACAAGTACAACATTGAGTATAAGTATTATAGAATTTTAATTCATTTCTAATTTTTATATGAAGAGTTGTTTTGACCTGATTTAGAAAATGAAGTTATGTCAATGTTGTAATAATTTTTATATTCATATATATATATACACACATATATAACGTTATTCCACTACTTTGTCATTATAAGTTTTTGTTTTAAATGAGCAAGTATCATTTTATGGTTTGCTTGTGACTAAATATATAATGTCAATTTTTTTAAAAGAAAAAAATTGGTTCATATTATTTTAAAGATTATCGAGTATGACTACTTTACGTGTGTTTGTGTATATAATATTTGTGCTAGAAATATTGGAAAGTATCGGCCAAGTGTTTGGAAAATATTGGAGAAGTCTCTCAAAGTATCAGTTAAGTATCCAAATAATAAATTTTAAATTTCAATTATGAGACACGTACAATAAGTGTCTGACAAATGTACCAGAAGTGTCGTATTTTTTTGTCTATGCTTAGACTTAAACCCTGCCCTTCTCTTTGAGAATGGAAGATTATATTCCATTGGGCTAGAAGCCCTTTGAAAAAGGTTGGGAGAGAATGATAACTAGTAATGCAAATTCCTCACAACTAGTAGTCATTTCTTAAATCTTTGTCTTGGGTATTAAAAGCATTTTCTTGAAAAGTTATTTCTTAAATTTTGCTATCTTTCTTTATCAGATAATTACTCACGTACTTTTTTTATCCATGCCCAAACGTCAACCTCTAGCCATATTCGATATGTGTTTGAGCTGTCTCCGTGTGTCCAAGTATCCGACAACGCTGCAACAACCCTAGATAAAGTGTCGGTGCTTTCTAGCCTGAGACATGATGTTTCATCATAGAGCTCAGTCAGTATACATTTGTGCTGTAATCAACCCACCTAGACAAGGAGTACATGATATCAACATGTAAAAATACATGAATGTTAACGTTTTTAACTTTTGATAACACCTGATAAAGGAAGATAGAAAAATTTCACTCAAAACTTAAGAGGAATTACTTAAATCAAATAAAGCTCAAAATCTAACAAGCAAAACACTATCACTAATCGAGAGGTTTAGATGAGGTTGCAAATGAATTCTGTTTGTCATCGTTCTACAACAATCACGAAGAAAATCATCTCCAGGAATAAATAAATAAATAAATAAATAAAAAATGGAACATAAAGCAAAAGCAAAAGCAAAGTTTGAACGTTCTCAAATCGAGCTAAATCCTCACAACAGAAACTAAACAAAATGTCCGTCTGTGGTGAAATGAAATGAGTTTGGACTTTGGAGTCTAGAAATTGTGTTATACGGAGTAATTCATAAACTATATTTTGTGAAAATAACACAAAAAGAGTTGTGAATTGTTTTATTCAGACTGTTTTTATTGTCCAAAATTTATTCCAATCTGTTCTACTCCCTTTTTTATTAATGAAAATGAAGATCATTCCAATATGTTCTACACCTCACCCTTGTTGTATTATGTGGAAAAATACGAGGGTAAAATTTTACTACCCAATTATAAAATAACTCATGAAGATCAAATAAATAACTGAGAGAATGGTGTAAAGGAATTTTAAAAACAACTCTCTAAGCTATGACAACTGATTAAAAAGGTCACATAACAACTTATTAAAAATGTCTAGTGACTTAATAAATACCATTCAAAGATTCAATCTTTACATTTGTGAAAAGAAAAGCTTATTAGGAATTCAAAATTACCTCCATTGTTAGGAAATAAGGCTTCCAACTTTTGTTAGTTATCTTTAAAAACTAGGGTTTTTTGTTCCATGTTAAACTTAGCTTTTGAGAAGACAGGTTTCAGATAGCAAACATGGTCTTCTTGTGCACAGGTAAGTGTAGTGCAGTGTAGTGAGTCACGAAAAACTCAAAGCAGTAGCGAAAGACTCAAGGAGGCGTGCAAGTCCTCGGAGTACAAGTCATATGGGACTATCTCGTCACCAATAGGATGACCAGTGTGACTCGAGTTCTACACTCTATGAAGACAGCAATGGTGGATCATTCCATATAAATAGCGTCAATCACCACCTCATATGAGGTGATTTCTCCCCTCCCAGCACAGGAGAGGATCCAGGTTCATATTCATAGTCTCTACTGTGTGATTTTTCTAACAAAGCAATCTTCAAGTCCTACTCGACTCAATTCTAGTCTAATAAATGACAATTCATGGTGAAACGTTCGCCAAGAAAACAAATGATAGGACAACTTTACTAGCCAAATAATTCATAATGATCATTAAAAAAGAGAACATAAATGGAGTCGACGAAAACACAGATATACCGAATTAAAGCATAAAACAACATTCAAAATTTATAGAGGTCATTGTCCTGAACACGTCCTCAAGAAAGCAATGTCTTATCTAGATGAACTTCTAATCAGATCATCCAAACTCAAAAGTCTAAAGATTAATGCATGTGGTCTTGAACTGATAAAGCAAATCTATCTTTTCAAGCTCCAACAAGAGGAGTCTCCTCTACCGGTGTTTCCTCAACTGGTCTGTCCACCTTCACACCAACATCTTCCGAATAGTCACCGTGAACCTACACAAAGTAAAAAGAAAAAACAAGTTGAGACATCATCTAGCATTATCAAAACAAAAATACACTTACCAAGTTCCACCTTCAACAAATTATATGATACTTCAAAAGTAATTATACGTAGTGTGAAAATAACAGATTTAATGTGGTTTTCTTAGTCCTAATACAAGTGAGAAAATGTTAGTTAAAAAGGGCGAGAAACTTGCCTCCATCAACTTGCCAAGATCAAATTTAGGAGCCTTCAGGATCTTGACTTTTCGAATGAAAACATTCTGCAATGGAAAGATGCTTGAAGTTGACTTCTCAATCTCTCTTCCGATCGACTCTGGGATGAACTTCGCCACCAACTCCTTCAGATCGCAGGAGCTTGCCTGGTTTCTCATAATCTCTACCATCTTACGGCGAATCTAACAAAAAAGGGAACAAATTCAAAAGTAAGAAAATAAAAAACAACTTTAACTTAAATTTTGCAACCAACATAATAAAACAACAAAGTGACCACAAGAGAAGATATTTTAACCAAACCTGACGGATCTGGCTGGACTGAGCATAACAAGTTCGCTTCTGCTGATTCTGACGCTTCTTTGTGAATGCAATGCAGAACATCCTAAGGGTGTAGTTGTCTGTTGTCTTCACATCCACATGAGCCTCAATCAATGTCTGCCACTTGCGAGCAAGGGACCTCAACTTGTCTGTAGTAAAATCCATTCCCTGAAATTATCCCGTGACAAATCTTAGTTTCAAATTTACATTTAATTAATGCATTATTGGCCAAAAAAAGCTTTATTTGATCTCTTAAAGTTCCTTTAAAAAGATTGATTAAAATGTCCATCATACCCAGAAGTTTGTGAGCACATTCTTCCCCTGCACATCCTCTGCCCTCAGTCGGATCTTCCTATAGGCCTGATCCTCATCCTTCTGAAGATCAGCAAGACTAACCTCAAAAACACGATGTTTGAGTCCTTCAGAAGCAATCTGCAAGATCATGATCAGAGAGTTACGAACACCTAGTTTCATGGTAATTGCGTCATAATTACATATCAATAAGTGATACTACAGAAATCACCATCCACTTGTCATGATTAAACACACAACTGCATATCAACAAAATATCCCTTTCTCACCATATAACAGATGTAGCAAAGATCATAAAAAAAACATGGTCCATGGAAGATAAAAAATGTACTATGAATAATGTGGTTATACAATTGCAAGAAACAATCAATACTCGAAGAGTTCAATCTCAACTAAGGAGGAACAACAACTATACAATTAACACATGAAATCAAAAAAGTGGCGTCTATCCAAAATAGGAAGTACAAAAGGTCATATCAAACACTGTATACAGCAATCTCATATAATATATTTGGTACAATGTACAACCATTAGTGTGGATGGTACAATATAAAAAACAAGTCATTCAAAATAATACGATCCACGGGTTGAAAAATAAATAATAAAAAATGTTCCGACTCAAATCTCAATAGACAAAAAAATTGATATCATGTCCTGTTGTGGACTTTGTGAGACATCACACGGTTCAAATGCACATAATAAGAACTTTTCAGTTAAAAAAAATCATTATAGTATTGTACAGGGCATGAAAACCAATTAATGCTTTATTCATCAATAAATCAGGGTGAATAAAAGATATAATACAGGTTCTAGATCAAAATTCATCTTCTGTAAAATACAACTCTTAACCAATCCTCCATTCTGGTTCCTATTTTCTCCTACTACCCAAAACAAATTCCATTCCTTTGTTCTCATAAGCACTCCTAAAGTAGAGCAATTTACTCGCAAAGGAGACCAATAATAGTGAAAAAAATAAAAGGATGAAGTTTTTTCTTACAGTTCATGCCATACTTAACAACAAATAACAACAAACTTGCCTCAAAGCCAAATAAAGCCATCATGCTCATGGAGGTTTAACTTTTCTACGCTAGGCTTACAAAGCATTTTGAATTCAACATATCATTTTCCTTCCATTTTCATGCATTCTTACAGCAACTAAACACAATATAAATTCCTCTACACTGGAGGCCAAATTTTGATTGTTCTTCAATTTAGTGAAGCTAGCAGAATTAGACATCAAGTGTGCTCAAAGCGGCTACAGGCTTTCAATCCAAATCAGCATAACAGCTAACCGAAACCAAAAGCAGAGCTTGAACGCTCATTTACTAGCAGCTAGCTAAATCCTTCAAAGAAACTAGTGATACGTGCCTCTCGAAGTGAAAACTTAACAATTTTGATACCTGAATTCTCAGCAATAACCCATGGCAAAAATGCAAAAACAATAGCACTTGTAAATAATCCAACCACTCAACAACACAGAATATTGTCTATATATAATCTGACCATTCAACTATACAAATTACAATCAATTGAAACAGATCCATTATACCATCGCATGAATCTGGGTAATCGATCTATAGGTAGTAATCATTACGCAAAAAACCATCAAATTATAGCAGCAAGACACAGAAAACTACAATTAGAGAGAGAAGCAG
This sequence comes from Cornus florida, assembly GCF_030987335.1. Classification (NCBI taxonomy): domain Eukaryota; kingdom Viridiplantae; phylum Streptophyta; class Magnoliopsida; order Cornales; family Cornaceae; genus Cornus; species Cornus florida. The sequence continues at coordinate 20,813,741 of NW_026775573.1, forward strand.
AGACAAACCTTAGTCCCCTGAGTTCTACTAACTAGGGTTTTGCCAACATTTCTGATATTGAAGAGTGAAGGTGCCTTGATGTCATACCAATCCTTCTTGGCAAACGGATCAGCCCTGCAACAATATCAAATCTTAACCACTCGAATCATATGATGTGTATATGTCTATACAATACGAAGATATAATACATATATGTGTATATATAAGAACTAAAATTAGGGTTTGAAAGTCACTCACGCCTTCTTCTTTCCACCCTTCTTCCCCTTTGAAATCCGCTTATTTTTTCTGCGAAAAACAGGAAAAGCAAAGGATACGATTATCGATTAAGCTGTAGAGAGAGAGAGTATATAGAGAATGTAGAGAGAGAAGAAAAATACCCTACGGCCATTGTTGCTGGTGAAGAGGCTGCTGACGGTTTCCTTCAGAAGCAGAGCTCTCGACAGTGGGGGCGATAAAAACCCTAGTTGCATATATATAGTTAGATGCGCAACATATGCCTGGAACGAAATGACCAATATGACCTATTCTAATTCGAAAATGCCTAGTAGTAAATGACCAATACGACCTTCCAAAAAATATATATAAAAATAATAATAATAATAATAAATTACCATTTTAATAAGTCTTACATTTTTCTCTAAAAAACAAATAACTCCCATGATTTTTTCATAGGACTAATAAGTTCTACTTTTAAAATTCTTTTTCATTTAATTCATGCACCACTTAATTTTTTATTTATACCCTTACTAAATAAAAGTAAAATTTTACAATTTCAATTTATATTAAAATTGATACGTAATACACTAATACTTTTTTCCCTATGTTTTATTTAATTATTGAATTTATATTCAATAGCAAAAATCTTTTGTAGATTTTATGACAATCATTTCTATATACAGAAATATAATCCTACTAAAAGAAGTAAATAAAACATTATAATTTTTTTATTGAAACAATTTGAATAAAATATATCCTTTTGAAAAATAGAGTAAATATTTTGAAATTGAAAATATAAAAATAAAAGAGATTCAATTGCAAATATAAAATTTTTAGACATGTTTAAATAGTATTTAAATTATAATTATATAATTTTAAATTTAATTTGATAAGTGTATGAATGAAAAGTTGAGTGATTTAGAGCTTAAATGGAAAATAAATTTAAAAGTAAGAGTTATTGGTTTATAAAAAAATTTATTGGATTTATTTGGGATAAGGAGCTTAGTGGAAATTTTTTATTTTTTTTTCCTACAAGGGCCAAAGGCAGTGACGGACCCATAAAATTTTGTGAGGGGGTCGCGGCCTTTTAATTTGTGGGGTAAACTTATATAGTGGGTTCATTTTTTGTAATTTCAATGAGGTTTTCTTCATAAATTTTTTAAAAGTATAAAATGCAAAAAAAAAATAATAATTCAATAGGGCAAATTGTAATTTTAATGGAGGCATTTTCATAAATTTTCAAAAATTTAAATTATAAAATATATATAAAAAAGAATTCAATAGAAATATAAAAAATTCAATAGGAACATCCACCCCACTGGTCCTATGCTAGGTCCGTGCTTAGCAAGAGGTCCCAAACAATACAGGCCTTGCCGCTAAACTACCTTAGCAGTTATTCCATAATTTATATAATTGACACGTTCAATGACTTAAACTGAAAGAAAAAGAAAAGAACTTTGAAATTACCCACGGTCCTCTAGCCAAGCTGAAGATGAGAGGGTTCGTGCACGTAAAAATTGTATGTACCAACTTTAGAAAAGAAAGCTTTGGAATAGATTTTGCTTCTTATACTATACATTGTCAAACTAGTACGTAAATATGTTCGAAATAATTGACAATTGTATTATTCCAATAGTTTTATCATCCAAATTTTTTCCCAATTTATTCCAGTCTTTTTTCATTACTGGAAATTATGAAACAACGACTCTTGTATTAATTTTTGTATTGTTGAATTTTTTTTTTTTTTTTTTAAGGCCAATTTTTGTAATGTTCTTCCATATGCATAGTTACTGTTGTACAATCGATTATAGAGAGTGAGTAATAAAAGTTTAATATGAATTCAAAATTACTTTTGTTAGGAAAAAAAAAAAATAGAAAATAGGACTTCAAACTCGGAGTAATTTCTCAAATCAGAAGAAAAGTCCCTTTAATTATAACAAACCATAGAAGACGTCGTGTAATTAATTCTTTTACTTGGTCATAACTCCAACGTTCAAGTGCTTGAAACCACTGCAAACCATAGAAGACGTCGTGTAATTAATTCTTTTACTTGGTCATAACTCCAACGTTCAAGTGCTTGAAACCACTGCAACATTTGACGATGAATTTATCATTGACAGTCCTACACTAACTTCAACTGAATGATGACTGGATATTTATTTTATTTTTGGATAGGATGGATTATATATATATATATATATATATATGTCATGAGTTTCAGTTACGCATATATGATGGATTATATATATATATATATATTGAATTATTCAGGTACAAATTTACACATCTTACCCACCCGTGAAATCTCTCACACTCTTTAATACCTATATATACATTGATGTGCGTTTAAGATGCATTAGATTGTATGGTTAAGATTCAGTTACTAGAACTATTTACCTAAATATATATATACATATTTATAAATTTTATACTATTCTTGAATCTTCCCCCATTTATTAATTTCTATAAACTTTAGAATGTTATAGAATTCTACAATTCTCAAGAATATTCTTTGTTATTTCTAGTGTAAGAGAAAAAAAAATGGTATATGTGTGATTGAATTTTTAATACAAAAAATATATATTATACTTGAACATTATTCGTATTTTTCTATTTTTATTTCTTATGCCGATTTTTTCATTGGTTTTCAAACAAGAAAAGCAAAATAAAATAGTATTTTCCTACCATATTTTACTAACTATGGTAAGCAACAAACATTCATATTGAATTTGTAATTTATGTGCACGAGCATTGCAAACGGGTAAAAATCTAAAACTTAAATAAAATAATTCCCCAACGAAAATAAAATTGATCTTTACTAAAAAAAACTCATCATAAACCAATACGTACAAAACTAAAAACATTCATCATAAATCAAAAGGTACAAAATAATAAATAAAATACTAAAGGCTGTAGTCCAGTAATACCTCTTCACATTCCAAAATTGAATCATCAATTATAATATATTCAAATAATACATACCACTATATTAATTATAATATATATATATATACATACCACTATATCATCGTGGACCTAAAAGGATAGAAACAGCTTCCATCCTTTTCCTCGCCAATGTTTTTTCGTTCCTTCAAAATTGGCGGAAGAGAGGAGGGAACGAAATAAAAACCATTCCATGAATATGGAAGACCATTTTTTCCCTACAATTATTTACTAAATTAAGCAATTGCATAAAGCCCACTTTGCATTAGTTTGTATAATTAGGATATATTGGTCGAAAACAAAATCCGCTTGTGTTACAGTATCTATCCCAGCCGGTGACGAGCATGTTCGAAAAATGTTGGGATGCAATACCAAATGTCAGTGTATCACTAATTTTCCTCACTGACCGAGACAATAGACTTTAACACACGAGAAGATTTTAATCCCAATTTCATTTAACCAAACAAAAAGTGTCCATTCCCCCTGCCATCCTACCTACTTGGGAGAAGAGTGGGAGAAGAATAAATGTCAGTTTCCACAGAGATTATTGGAGTAGCTTTTACTATGAAGCAAAAGATGGTCCAATAAATTAATTTACCCATTTTTTTTTTTTTTTTTTACAAGTATTGTATTAGACAAAATTATTTTCGAATAGTCATTATTGAGCAACTAAGTTTTAAGATTGATGGTTGTCCAATTTTTTTTTTTTTTTTTTTGGTTACTTTAATGTCACTATAAATTAATTATATTTAACTTTCTTAAAGTCAGCTGTAACATGGTCTAGCTTTTAAGTTTACCCTGTGATCTGCAGTCTGTTACACCTCAAAGGAAAGGAAAAGAGCAATAGAAAAAAGAGAATTTGGATTATAAAGTCATATTCCAAAATACTGAGTCATCAGTCAGACTCAGATGGGCCTCAGTTGAGAAAAATCCTAAAAACCACCTATTTTTTCCATTTGATGCAGTAAATAAATTCAAGTGTAGATCCCATTCACCACATTGAAGGGACTATCAATTTGGATAATCGGTTAGAATATAATTACTCGGGCACGTAGAACATCCACTTTGAACAGAATTCCATTATACGTCCCGGCAAGGCCATTGTTTGTATATAATACAATAGAGGTTAAATAAGGTGGAGAGAAATATCATTTATTTTTATTTCAAAAAATCACAAATCCAAAGATGAAGAGTACATTCAAAGAAAGCAATAATCTTTGAATAAGATGGCTATTTAAAAATAAATCCCACAATATCAAATAAGGTTTATCTGGAATTCTGTTAAGAGGAAAAAATTTCAAGTACATGACCATCATAATTCATCATTCAAAGAAGAATTTGTCACATCCACCTATTAAGAGCTCAAGAAAAAACAAGGAAGTTGAAGTGAACATATGACTAAATTACTTTTCCTATTTAGGGATACGAAGGAAATAATTTTAAATTCAGTCAACAATAAAGCAGTTGCGATTAAAGTTTCAAGCTCTTTAAGGTGGAACTAAGAAGAGAGAGCTTGGTGGCTGCTCTCTGCTTGTAGTCTTTCTCCAAGGCTGTTGCTGCCAGAGATTGCAACTCCGAGCTCTCTTTGTCCTCCTTATTCCGCCCTTTTGTCAGCTGCCCAATGGCCGACGTACACTGAACAACAGTAATAAGATTTTCTTTTAGTTGTACAACTCGGTAACCATGGACAAGTAAGAAGAGTTAAATTTTCTTTTAGTTGTACTTAAAGATAGTGGTGCAAACGGAATGGCAGAAATGTAAATTTTATAAGAATAATCATCGCGCGCGCACACATACACAGAGAGAGAGAGAGAGAGAGACTCACCAAGCAAACGCCAAAAAGTGCTCTGGTGTTCTTGCCACCAGTCAAGCCTATGGTAGATGCATAATATTTCTTAGCTATCTGAAGGTTTTCTAGTCCACCAAGTGTGTAAAGCACCTGTTCGGGCACCATAAAAATAAAAAAATAAAAAAAGGATTTAGTATGTTAGCAGTACCCGCAAATTAGTTTTACAAAGACTGCAATGGCTTTAATATTTAAATTATGCCATAACAAAGTTCTATTCATGATAGCTTTAAAAGATAAAATGCAAAAACGGAAATATTGGGCAGAGCTAAAGCTGGCCCCCATTGTCCAATCTTTTACGTTTTTTTGGTATTAGATGGTAAGCAATTTTTTCCCAATCCACCCCAAACAGCCAGGAGGATATTCAAATATCAAGAAGATTGTACATCAGATCATAGTCCTTCAATCCAGAATCTATCTTTTATTAATAAAAAGAGGAAGCAAGGAGTAGATCTTTGCAGGCATGGATGCAACGAAGCACCAATTCAAAGAAACCCCCAGTAGACCTTCTCAACATTGCACAGCTGTGAACCTGCCCCAATTCTTTCCAACCATAAGTGCACAAACAGAAGAGGTAAAGGAGCCTCTTTGTTATGATTTGCCCATAAAAATATCAGTCTTTTAATACGTGAGGGTATAGCAATAAAAGCAAGCAAATCTCCTTTAATTAATCCATTTTCTTCCTCCTCAACCAAATAGAAAGAGGGAAGGGCAGCTTCTTTTCCACATAATTGCCTTTTTAATCTCACGTAGTATGAAGCCCAAGGAAATAACAAACCCTGGCCTTAGAGCAGGATAGCATGACATCTCAGGCTCACTAGGTTAAGACTATTAAATCAGCCATATCAGCAATCATTCTAACTTGCTAAGCTATTTTTTTTTCCCCTCAGGGTGGGGCACGAATCAAATTTTCCCATTCCATATGCTCTCCCATATCCCCAACTTACTAACCTGTTACTGACATCTTCAAAGCTGAATAAACAAATGAATTTTGGGCCATTGAATGAAATACTACCAAGAGAATGCCTAAAGAAAACACTAACTGTTCCCCTTTCTGTTACTGATATCTTCAAGGCTGAAAGAACAACTGAATTTTGGACCAAATCAATCAAGACAGCCTTATTCAGGTGTTCTAGCTTTTACTAATGCACCCTCTTTTCTTTTTCTTTTTTTACCCCCTTTGATAGGTTACTACCTATAAGAAACTCAATTGTGCACAACAAAAATAAGCATGGTATACAAAAGTATGAAAAGAAATCCTAGCTGACTTGCACAAGCCAATATAAGTCCTAAAAATCCATAAAGAATCAAAAGTTACGGAACTTCCCATGAAGAGTAAAAAAAATTTAAAACAAAAAAAAAAAAAAAACAAAAAAAAAAAAAACAAAGAAAACAAGAATAAGGAGAAGAAGAATTCAACAAACCTTTCTTTGACCATTTAAATTAACCATGATAAATTAGTTGAAAAAACAATATAGAAAACCAGCAATCATTTTTTTAAAACGGACTAGTTTTCACAAAATCTTTGTAACTTCTTGAATACAAATTTACTATGAATTATCAAAATGTTACCTATGTCCAATTTGGGTTGATCCCGGGTTGTATCATGACATTGCCCTATCAAGGTCTAGAGGTCCTTTGCAGCCTAGGCGCACAATTGAAAAATTAAATTACTATTAAAGCATATTCATATTCCATATTAAAGGCGCACCTGGGCCCAAAATAGGCGCAAGTGTTGTGCCTGTATGAGCCTGGAGCCCAGGTGCGCACGTAGGCGCGCCTTTGACAACACTGTTCCCTATTATAATTATTTTTCAAATCAAGGCAATTGCACCACTCACTCTTGAAAACCATGCTAGCACTAAACACGTTACACTACAATAGATTTGGCATGGCAATTCTCCTATTAATGTGGTCCCAGTGTTCTACATCCTTTCCTATTAATTGAAACAATATTTATTCTCTCTCAATTACATGTTCCAATTTTGACCAAACAATAAAAAGAAAAGGATTTCTATTTTTTTCAAAATACATAACTTACATCACCAAATCTAATCTTCTCGACAGGAAGTTCACCTCATTCTGGTTGTGTAATCCAAGCTGCATATTTCCAGTGTACAAGCATTTTGCCACTAGATTGGAACAGATTATCATTACATTCTCAAGGATGCATTGTTTAAATCAGAACATTGTCCACCAAATTTTCATGTATTATGGTAGGTAGCTATGAAAAATAAATGCACTTTATATCCCCAATTCAAAGCAAGTTCTTCTAATGACAAAACAACCCCGTGAATATCTTGACTTTTTGGATGTGAAAGCAGAGGTCTAAGTCCAACAAAAAAGAAGTATATTAATCGGACTTTTTTTGCCTGAAGATTGGATCAAACTAATAATGACATGAGTTTATAGGACAGTTCAGGAATGGAGGGAGCGGCCACCATAATCAGGGGAGCATTTATAGACTGGTTGGGGGACTTTCCCAACCACATTTGTGACTACCCTACTAGGCCAGGTAACTGTTCAATATCATTTTTAGGGAAGGCCTACAGGCAGGTTGTGTAGAATCACACTCCGAAGCTGCATCGTTGGTTTTGATTAGTGATCACAATTTGATCACACAACCACTCATTGACGTGACAAATTCGCTTCAACACCTTTTTCATCGCTGAAGAAAATTCAGACCCCCCCAGGCAGGTTGTGTAGAATCACACTCCGAAGCTGCATCGTTGGTTTTGATTAGTGATCACAATTTGATCACACAACCACTCATTGACGTGACAAATTCGCTTCAACACCTTTTTCATCGCTGAAGAAAATTCAGACCCCCCCCCCCCCCCCCGGCGTGAAGGACACTTTATGTATACTGATGTCACGGGAGTCACTGTCCTAAGAGTTTTTTATCGAGAACTTCCACGCTTTACCTCCCCTCAGACAAGAACTCAATATCCATAAGATACGTGCGCATACACACAATATATTTGTTTCTAAGTGAAACAAATTTGAAAGAAAAAACAATCAGAAGTAAAAAAGCCACTTACATCAGCATAGGCTAGGTGAAACAGAGGATTCATTGGTTGAGATAAGATTAGCTCCTCATAGCAAAAAGCCGCTTGCTTATACCTAATTAAAACCAGAAATTGAAAAGGAAAATCAAAGGCATGTACCTTAAGCTATGGGTATAATTTTTAAAACAAGTAGAGACAATTTAATATCTAATATATATTTTCTGGAAGAAAAAATAATTATTAATATCTCACATTTGCAAGGAGACGTATATTTCAGCAAGTTCTCTCCAGGCATCATGATCTGCCATAAATCTGGGGAAAAAAGGAAACAACCATGTCAGTTTTGCAGAACATTATAAAGAATATTACAAATGTTTGAGATCTTCCTCACGTTTCAAGATATTTATTTAGCCTATCAATGGCCTCAGAAATATTGCCTTGTGCCTTTGCCATAGCAGCTCTCCTTTTATGTATTACCTGAATGGGGGACAAAAATAAAAGAAGAAGAACAGAAAAGTCAAGACCTCTGAATCTCCTTTTTTTCTCTATTCCAAATTATATTTTGTTGCAGGAGAAGCATGATTCATTCTAATAAAACATGATTACTTTAATTCATGAAGAACCCTTTACAGAACTTACTTGATCAAATTGATTATCCTCTAGAAGGCTTGAGTAAGCTTTTTCTGCCTCTTCCCACGATCCCTTTGCTTCAAGCAACATGGCTTCTAGTCTGCCTGCAATGCAAGCCAAAACAAGGGGAAAAACATCATTTAAATTTACAATAAAATAAGGTTTCAAATTTAGAATTCTTCAATTCTAGATATGGGAAATGCTCTATATCTAAGATAGAAACTCAATTTGTTAACTTAATAAAATACATATAAAGGTAAACACATGGGCTTTTTCTGAAGTAGTTATCAATCTTCTTTAACCAAATATTAACATGAAAAGTTTATCTAAGATATCTGAATTCCAGTACTGGGCAAACTAAAATCAATCTTAAGATACAGAAGTCCTATAAATAGGGTGTAATATGCATCACCTATATATCAGTTCATGCATTGATGTCATAAATTGTCTCTCTCAGTTTTAAGAATGTCAAGTGGTTTTATGATATCCTAAATTTGAAAAATCTCAAATGAATATATTGGTCCCATTCATCCCTGCGATACGTGTAGTGACACGTCTCATATTTGTTCCAACCTTTCAAGCAAGATATTCAGCTCCAAGATCCAACCATTAATTTCGCAGATATGGCCCTTCTGTGGCTGGTTCATTGCAGGGGTCACTGGAGCATCAGCAGTGGTAGTAGAGGAATTGGGGGTGCAGAGGGTGGGGTTAGTGCCAGATTTGTAGCAGTAATGCCAGAAATTTATTTATTTACTGTTTGCCTGAGATTCCAATGGCTACAGTACCTTCATTCTAAAGGTGGGCCATTAATTTACAGGTGTCACTCAGCAACAACAAACCCAAGTAAGCTTGAAAACTACTTTTTCCCATGAAAAAACAAAAACAAAAACAAACAAACAAACACACACATGCAAATTTAGACAATCATGTATAATCTCACCAACTCTTTTGCTCTCAGGAAATCTCTTTTGTAAAACCTTTGTGCAGTCCTGCAAAAGATAACGTAGTAAACTGATTCAAATTCAACAAATTATTTATGAGAAATTCACAAAATACACAAGCAGATGCAACAGACATTCAGATTTCAAGGAACGAAGAAAAAAAGCCAAGTATTCATACAACAGATTCAACAATGGCAGAAAATTATGGCCAGAACAAGAGTTCAGCTGTTGATTTTGCAGCACCATATCCAACAATAATGAACATATTTTCAAGGTTCAACACGCTTGTTTTGAGGAAACATGTACAAATGAAATTAGACTACTGGACCAACAAACCTAATACAATTCCATTTCTTTAGAAGAAGAATAAGGAGAAGGAAGATTTGGTTTCTCTTCTTCTTACGCTCACATTTGTCCTCTATTCTCCTCTTTCTTATCTAAATCTTTCCTCACCTTTCTTTTGAATACTGATGAGTCTACTCCCTTCTGTGTGCCTAAAATAACTTGGAAAGCTAAAGTCCCCCACAAAATAAAAGCCGTAGTTAGGCTAAGAGTTCACGAGTCAAAATCTAGGTGATTGCGCAATGCTCAGACAACCCTTGTCACCTTCACAAGTCGAGAAGACTAGAAGATTTGGGACTCGCCCGATTCTAGGCAAGTTGACTTGGATAACTCAAGGTTGAACTCACCCGATGTCAAGCAAACAACATCGTCGCTTTCCAAGTAGTTGTCGAAGAGTGTTTATCTCAATTTGGAGTCTATGGAAGTTGTTCGTGAGCAGGCTTGATGTCGAGACTAAGAATTAGGGAGAAAAGTTCTCTAAATTAGGGCTTTAAGTGTTTTGTGACTTTTTTTCCCATCTTTATATTTAGTGTTTTGGGCCCCAAATCTTTGGGCTTTATTATTATAGGAGCCCAACCCCTCAAAATGGTGTATCAGTCTCTGTTCAAAAGTAGCGAAGTACCCGTGTCGGACACATATCCCTTGGACATGGGTATGGGATATGTGTCTGACACTTTTGGTTAGACATGTACTTAAAAAATATATCCAATCATTCAATTACATTATATTATTACTTTAAAAAGAGTTAAATGCCTATATTGAACATTATATTAGATAAAAACATTACTTTACTCTAGAAAATAAAATAAAATAATTAATAAAATGAATATTTAGCCGTGTCCGTGTGTCCTTCTTTTGGGAGATTTGACATGCCCGACACATGGATACATACCCGTGTCCGACACCCGTACCCAAGTCCATATAACATAGGTATCAGCACAAAAAAAATAAGGTCAAAAAATGCAGTAGAATCGCATAGAATCGGTAGAACCGTACTATTTTATAATTCTGACACTGATTATATCGATTCTACTTTCGAGGGTCTAAGATCGTAGAATCGTGTCATTCTACGACCTAGAATCGTGCCTTGCACTCTAGTCATTGTTGCCTCCATCCTCGATCTCTTGTAGATCAAAACTTCTAATGACCATCGACAACCTCTTTATTGACCTTCTTTTCATGTTTTGCTCCTGCCTCGAGATCAACCGCCAATGATGGCCAACACCATCACCTGCAGCAAGATTTTCAAATCGCCAATTTGTAAAAAAATGGGGGGTGAGCGTCAATCTGTGTGGACATATCTCAACTTCAACCACAATATGTTACATGCAATAGTGAGCATCTCGTAACTTATTGGCATCCCTAGTAAATTAGTTTGATCGGTCCAAAGGAAACCACACGTTATATGAGAAGTGGCAGTCCCTTTCAAGTTTTCTCACTCCTTGGTCTCCATGCCAATGTTGAGAACACTTGCTGCTAATGATGGTAACACTTGCTGCCATTAGCCTTTGGTTTTGGATCTACGTGACTGCATCAGTAGTCTGAAGTCAACAGTGTTTCAGTGTTTCGAATCATGGTAGACCCAAACCCATATACATAATATATATATATAGAGAGAGAGAGTAGTGATAGAAACCCCGACAACTGACACTCCGACTGTGAGAGGGAGGGGCTGTGGGGTCCACTCACTTTAATTGTATAATGGACCCCACAACCCTCTCCCTCTCACAGTTGGGATGTCGGTTGTCAGTCATTCAATCATTTTCCATATATATATATGGTTTGATGTACTTTTTTTAACACATGACTAAGGTTAAACAATTTCAGTCACTACATTTACCTCAGTCAAGTGGTTCACTGTCGTTAAAAGTTTAATTTAATTAGCAGGTAAATTTAATTCTAGCTCTTTAAAATTCGAAGTGTTCATTTTCAAAGAGCTCGGAGGGCGCCATTGTTTACACCCTTTTCTGGACACTCATAGCATACAAAGAGGCCAAGGGTAGCATAGGTTCCTCTTTTTAGTTATTTTTATCTTTTTAGTGAAGATGAAGTGAGGCAACTTTTGATAATAATATATATAAATGTGTGTCTGTCTCATGCCATGTCACCGTATTAAATGAAAAAGTTATAGACACGTGATCTCTTTCCATTTAAAAGGCCAATCATGTGTAGGCGCGCACGCACACGCACACACGTATATATCCCTATAAAGTAGGTGGGTAGCTTCAGGAAAATGTTTGTCAGATCATTGCCTTTTTCAACCTTATTTTTATGAGAACAGACATTTGCCTTTTTTCCCCCTAGCTTTAATTAAAATGTACTTTGTCTCTCTGCACATTCTCTCTTCCTTTTTGTTTGAGTGCCTCTTATTCAGCACTCTTTCTTGAACTAGAAGGATTTCTCATTCTTCTCATCTACTCTATTTCGGTTTATTTACCAAGTTTTATTTCTCATTTATCATCAATTGGCTAGAATCTTTCTGGGCATAGTCATCCAAGGAGTCTATGTATTCTTCTAAGGCAGATTAATTATGCTTTAGTCAAGGTAAAAATCAGGATTCTAGTTCTTAGAATTGCACGATTCTACGATCCTAAACCCCCAAAACGAATTGAAACGCATGAAAATTGTTCCTTTGGGTGGAATCGGGGTAGAATCGATAAAATTGGTGACTTATTCTACCGATTCTATTGTACACCTTGTTTGACTCTATTTTTTTTTTTTTTTTTTTGGCTGATACACAATTTTGAGGGGTTGGCCTAATAAGAATGACCAACAGTCTTGGGCCGCAAAACACTAATGCTCCGTTTGGTTGGAGGGATCGAAAAATAGATGGAATGGATAGGAGAAGGGATAGATGAGGCATCCCTAGGGAAGGGAAGGTGCCTCTCTCACTCTTTGTTTGGTTGAATGGAATAGATAGTAGAAAGGATGGATGAGGTGACACATTTTTTTTGTTTGGTTGGAAGGAAGGAAAAGAGGGTTTTTTATTCTTTTTACTAATACGCCCTCATTATTTTAAAATTTAAAAAGTTCTATATCTATCCCAAATTTTAAGGAAGGTTAGAAATGAAAAATCCATATTTGTGTTAGTTATTACTTTTTCTCTCTCCTCTTCCTCCCAATTTTGGGCGGATAGAAAAATACAAAGCAAGGAGGGATGCTTCCTTCCTCTTTTCCCTTCCCTCCAACCAACACGAAAAAGTTTGTTTATGCCCCCCTCTTATCCATCCCTCCTCAATCCTCCCCTCCAACCAAACATAGCATAAATATAAAGATGGAAAAATAGGGGCAAAAAAAACTTAAAGCCCTAATTCAGACCACTTCTCTTCGATAAATAGCCCTAATTCATAGTTGCGAACATCAAGCCGCTTCGATAGACTCCAAATTCAGACAAACACTCTTCGACAACTTCTTGAACATTCTTAATAGCTTCGATATTAGACAACAGGCTCTTCGACAGCTTCTCACAACAACCTTCATAGCCCTAATTTACAGTCACGAATATCAATCCTTCTTCGATAGCTTCTCTTTTACTTCTCGAACAGCTTCTCTCTACAGTCTCCAAACTCCTCACGACATCCTTCACTCCTCAGTTCTCACATCACTCAACTTATTATTATTATTATTTTTTTAATTAACTTTTTTTCTTCTTTTTTTTTTCTTTTTGGGTATTTGATTAATTGATTTATTAGAGTTTTGATATGCATCATGCATGGGTATTTTATTAATTGATTTTTTTCTTGGTTTTTGACTCCTAATACTCCTATATTTTGCTTTTTGGCTCTCTATTTTAATTTTTCGGGCTTGTTCGGTTGTTTCTTGTTCAGTTATTCCTCATTGTTTTGTTTATGTTCTTGGTTTTAAATTTTTTATTTTCTGGGCTTGTTCAGTTGTTACTTCTTGTTTTGTAACTTTTAAATATGTTCTTGATTTGAATAATAGGTACAGTGGTACACACTACACAATTCCTATTTCCTAAATTTTGCTTTTTGGGTGCTTTGGGGTCTCCTAATATAAATTTGTTAATTTTGCTCCGTGCATAATGTTTATGTTCATACTTCATAATTCAATAATTCATACTTTTTTTTTTTTTTGTGTTTTGGACTTCTTGCTATATTTTACAGATATTATTGTTTAAGAAGTTAGTCTGAATTGTTTTTTACTAGTTTGGTAGAATCTTATGATTCTCGATCCATTTCTACGATTGTGGTTCTACGAAACCCCCAACGATCCTACATAGAATCCTGATTCTAACAACCTTGGCTTTAGTTGAGCGGAAAGGATGTTCAACCCCTTTGATACGAAGCAGCCCATGGTGTACTCTTTTTGCTTACAAATTTTTGACGGGTGGAAAAAAAGTAGGGGCAAATAGAATGCTACTAAAGATGTGATGTATGTTGTAACCACATTGATCTCTATCTTCACTATGTTAGCAAACATTATCTGGGTAACCAAATGAGTTAACTCACATTTGAGGTAAGGAATGCTCTGAGACATACCATAACATAACCTAGCAAACACTCATTTTTCTACAAAGTCAGTACAAGCCTAAAAAAATATAACAGTTTTTCAGCATAACGATTTCACTCGCAGAAAATTATCGCATATTTTGCAGGGCTAAATGATTAAGTATCTGAGAAGTGAGAACCATGAAGATGTTCATATCCTTGCACTATATTAGAGTGACAAATTTTAAACATATTAAATGTTCCAGAAGATGTAACCAAGAAGAAAAGAATTCTACCTTTGCAACATCAAGGCATTGGCAGTCCATCGCTGCAACTGCGACCTGCTCATATAGAGTCCATTCTACATTAATTAAGTAAAAAAATACTAGTTAGTCTAAATCTCTGCCAATAGAAGAAGTGGGGCTAGACTGTGCAACTTGAAGGAAGTAATTTTTAGCATCTAAATATAATAACGACAGACGTGTAAAAATTAACCAATAAATTCTAACATCAAAAATACTATTCGACACATCCAGTAACAATGAAAATAATGGAAACTGACCCAGGGAGCAATATAATTCATTATACAGTTAACTGAAGTTCATCTGCCGGTGTAATTGGTGCTGATGAAATTGGCCTCCATGGGGATATGGTGTTGTAAATATAAACATCATAGTACACTTGCATATTTACTAAAAAAATTTATACAGGTAAACATGTGAGATACAGATAGATTAATGCTGTCTTAAATAAAGGAGTGCTTGCAATATTAGCTCTTGTAGTTACTACCACGAGCAAGATAAAATGTATACAATTCAGTTAGGGAAAAAAAAAATGTATACAAAAGGAGAACCAGAGTAAATGCACAACTGACTTTAGCATTCATAATTGTCAAATATCAAACATGAACAAAACGTTTTTTTAATAAGCATCATACATAATGAAACTTAATGTAGTTGGTGTTTTTTTTTTACTAAAAAAGCCCACTTTCAAAATTTCAAAGAGTGCTTGTACTAATTCTCATTCACAAAATCACAAAATTGTACCTTGTACAGACTAAAAAATAACAAAAATATAAAAATAACCATCACCTTCAGTATAAAGGAACCATTTGTTGACATTAAGAGATTATCAAAACAAGAGTAAAGTAGAAGAAAATGAAGAAGAAGAGAAGGAAGACGAGGAGAGAAAAGAGGGAGAGAGATGGGGAAAGAGAGAGAGACTGAAAGAATACGTTCATCCTTCCACCACATTATACTACGAAGTCTCAGAAATTAAATAAGCACCCTACATTAAATAAGTAATAACAAATAAGCCACTGACAACACCATTCTAGGTGGAAGAAGTTAACATTCACAGGCTTGTAAATGAATGGAAGTACAGTTGAGTCAGTTGACAACTCAATATTCACTTTTGCATCCTTTCAGTCTCGTAAATTTCTCCCATGCTGGGTTACGGCTATTTCATTTTCCCATAGTAGATATTTGAAATTCCAATGGAAAAGGGATCATCAACTGCACAACCCGGATAAATCCCTTGTCAATAATTCGAATCCTTTCAAAAGGGAAGACATGTAAGGACCTTTCGGAGACTGTCAACAATTAGAGAGTGTAGAAACTTGCATCGAGAATTTGATGGCCTTTCAAGTTGTCTTGCATACCTCATTTTGGAGGTATTCACATTACTTAACAAAAGAAAATGGAGGTGTTGATCTTGCCAACGTCCATATGAGTTGGACATCCACGCTTCTCTTTTAGTTGTTTTGGTGCTTTAATTTTTTCACAAATTAAAGTCCCCCCCCCCCTCCCCCCCCCCCCCCCCCCCCGGCGGACTTAGTAAGCATTTCTTTGTTCAATTAGCAATAGGTCCTATTGATGAAATGGGTCTTAGGGCAGGCTGGGACCTAGGGAAAATGAAACCTATAAAGTGGGGAAGTTGTAACGACCCGAAAATTCTAATAAAATTCCTCAATTCTTTCAAATTACAAATACATCAGTATTCACCCAGGATCATAAAAAGAAATACCCTTTATTGATACAAAAATTAAATTTCCTCAAATATATATACAAGAATCTCCAAATAATTAAAATAAATCCGCAACACCAACTCTTCCACCTAAGCCCGAAACTAGCAATCCACGTTCATCCTCAGTACCTGAAACTGGAGGGTAGTGAGACGGGAGGTCCCAGTAGGAAAAACCATAACAAGAATTTCAAGGAGGTTTCATGAAAATTAGCTTCACAAAATATAGATATGCTTTTGACAAAAATACATATATGCAATTTAGCAAAATAACAGTCACAAAATATTTGAGATAAAATCACCCCAAGCAATTCAAGGTATAAAGAACCCTACACTGTAAAACTATTATCCTCACTGAATCATCAAAGCCACAAGTCCGACCCCCTCTGTCCTACAATCTCGGCCTCCTCATTGTATTTCCTCTATTTCCCTTATTTGTTTCCTTACTAAACTCATAAGACAAATATTTATATAGGAAAATGCACTAACACTCTAACTCACAACAGCTCACCAACAAATATCAAATACCAAAGTAATTATCACAAGTGGACCCCGCCACCACCATCCTTTCTTTCTTATCATTTCCTTTATCCTTATCTTCCATCATCACAATTCCCTTTTTCATTACCCGCTTCAGCTGACAGCTCCCTTCTTATCTCTATCTTCTCTTTTTATTTTTATCTCCTTCTTATCTCTATTTCTATCTTTCCACTACATGCATCAGCACCAATTAACCATTACATATATATATATATATATATATATATATATATATGATATGTAACAAAAAATCACTTCCAACCCATTACTCTCCTCGTGGGTCCCGCCAAATATCATTACCATTTCATTCCTTCCTTTTTCTTTCTAATTTCGGCACCTACTCTCTTTTTCCATCAGACACAAATCTCACAACAGCTCACCATACAAACAAATATCAAGACAATGACAAAATATCACTAGTGGACCCCGCCACCACCTTCCTTACTTTATCTTTTCCTTATCTTCTTCCATCATCACCTAACACCACAATATCTATCCACAATAACAGCCACGTGCATAGCCAAACACAAAGACTTTGGCAATATAATCACCTAGTGGGCCCAACCAACATCCTTACCATCTCTTTTTTTTTTTTTCCCCTCTTTTCTTTCCACTAAATTCGTCCACCTGCCCTTCCCTTTAACTCCATCTGACATTGCATATATATATATATATATATATATATATATATATATATATATATATCATATATACAAATGCAACAAAACTAAATCAAACCAACTAAACATCTCCTAGTGGGACTTGCCGAAACATCATCAAAACATCTCATAGTGGGTTTGATTTAGTTTTGTTGCATTTGTATATATGATATCTCCTAGTGGGACTTGCCGAAACATCATCAAAACATCTCATAGTGGGTTTGATTTAGTTTTGTTGCATTTGTATATATGATATATATATATATATATATCATATATACAAATACAACAAAACTAAATCAAAACCACTAAACATCTCCTAGTGGGACTTGCCGAAACATCATCAAAACATCTCATAGTGGAAAACTAAATCAAACCCACTAAACATCTTCTAGAGGGACCAGCCGAAACATCATCACAATTTTTATTCCATTTCTCTTCCCAATTCGGTTGACCACCTTCTTATAACCTTCAGATGTTGCATATATATATATATATATATATATATATATATATATATATATATATATATATATCATATATATAAATGTAACAAAACTAAATCAAACCAACTAAACATCTCCTAGTGGGACCTGCCAAAACATCATCACAATTTTTATTCCATTTCTCTTCCCAATTCGGCTGACCACCTTCTCATAACCTTCAGACGTTGCATATATATATGCAATGTGAGATGGAGATAAAGGGAAAGTGGGCAGGTGGACGAATTTAGTGGAAAGAAACGAAGAAGAAGAAAAAAAAAAAAAAGAAAGATGGTAAGGATGTTGGCGGGGCCCACTAGGTGATTATATTGCCAAAGTCCTTGTGTTTGGCTATGTACGTGTCTACTATTGTGGATAGATATTGTAGTGTTAGTGATGATGGAAGAAGATAAGGAAAAGATAAAGTAAAGAAGGTGGTGGTGGGGTCCACTAGTGATAGTTTGTCATTGACTTGATATTTGTCTGTATGGAGAGCTGTTGTGAGGTTTATGTCTGATGAAAAACGAGAGCAGGTACCGAAATTAGAAAGAAAAGGGAAAGAATGAAATGGTAATGATATTTGGCGAGACCCACGAGGAGAGGAATGGGTTGGAAGTGGTTTTTTGTTACATATTATATATATATATATATATATATATATGTAATGTTTAATTGGTGCTGATGCATGTAGTGGAAGGATAGAGATAAGAAGGAAATAAAAATAAAAAGAGAAGATAGAGATAAGAAGGGAGCTGTCAGCCGAAGTGGGTAATGAAAAAGGGAATTGTGATGATGGAAGATAAGGATAAAGGAAATGATAAGGAAGAAAGGATGGTGGTGGCGGGGTCCACTTGTGATAATATCTTTGATATTTGGGTTTCCTTCATGTTTCACATCTTCATAGCATTTATGTGCTTATGTGTTTAAAAAGTATCTCTTATGTGACACATGTATTATTGTATCCTACGATGTGTTTTATTCTATGCATTCATTAGATGAATTGCATGTTGTCGCGAGTGCTTGGAAGTGATTAACCATCCTTCTTCGTCACACATCGTGTTTTGGACTTATGACGGCTAATAGGATGTTTGAGGGGACAAGGAGCTTCTCACTTCGGGTTTCATGCATTGTTAAGTGCAC
Organism: Cornus florida; assembly: GCF_030987335.1. Classification (NCBI taxonomy): domain Eukaryota; kingdom Viridiplantae; phylum Streptophyta; class Magnoliopsida; order Cornales; family Cornaceae; genus Cornus; species Cornus florida. The sequence goes on from NW_026775573.1 coordinate 20,832,958, forward strand.
ATTTTTTCTTTGGAGCATGCTAGTTGCCATGTTTGTATGTATGCTGTGTGTTTAGCATGATTATGTGTTAAGTGTTTATGTTGGCTTTGTGCTATGTGATGAACATACTTGCTACCGTTTGTTACTCGTTTCGATTTTTTTTCGTACTTACTACATGAGATTTTGTTATATGATGCATATGACCTCGGAGTACTAAATGTTTATTGATATGTCATCTTGGCTTGTGCATTGTCCATGCTTGGTTGGGTGAGATTGATGCTAGAGCATTGTCTTTAAGAGTCCATAATATCCTTAGATAAGTTTTTAGCCACTTAGGATTTCTTCCTCGGGTAGGAGGGGTTTGTTTTGCAAGGTCTCCGCGGTGGGAGCCTTTTTGTCTATTTTGACGGCTTAGTAGTTTCGAGACTTTGGATTGACGGTTGATTTGAGTGAGGCTCATGTGAGCATAAGGTTGTAGTCTTTGTTTGGCGGAATGACAAGTGGGCCATAGAGGCACCATTTCATCTCATTTTCTTTCGTAGGTCGTGGGCGTGTTAGAGGTGTTGGTATCACCTCTTGGGGCTTTGTGGTGACCTTGATGTGGGGATATCATTTGAGGTCTTGTTTCTAGCGTCACGGGACGATGAGTCAGGACTGGCTTAGGTTCTTCCTTGGGGAAGGTGAGAGATTTGTTTTTGTGAGCCTCAACGCCGAGATCCTCATGTCTTGTCTTCTTGGAGTGATAGTTTAGGGACTTGATAGGTGTGTTGACCTAGGGTTCTTCTTGCCTTTGCTTTGGACAGCTCTTGTGAGCTACGGTTGGGATGTTTGATTAATTACTCTTCCTTGACGTTGGAGGCTTAGGGTTGTGTGTTAGGGTTCCAATATAATCCTATAGAGTCCCCATCGGACTCATTAGCATCTTGAGATATGTCCTCCTTGTTGATGTCTTGTGATGGTTAGTGTGGAACTATCCATTACATTCGTTGCCTTGTTTTTATGCGGGTGCAGAGGTTTCACCTTCAGTAAAAGCTAGTTTGGGAAGGGCTTGTTGACCCTATGTTTCGGAGACCTTAGTGGTCGTTTTGGGAGATAATTTCTCTCTCTGCAGTGAGAGGTACGACTCATTTGCGTTTTGGGGCATGGTCTCTGTGAGATAGTCCTTTTGAGAGGCATTCCATTTTATTTGTAATTTTGTGACATCGTTCTATGTAGTCGCCCTTGCATGTGTATATGCTTTATTATTTTTGAGCAAGCCTTAGAAACATGTTTAAGATATGTGACTATGTATTAGTTTATGTGATGATAGAAATGATGCATTTCTCACATGTTGTATTTGTTTATCGTGTTAGTATCATTGTTGATGTGTAGCATGTTTTCGTTTGTTTAGATCCCGATGGGATATGTGGTCTATTTGGTTGCCTTATGTGGGCTATATGACATACTTATGGAGTATTATTTGGGTCATGTGTTATGCTATATGAGTATGTGCTACGTGAGTGTCGAGTACATACATTGGTGCATTGTATTGCATTGTAGTAATTCGGCATTTGCCTCTAGTGAACTCTTCTATTGTTTTCGATTCCGCATTTCGGACTCAATAACAAGTCAGGTTTCGGGTTACTCGTTGACGCACCGGGTTCTAGTAATTCGGGCCGTCACAGAAGTTAACTATAATAAAGAGTTTGTTGAACAGTATAGTACTTATTTCGTCTCTGTTCAGTACTCCAGGGGTCGAAAAAGGAGACTCTCAGCGACTAAAAGAAAGATCAATTCTTTGGAATCCTTCCTTGCTAAATGAAACAAATAGAGATAAAATCAGAGTGATACTCGAAAATCTTTTCCGTATATTCCTCAATGTCCTGCCTATTCATGGAACGTAATAAGCAAACAATTATTATCTGCTTCCGGGAAAAATCAAAGAATTTCTTGGAAATCCTATAAGATCCATTCATTCTCTTATTAGCGTGATTGACAACCTGACAGGTAATTAAGGGCATGCCAAGGTAGACAGAGAAACAATTTCATTTATAATTTATATAAGTAGAATCATAGTTATGAGAATTTAATATAAGTGTTGAGGTTGGAGTCGCCGTCTACCAAAACAGTATAGCGATTCCATCAAGCATAACAGGAAAATGTTTTTAAAAATCTTAGCACTTAATGTTGTACAATCAGACCATGCGTATTTACCATACCTTACAAGTGTGAGATGAACAAGTATGGGCTCACAATCTAGAGGAAGTTCTTCTGAGAGAAGCTTCTTGCTTAGAAATGTATCAACTATGAGGTGTAAACTCAAATGTGGGGCTAGAGCCGCTAGATATTACATTTTGAGTTGGGCAATGTTATGTATGCCCCTAGTGGTAATGGGTTTTTCCAACTTGTATCATGAATTGCACACGGTAACCCATGACAAGAACCAGATGGCTGAATAAGTCATCAAACGATCTTCTGAAATGAAACCTTCAAAAGCAACCTTCGAGAAGATGACTTGTTATACGGTTTCTCATTTAATCATACTATATAGATAAAGAGTAGTTTCTTTTTTCAGTGACAAACTAGTTACGGAACTGTATTTGGTCTGGCAGGCTTCCTAACTGCAAGGGGTGAGAATAAATAAGATCACCTTAGTCACCTTTGGAGAAACTTCTTTCTCCGGCTGGACGGCAGCCCTAAATTGTACAATAATGTTCGTCAATCGTCATATATTAAGAAAATATGTGACTTCCAAAAAAAGTATTGTGTGAAATGGTGAAGGCCAAGGGATTGATCACTAATTGCTGCACTATAATTTCAATCGTTCACTTAGAATTCTACTTTATTATAATTATAATCACGTGGAAAATGAGAAAAATATGGTGCATCATAAACCACCTCAAACAAAGTTATAGAACGTCATTAAAAATATGGACCGTCTAGATATTCCTAGACACTTTTTTTTTCTCAATAATATTTCCAAACACTTTAAATTAAATAAAACATCATTAAACTTCGCCCATTTAATGCAATGATGTAAGAAATGTAGTTGGTTTTAATGTCATGATCATTAGTCAAATATTATATCATTATTGCCAACTAAAAAGTTGTGGGAGGGGAAGAAGGTTGGACTAGAGCATCAGATAACTAAAACATTCACCAACAAAGTCCTGAGAACATGCCACACAATTTCACAAAAACTTTTTTACCTTGCATTAAAATTCAAAAGCTATCTTATAAGTATGAAAGAATTAAGCAAAAAAGATAAAAATTGAAGTGAAAAAGCCAAAACAAGATTTGTAACTGATTCTGGAATTGAGTGTGCAATTAGAGAGCAGACAAATATTACAGCCACAGTAAACAAAACCCAACAAATCAATCAAATTATTGACGCATCCAAAACGTGAATCCAAAGTTTTGTACTTTTTCAGGCCCGGATCAGACCAAGCTCCTAGGTATCAAAACAAAAAACATGAACTAAAGTATGAAGCCAACGCAACTTCTGTGTACCCATGCTCTGGAATTGGGTGTGTAATTCAAGAGTAAACAAATATTTCGGACATGGAAAACAAAACCCAACAATTCAATCAAAGATCTAAACATCCAATTCGAAAATCCAATGTTTTGCGCTTTTTCAAGCTAAATTCAGACCAAGCTTCTATGTATTCAAAATATATATATATATATATATATGAAATGAACTGAAGTATGAAGCCAACACAAGTTTTGTGCACCCATGCTCTCGAATTGGGCGTGTAATTCAAGAGTAAACAAATACTGCAGGCATAGCAAACAAAACCCAACAATTCAATCAAAGATCTAACACACTCAATTCGATAATCCAAGTTTTGAGCTTTTTCAGGCTAAATTCGAATCAATCTTCTAGGTATAAGAATTAAGCAAAAAGATTAACAACGTGTGAGTACCGTCAGGGCCGAGACTAGATCGCTTCTTGGGGTCGTTCAAGATCGACAAACCATGCTTCAAAACCTTGTCAGAGCGTCGAAGCTTGAGCTTCCGAACGAGGGACAGGTACTCCCAAGCCCCTCCTCCTCCATTGTCCACCTGGTTCTCGAGCCTGTTCACCTGTGCTTCCTCTGTTTCACTCACCATCTTCTCAATGATTCACAGTATTCCACTCTCTCCCTACAAATACTACGTATATTTGCTTTCTCTCTCTAGTGGCCTGTGTGTATGGATCTGTGGAGGAGATAGAGGATATCGACTTAGCAAGGCACTTCTCGTCGGCTGATCACTGCGATCCAGCGGAGACTCCAATATAAATCATAAGATGATTTTTATTAATAACGTACAGTTTTGTGAAATTACTAATAGGTTTAGAATATTCTTTTTTAAAAAATAAAAAATAAAAAATAGTAAATATTGTCCCATTATTTAACCGGTCACACAGTTTCTACACCCGTCAGTTTAATCTGAATTATATTCGAATCTGAAAAACGAATCAATCTTGTAGCCATTGTCATATTCATCTATATATACATCTATATAGATTATTTTGCGACAAATAGACCCTCTCAAGTTTGATACAATAATAATGAATTGATATTTTTACCCTTTAACTTTTATATTGACCTTGAAATGACATTTCTATCTTCAGAAACCCATCCCCACAAATACATATATGTACATATATGTATATATACGGTCGACGATGCCGTGATGGTGAACTGTTTGTGATACCCTCCAAAGTAGAACAAGTGCGTCACTCATATCAATGATATCAATGAGTTTTGAAAATAAAAAATTAGGTAACCATGTATGAAAATAAAAAATAGAAAAGAACATGCAGGCACTGTTATTTTCAACTTTTGGTGAGCATATATGTATACACAGATGAGTTTCGCCGTAGATGATGGGTAAGCTTCTGGGTCGCGGCAACTGTTCATGCTTGAGGTCCGTCGATCTGAACTGGGCTTCACCAAATTTGGGGCTCGCTGGACAGAATTAGGTTTTGTAGTTTGAAGCTTCGTCGGACTGATGGCTCCAATTTTGAGCGCCGTCTTGATGTCGTTGCCGGAAACAGAGAGAATCAACCGAGCAGCGAGAGCACTCACCGCCACCCTCGTCGAATAACTATTGCCACCACCGTCGTTAAGCCCAACGAGTGACTTGTGTACTCCGGCATTGGTTAAGCTCACCGAACTGGGTCTCTCTTCGCCAGTCCATTTTTGGTAGTTCGTCGTCGGAATCACCATAATTAGGGCACCGATTGCGTGAGAATATATGACCCTTTTCGCCCAATCGGGGTCGCCAAAAAATTCTTCTGAAATCTCACCTATTTCTTTGGTGGTGAAAGATTGAATTCCTGTTCCTGAGGCTGTTGTTGTCTTAAGTTCTTCATTCTAAGCTTCGATTCTCTCAAATCGGCGTACGCTTTTGTATCTGGGTCCTCTCTCCATGACGAAGCTCTCTATTTTGAGTTACAGAAGATTGGGTTTTTCATAATCGAAAAATTGTGGGAGAATCAGAGACTTGGGGTCAAGGGCGGTGATAAAACAGTTAGGGCTTTGTTTTGTTGGTAGTTTGGTAGCAGAGTACCCATTGTTGCTGCTGCCATTTTTTTTTTCCCCCCGAAGTTATTGTTGCTGCCATTTTTGTTGAATCTCAATTCTCGATGCTTACTATGTATTGGGTCTCATTTCACGGTCCGTTTTTTGTCGAGGGTAATTTGGTCTTTAATTATTTTAATATTTTATAATTAAAATTAATAAAATAGTGAAGGGCAATGTTGACTTTTCACATGTTTTAAGGTTCTGTTTGGTTTGCAAATATCATTCGGGGGTGTCATTGTCCTAAAACAGGCCAAGTTTCATCTGAGTGTCATTTTATCAAACCTCAAGGAGTGTTGCTGTACATTACCCTAATTTAAAAATATACGGGTAATATGCAATAAACCCCTGAACTAATGGTAAATATATAAAAAACCCCTTAAACTTTAAAAGTTGCAATTAACTCCCTGAACTATTAAAATTTGTTACAGATTGCCCCATTCGGCCACTGTCCGGTAATTAATATAGCACATGTTTGTCACGTGAGACTCTTGGTGCGACCGAGCGTGTGCACAAAATAATGCACAACACTTTAGGTTTATAAATAATGTCAAGTGGGCACCATATTTTAAAATTTATAAAACCACTAAACACTTATACTATGGAATATGAAGTGAGCAGGGATCGTCCTAAGAGATCTAAACAATTATAGGCTTTCCATAATTGAATTATACTTTAGTGCTTATGTGATAGCTAAAAAAAGTTTGGTTTTTAAGATACCCTTCGGATCCGAGACACGGGTTGATCAGGCTCAGGCCCAAACCCGAGGAAATATCAAACAATTAATATTTTAAAACGAATACAGATAACAAAATGAAATAAGAATAAATATTAAAAGCTGAAAGAAACTAAAATAAAATCCTTTAAAATAAATCCTTAAACCCCAATAATCCAAAACCTCCAAAAGATTAAACAACTCGGGAATCAATCTCTGGTGGGCCCTAATAATAATCTAAACTGAATTAAAAACAACTGGAAGAAACACACCCAAAGGTGGGCATGAGTACCTAGACCTAACATGGTACACCTACCTACTATATCCAGTTGCGCATCCACTGTATATACACACCCTAACCAACGAGCCTGAGACTCAAGTTCATCTCATGGTACCATAACCATATATCTAAAGTCCGTCCAAATTCAGAGTATGTCATTCAATTATTCATTGAGGTGACATACAAAACACAGTCCAATTAGTCACTCAACTTATTTAGTTGATATGACTTAACACAATTTAGGATTCAATATTTTACAATCCATTCCTTTAATCTGACAGGTTAGGTCTTAGCGTTTTGAGCTAAACCATCTCTAGAATGCCACCATCTCATACCGGTGCATACAATCCTCCATATCCATATAAATTACAAAACCAAGATAACAGTTCAGCAACTTAAATCCAAATTCATAATCCAGTTACCAACCATAACTCAAGTAATTGCAGAATATGGTATAATATTTCAGCAAGTGCAGTTAAAAACATACTCCAGTTAATTGCAAAATAAGTTTTAATATCTCAACAATTAAATTTCAAAACCATTATCCAGTCCAAATCCGAAGTCCCGTTAATTGCAAAGTAGTGTGTAACATTATAGCAATTAAATCCAAAGTATAATCCAGTTTAAAGAAAACCAAGTAAACTACAGGATTATGAACAGTAGCTTAGCAACCAAAGTTCAAAACATACATAGGTTAAAACTAATAAATACCTGACCCTATTATGCATTTAAAACAATTTTATAAACATATTAGATCCCACTGGAATGCCCAAAAATAAGCTTAAGCAATTAAGTCTTCATCCACCCATTAGCCGTATACAATGTGCATAATTTTATACGGTTTATTTCATTAATTTAGAGGTAAAATTTAATCAATTAAAAGTCTTATTAACACCCAAAATTAACTTCTTAATCACGCTAAAGCGTCCCATAATTTTTCAAAACAGTTCAGACACTCAACAGCTTAAAAAAATGCGTTAAAAACACATTTGGGAAGCAATTTGAGAGGGAGCCTGCTCCAAGACTTTGGGAGCAGGCTCCAATCAGCCTGGAGCCGGCTCCAATGACCTTGGAGTTGGCTCTACATGTGTGGGAGCCGGCTCCCACTTCTATGGAGCCGGCTCTCACCTCCTCTGAGAGCCGTCTTCAACCGCTGCAACTTCTATGACCTTCTATTTCGTCTCCGGTCGCTCCCAACATGTCTATTTGGTTTTAAATTGTTCCTAAAGGTCTTAATTGTGTCCAGTATAATCCCTATGGAGTGTTTACAGCAGTTGAAATTAAATACAAAAGCTATAAGTTCTACAGACTAAGCATGCTTTAAGAATACAACTGAAATCAGGCATGCACGAACCATAATTTAACAGATTTTGACACACACACACACACACACATATATATATATATATATATATCATAAATATAGCATCTAATATACATGTAAAACTCAGTCAATGATTAATTAAACCCTATAGACTATCTAGGTGCACAGAACACAAGCCAGAGGAAAAGAGGAAGAAAATAACTTGTCTGTGATTTCAGTTTTGAAATTTCGGTGTCACGTCCGCTGTTCTGGCGACACTGAATTACTGTCTATCCTCCTTTTACTTCTGCTCTTCCCTTCTCCTAGGTCCGACCTTGAAGCCTCAGTCGAATCCCACACCGAACGTATTTTGTTCTCTCAAAACCTCACTCTGTATCTCTCAGTTTTTTCAGAATTAACTTCACGTTTTTGTGCTATGAGTTGTGATCGTAAAACCCTAGGCTACAGAATAATGGTTGTATTTATAGGCATAATGCTAAAATCTTAATCCTTGTAATATTAGAGATAGAGCCCTAATGTAAACCTTAGTAGGCCCAACCGTGTAATCTAGGTTATAATAAACGTGGCTGCATGAACATAACTTAAGTTTAATAACCTAACTTTACCATTACAAGAATTATAATAAAACAATGAATTACAAATAACAATAAAAATACTAAAATTAACAAGTAAAGAAAAATAGCTCATAATAAATAACCAATTATCAATAATTCAAATAATTCACATAAAAAAAAAAAATTAATCAATTTAATTCAATATCATATAATAAAAAGGCAAATAATCATTTAAACAAACAAAATTAACAAATAAACCAATAAAATGTAATAAAAGAAAATTTAATATGCCGAGACTATCCTTTTAAAATTAGGGGTATTACTGTTTTGTGATTAGACTAATTTTAAGTTAAATGATTGCAATAAAATAATGGAGTTTAAAAGATTGGAAAGAGACTTAGGGTATAGGATTCATCACTAAGCACATTCCCTAACTCACTCACTTTCAACTAATTGGGGAAATAATAATGTGTAATCTAAATGTGGCTAACAACTGCAATGAAAAGTGTAAACCATCAATTTCAAGTATGAATCAACTACTTAATGACAATTAAACTAAGTGTAGTGCAATTCACCAATTCAAAGTATGATTTATCATTTCAAGTTGCAATTTCAACACACATTAATCTAGAGGATAATGCAATTGTGACAATAACCATGGATTTCAAACACAAGCATGGATTGTTTACTTACCTATGAATGAAAGTGCAATTAAACTAATTAAGCCTGAAATTAACTAAATTCAACAAGAATTTAACCAAATTAAATTAACTGTGTAGTACAATCCATCTAGTAGAAGCAAATTCCATTAAATCAAAACACAATTACATCTAATTAAAACAATGCATAGCCATCACAAGATTCAATTCACAAAAAAATCAAGTGTAGAGATTAATTATCAATCAAAAACATATAAGACAATATGAAGTTGACATAGATAATCAAATGAAAGAATTAATTTATATTTCAAAGTTATACAAAAATTACACAAATAAATCCCCAAAAAGTGAAAAGAGAGAAAGTTTAGGTTACATGCTTAGGGTTTATCCAACCCATTAAAGTATATCAAATGAGGGCGATCTTGGTCAAGGAATGGAATGGAACGTACAATCGATATATATATATATGTATATCCCCATTAAAGTGAAGATATTTAAGGCAAGATTAAAGGAATTTAGTGCATTTTTGCTCTGATTTATGATTTAGGTGGCGTAGATTTAAGATTCACGTTCGCCGTGGTCTCACCGATGTGCCGGGTCTCTGAATTTAAAGCTGATATGGTGTTTATAATTCTTAGTTATGAGATGTGGTGTTTGGGACATGACTATAGAACCCTAACCTATTTTGACAAAATCCCAAAATTAAATCCCCAAATCAAGAATGTATCTTGCATAAAAGACATACTGGCAGCAACAATGAATGAGGACAGGCAGTAGGGTGGTTGGGGTTCAACAACATAATATATATGTGTGTGTTTGTGTGTATGTATGTGTAAGGTAGAGGCAATGGTTGTGGCATAAGTTGGGTGGTGGGATTCGCCGGTTCATACTGAATTATTTGAGTTTCTAGAGAGAAGTGTCGGCGATGGTGGGTGATGGTAGTGGCAGTGGGTTTGTGTGGTGGCGTAAGTTTCACGCCGAGGGGCAGAGACGGTATTGTTGGTGGGAATGGAGAGGTGATGGCCGGCGACTGACAGCCATGGAAGTGGGAAGTGGTGGTGTGTTTCAATCCCTCTATTTGGTTGGGAATACACACACACACACACACACACATATATAATGTATAGGGAAAAGTGCAAAAAAAACCCCTAAACTATTGTCCTTTTACAAAAAACCCCCTAAACTACAAAAAAAAAAAACCCTTGAACTAACAATTTGTTGCAATTAGGGACATGGGTCACCTGTGGATGACAGAAAAATGGAAAAGACAAAATTGCCCTAAACATAAACTACGTAGTTTTGACTCACTAACACTCCCCCAAAAGGAAACAGAGATAGAACCTATTTATAGATTCTGCCTCTTGCTCACGGCTTATCTGCCGCGAACTGTCCTCTCCACCGCCAAGCCCTATCGCGGCTGAGTTCACTTCACCGTTCTCTCCACAGTCGACCGCCAGCATCCGAATCCAAGCTCGCAACCGTTTAGTTCCGCCAGCATGCATCAAACCTAATCACGGCCGAGCTTCAACATAACAGCCCATCACCGGAATTAGGGATGGCAATTTGACCCGCCCCCGCGATTACCCTCCCCACCCCGCACCGTTTTTGACAGTTTTGGGAGACCGTTTTACTTATTTAGGCAGAAATGGTTTGATGTAATAAAAACCCGCACGGATTTGGTACGGGGGCGGGGGGAGGTCGCCCTGCACCGCCCCGCCCCGTTTAGATAGACAAATTACTTAAGTTCCCATATTTCATTAGTATATATATTTCTAACTATATATTTAGTACCCTATATAACAATATTAACGTAAAAAATGAATTTGATTAAAAAGAAATTTGCAATAGTGAATAATTGAAGATGAGGGGGAAAAAAAAAGAGCAAATCTATTTCAACGATAAATAAATTATGGTCTTAAACGGGGCGGGGCGGGTACCCGCGGGGGTAAAAATATTAAATGGTTACGGGGATGGGGTGGAAAGTACCCCCGTTTTGTGGTTCTGGGCGGGGACGGGGGCGGGATTTTTAAACAGTTGTGGGGGCGGGGGAGGGCACACCCGCCCAAACCCGCCCCCGTTGCCATCCCTAACCGGAATTGTGACTTCTTTAGTCGCTGATTCGCTGCCGTCCATGTTCTCAGTACTGCCGCAAGCTCACCGTCGAAAATCGTCTCATTCGTCGACCTCCCCGTTCCAAGCTTGCCGCTGCCTCCATCACAGCCAACACCATCAAAGCCGTGCTAGCCGCAGTGAGTTCACCATCACAGCCCGCTGCTCATTGCTCTAAGCTCTCCACGGCCGAGCCAACAGCTAAACACTCCATAGCCGCCCGATTTTTGCCCGCTGTCCATCTCTATTAACCTCGCCGGTCAAAGCTGCAACATATATAACCAACGGCGGTGATGGCGTCCCCAACTACACTATCAAACCAAATCGAACCACATACACAACCCCACTGTCACCACCCCACTCCCGCCACCACTATCACCCACCTCACCAACCATAACTCCGCATTCTCTCTATTATCTTTAAAAATTAAACAACTCATAGTAAAATCACACACCATGAAACCCCAAAAATCCACTGTCACCACCCTACTTCAGGCGGAATCTGACAATTTTCCTCTTTTAGTGCCGCCACCGGTGTACCATGCTCGTTACAGTCATGATCAAAGAAGATTTGGACTTTGTAAAACAAGCAACTGGGTTATTGCAGAATAATGCTCTGGTTGGGTTGGTATAATTTATGACACAGGCTCAGGCTCACGAATTGGGGTTTTCAGCCGAATTCCTCCTATGGTGTCGCGCATGTCTAAACTGAAGTGGATCTCAACTTGCTGTAACGACTTAAAGGCCTTGCAGAGCTCCGATCAGGACAAAACACCATCGTTGTTGAGGTCCAGAAAGGCGAAGCGTTCGTTGACGAGCTTTGTCTCTCACAAAGTCTTGTGAATTTGGGAAATTGGATGGGTGGCGTTTGGGGGTTTTAACTGTTAAAAGGGCAATATTGTCTTTTCAAATGTATAAGGGCAATATAAGGTTTAACGGTAATATTTGACTGGCGTATTGCCGGATGGAGTGATTTGCAATAAAAATATATAGTTTAGGGGGTTATTTGTAATTTTCATAGTTTAGAGGGTTTGTTGCAAATTCGCCAATAGTTTAGGGGTTTTTTTTTGCACTTTTCCCTAATATATAAAAATTCAAAACTACGTAGTTTCATAATAAGGGCGAAATTATCTTTTATCTTTTTCGGTAAAATGCAACAAAATCTTAGTTTATGAGGGGTTTTATTTATTTATTTATCTTTTTTTTTACCCTATATCTTATAGGAGCTTGTTTTCATGGGTTAAACCCATGCATTTAAAGATTACACAATAAAATTTTTTATTTTTATTTTTATTTTTTTTACAAGGCAATAATTGTTATAAATGAGATCAGTAGACGCAGAGGTTCAAATCTTGGCACTTCAAAATCTACCGGAGGTACTAACCCACTAAGCTATCGAGGCATTTGTAAAATTACACAACAATTGAGTTGAGTCCTTTTTTATTTATTTATATTATTATTACTTTATTTGGGGTCGATTTCGTTGTATATTATCTTAATATTTTAAAAAATTGTTTGTTTGTAGTCTATAAATAAATGTAAAAAGTTAATAATGTTCTTATATTATAATTATAACTTATAAATTATAATACATTTTATAATATTATAATTTTTTTTTTGTTTAATTGTAAAAATAATAATCATTGAACGACGCATTTGTATATAATTTGTCTAAACTTCACGTTAGATTAGTGTAATTTACCTTCATAACCTTAGCAATTCGAAATTGTGCGTACAATTTGCTGGAGTTCAACCTCGTTCGAGTCAGGTCCAAACATGTCTATAATTTGCTCCAATATGTCACCAATAGTCACACCACGCATCTCAGCCCCGTTACATGACCTGTCTCGACGAACACAACCCTACAAGCTCTTACTAAAACCCTACCTCTCCGTCACCACCGAGCCAGAAACCCTAGAAATCATGAACTCCGTAGACGAATCAGACGTCGGAATCTTCTGCTACATTTCTCAGCTTCCCGGCTTTCGCGGTGTTCTGAAACAAAGGTCTTCAACACACATTCACACACATATATGTATCTCCCTGTTCGAGTGTGCATGTGTATATGTATACATGTAGTGTGTGTGGACTGTGGGTTTAATTGTAGTATTCAATGCAGTTTATGACTCAATTAGTAGTTCCAATTCATGCAAAATTCATTTCTATAATTCTCCGTTTGGTTGCTGAGAATAAGTCTGAAACGAGGAAATTTTTTAACAAGAGAAGTTTTCATTGCGAATTTAACACTTTTGATAGTTTTGGTTGGGAGGGTCTACTATAGCAAACCGAATATAACTATTGGGTGATCGAACAGCATTTCACAAAATTTAATCTTAGTGTGTTTTCTTTTTAGCTCAAGTATTCTATGCAACCAAACATGGTGTTACTCTAATTCTTGTTTTGGTGTTCTTTCATGATTAACTTCATAGTAGTGATAAAAAAAAAAAAAAAAAAAAAAAAAATTCATAGTATTAGTACCATTTCATTTCCAAGTACACATTAATTATATTGTATTAGATTCTTAGATTGCATCATCATCATCCCATATTTTTAGATTACACATTCTTAGTTGAATGTTATATTGCTGCCATGGAATTTCGATCTTTTTTACCGACGGTTATTAGCACGGATGGTATTTTGATTTGGGGAGTTTGAGAGTTTGAGCCCTGCTATGGGCAATATTGTGGGTGTGGCATGTTTGCTTGAACTTTCTAAAAGAAAAAATTTTGAATTTTTTTTGCATCAATGATTTGTATTCAAAGCGTGTAAACTGATTATTATACGGATCTTTCCACTGTAGATAATCTTTTAGTTGTTTGATTTTGCGTAGGTATTCTGATTTCATTGTAAATGAAGTAGATTTGGATGGAAATGTTGTTCACTTGACCTCATTAGATGCACCTCCTGAGGTATTTTATTTCACTTTGAGTTTGTGCTGTGATTAATATGTTATTTACTTTTTATTTACGTTTGTGCATGTTTATTGATAGTGTAACTCTTATTTTTACCTTTCAGGTTTTGGAGGAAAAGAAAACAGATTTATCTGATCAATTGAATAAGAGTTATGATACTGAACTTGAATTATTTAGATCTCTTGCTGGTGACACTGATGCTGACCATCTCAAAGCTTTTATAGATCAAATTAGTTCCGATGTTAAAGATAGCGTCTCACCGCTCGTTCTTTCCCCAAATTCTAATAAATCCCATCGGACGGTTAGTTTGAGTTTAACCTAATTGTTCAATTTTTTTTATTTTTATTTTCTTTTTTAAAGTGTGGTCTCTGTGCTGTTGCTCATTTGTTTTTTATTTTTATGTTTTTCAGGCCATGCATAATTTTTTCAAGGAAAAATTAAAATTTCTTGTTACCGACACTGTAGATGGACCTGATGCCTCATCCAAATGCATCCGGGTGTGGCTAAATTCTTCAGGAGGGAATAGTGGCAGTGGAAGAAACTCCAAGAAACGTAAAGACAGGGGTGATAAGCCTTACGATAATAGAGGGGATAATTGGCCGGAGCATCTTGGCAAGTTCCTTAGGTAATGGTTGCATTGTCTGTCTTTTGCCAATCTTTCTCTATGTTGAAGGGTATTTTTTTTATTGTGTTATTTTAACCACCTTTATGCCGACGGAAGGTTGTTCTGTGATTTATTTTGTCCAATTACTGATGAAGGACTTCTAAAGTTTAGATAGGCTTGACGCCTTTAAGATATCAAGAAACCAATGAATTTTATTTACAATAATATACATACATGTATCACCTGTATTGAGTATCATTAGATCAACAAGAAGAAGGCTGTTTAGGAGAAAAATAAAATTGAGGTAACTAAAGATGTGCACTAGAGTTTAAAATTATTTAGTTCTCTCTCTCTCTCTTTTTTTTTTGATAAGTAGGCATATATTAACAAAGGCGCTCAAAGGGGAGCGAACCCTTAAATTATTTAGTTCTCTTTTGAGGATTCTTTGCATGTCTCGGAGCATCTTGCTTAGGTTGAATCAAGCAAGGTTTTAAGTCATAACAGTAATGGTTGTGGTGTTGTGGACATGGGGTGTAATAGATGTATTGTAACAAATTCGACTACTAGAGCCATTATAATTTCCTTCTCATCTCCTGCTAAATATCCTAATATACACGTTTTAGTCCAAAAATCCCATAAATTGTATTTTTAATGAATTTTAAAAATTTCTTGAACTTATACCAATGCTTTGATGTTAATACTGAAAGTTGTATTTAATTTTAAGTAGCCGATAACATTAAAGGTTATCTCTCACTACTTTTATGATCAAATGCACTTCAGTGATCAATGTGGGATAAATACATAATAGAAATGGGTGCACAGAGATCATATGTGGGACATGAAACACTACCAAAAAGGTGGAGGATTCCAATCGAATAAAATGTCCCAAGTTCTGGACCGAGGATCAGAAGTTTTTTATGGAGCTTACTCCTTGATAAAGATAAATAGATTCACTCACACTTAGGATAGGGCTAAAAGAAGCTCAATTTGTCCTTGCTACCTCTCAAAAGAACTAGGATATGCAATATAAACAGTTTTGGTAGAAATTGTGGAACTGGTGGTCTAATTCTTATATGGTCATAAAGGCTTTCATATCTCTGACCTCCAAATCTTATTTTTTGGTGCAAGTGGTGTTAGTTGCTATTACTTATCAAAAAAAAAAAAAAAGTGGTGTTAGTTGCTATTGTAATACATCTGTAAAGGCATTGTCGATTTTATTTCAGGTTTCATCTTTACAAGGAGAACAAGGATACACAGGAGGCATTAGGGCTGATTGGAAAGATGCTTGGCCTACAGGTATTTTTATTTTTATTTTCCCCTTCCAGGAACATATTAGGTTTGTTCTTTTGCCTCATGTGACAAATGAATGGAAAGAAAGATTCAGTTTTTCCTTCTCTTTTTGTTCTTATATTTCTCTCTTTTTTTTTGCTTGCTTTCTTGAAACTGATAATAACAGTTATTTTATTATTATTATTATTATTATTTTGTTTGACAGCTTTAATTATATGTAGAATTAAAGTATTGAATAGTTTGTAACCATATTTCAAAGTTGTACTTGTGCACCATGTTGTTGTTAAACTATTTTGATAATATATGTCTGACAGACAAGGTCATTTGGATTTGCGGGTACAAAAGATAAGCGCTCTGTATCTACTCAAAGGGTAAATTCTTCTTGCCTTTTTCACTGATTATATCCTTCAATTTCGTATTATTAGTTGCTCTTCTAGGAAGTTTGAAATCTTCTTTATGGTTTTCAGTATGAGCTATCTTAAACCAAAAGATGCGGAACCTTTCTTCATACTGTTGTCAAGATAATGAAGGGCCACCTTATTAGCGGATGTTCTTGTAGTTAAAACTGAAAGTTGAACTAGTTGCTCTATTTGAAAATAGTCATAGCAATTGTATCATAATAATGATACTTTTATGATGGCTTATCCCTGTAAAAGGCTATTTTTTCTTTTTATAATAATTTAACCTTTTATTTTCCACCAAACTGTGCCATAATTGATTAATTTGTAAAACAATTGTGTTGATGTGATGAATATAAACTATATTAAACAATTGAGCTACTCTAATAATTTAAAAATAAATAAATAAACGACCTGTCCAGTGCAGTTTGGAGGAGAGATTTGAGGCGGTGGTGGAAAAGCCAGATTTTAGGCATTCGGTTAAAACAAATTATCATCAGAATTTTAAATAAGGAAGATGGGACTCTCCACATACATTCTCCAAATGAGAAGGATGTTTAATTCATCAAGAAGTTGATTTGTTACTTAAATTGTTGCATTTAGATTTTAGTATGGATATTTACTACAAGTGGTCACTTGATGAAGTCAGGAAATGTTTGGTTAACGGGTATAGTAGGTATACTTGATTTTCCTTGAACTACACAGAAGAGTACGTCTTTTTTACGTTCACATTGTTGGTAACTCTTCTCAAGCAGCACGCATTTATATTTCCTGCTCTTCAGGAAAGATTGATTGGTGTCAAAGTTGGTGACTTCGGGTATACTTTTTCTTTGTTTACTTTACAGGTAACTGTTTTTAAGCAGCATGCAAGTAGATTAGCTGCTCTTAATGAAAGATTGATTGGTATCAAAGTTGGTGACTTTTGGTAAGATAGATGGAATAGCACTTATTAGTTTACCTGCCATCAAATATTATGATGCATGTTAATGTAATTTCTGCATTGTTGTTCAGCCATGTCAAAGAAGGACTTCTTCTTGGACAACTCTATGGAAATCGTTTTACTGTTACACTAAGGTAAGATAACAATACTTGCTTAATGCAACCTTCATGATTTTTTTTCTTTCATTGTTTATATCTCATGGTATTGGTTTGTACTTTGTATTTACTGGACTAGCATATATTTGCAGAGGAGTTATTGCAGATTCTGAAGAGACAATAAAAGCATCTGCAGATGCCTTAGGAAGACGTGGATTTATCAACTACTTTGGTTTACAAGTACTTTCTTGGTCAATATTATCTTCTTTTTGGTTTGTTCAATTTTCTGTTAAACCCCAC
The DNA here is from genome assembly GCF_030987335.1 of Cornus florida. Taxonomy (NCBI): domain Eukaryota; kingdom Viridiplantae; phylum Streptophyta; class Magnoliopsida; order Cornales; family Cornaceae; genus Cornus; species Cornus florida. The sequence continues at coordinate 20,850,665 of NW_026775573.1, forward strand.
TCCACCTGTGGGCTATCTTTATGAGGAGTTGATTACTGGAATTCCTCGAGCAGATAGGCTACTGATACCAACTAGGCTAGAGAATGTTGTTGGTCTGAATACTTCACTTGTCATGTTGAATGTAGAACCTGAATTTTTGACAACGGAAAATACTACATGTTTGATTTCTGACACCCTGTTTATAACCCTCTCTCTCTGAAACACATTGAAACTCTTTTGTTTTCTGCAATCCAACAAGGTTTGATGTTGGTTTTGAGGCCGCAAAAGAATTTCCATGTTTAATTGAAACAAAAAAGTTTGTTTTCCTGAGTAATTGTGGTTACTAAATTAAATATCATGTGAATTTATTTTCATGGGTAATGAAAATTAACTGCCTATTGATATACAATTAGCTCTGTTTTTCTATATTTGCTAAATAAGCTTGTTCATTTTATGTAAATGGAATCAGCGATTTGGAAGCGGTTCCGTACCAACACATTCAATTGGAGCTTCATTACTTCGAGGAGAATGGAAAACGGCTGTGAGCATGATTTTGGATCCAAGAGAAGGAGATATCCTTTGATTCAATCTGCAAAGAGAATTTGTTTTGATATTTTATACTTCTAGTTTGAACAGGCTGTTGCATGCAGTTCTGATGTATCAGAATATGAATTATTGTTTTTCTTAACATTGAGCTTGGAACACAAAAGGATGCCATTAGGAGGGTACGGGAATATTACAAGGAAAGTGATGATATTGAAGGGACCCTGAGGCAGTTGCCTTACCATTTGGTTGCTGAAAGGGCAATAGTAAGTCTCTAAATATGGACTTTCTGTATATATGTATTTTTCTTTTTTGGCTCCTTTTGATCATTGATGCTTGTGAGTTTATCATAAAAGACTACATTTTCAAAGCTTTCAACTAAGTAATTTGTCATTATCTATTACCTCATTGCTACAAATAAATATGTACTCCACTAATACAGTCGCCATTGCATATTCACATTATTAGTTATGCAATTGTCAAGTGACAACTGGATCATGGCTTCTACTTAATTGTGAGTTTACAACCGGTGATACTTCAATAGGACTTGCAAACAACTCTAAAACAACAACGGAGGAAATAATTTTTTTTAAAGGTTACCGTATTTTTTTGTCTTATGGTAATATTCACACACCCACTTTTGGCCTAATAGTTTGATATCTTGTAATGATGCAGGAGTCCTTTGTACCCCGTGTCACAATATATTGAATCTCTTTGATCTGGTTAGCAGGTCTCTAAGACCATTTCACAATGAGAAAGCCACTTTATGGAGAACTAATGTAATAGCCACCTTAGGGTCATTATCTACATTTTGACTCGAAAAAAATATCCCATTCAATTTGTTTGTTCTCTAGACTATATACATTTCCTGGAGTGGGATTACTAGATCAGCATCCCAGTCTTATGCTTACTGATGTCTCTGGAGAAGAATGTCCTCTTCAATGTTTGCTACTATATGCTTTTGTGGCCTTGTTTGGTTAGAATTTTACATTTTAATTTGAGTGCTCATATATACTTTTTAAAGTTTATAAAATGAGATTTTTTTCTTGTTTTACATTGGTAATGTGACTGTCGACTATGTTGACTTTTTGATCTTATCCAGCTCCAGTGTTTGAAGAAATGTCCTGGGAATTACTTACAGGCTCTGAAAGCTATACCTAGGACTCTTAGAATGATGTAAGTATTCACTGCAGAAATAATCAAATTAATTAAAAATATAGTTATTGAATTGCGGCTCTGTTGCATATAATTTTTCATCATTACCATGAGTCAGTTCTCGTTAACTTATGAATAGGTTGCAACTCTAAGAGCCCCCTTATATTTCACTCGTAAGTTCTGGATGGTGATGTATATGAAATGTGTATTGAGCTGAAGTATTTGGAGTCAGCGACATGAATCTTGATTTGTCATTCCGTTTTATTTAGGAATTGTTTTAAGTTAAACTCTGCCACATTTTTATCTTTCTTAATGACCTCAACCATCTCACCAGTAAATACTATGCTATCTATAGTCTTCTGGTATTCATCTTAGGTTCTGCCAACTAGTGTGTGAAGTTTGACAAATGTGACATTTTTATTGTTTGAATATGAGAATCATCTTCAGCGAAATCAATAATCACCTGGTTTATTGAGAACAGGTCCGATGGCATTGCTTTCTGTCTCTGTCTCTCTCTCTAGTTGAGGCTGCATAGTTTTTTTTTTCCCCTAACTAGTGGTTTTATTTGCATTTTATGCTGTTTAATAATAATTAAAATAAAAGTTTTAGCTCTTTCTTCTCTTGAATTATTTGCACTGTACTTACCACAGACGATATACTTTTTCGCCTTTTTTGTTCTCTCTGTATTTATGGTTTGGCATTGGTGGTATCTTTTGTTTGGTCCCATCATCCAACCATTATACTACATAAAAAAGAGGTGCAGACAAACCAAAAAAGGGCAATGAGAATAATTTTCCTGTCGGAGGATTTCACCCATAAATGAAGTCACTATAATAGGATTTCCATGAAGATGTTGATTTTCACATGGACTGTCTCTTGTAGATTTCTTATTAGAAAAGTTAAAATAAAAAATTGTGGTTGGACTGTAAGCTAGACACGGACCATTCACAATCAAATTAATGCCCCCTCCTTGTTGACAGCGGCTCTTGCCAAATGACTCTGTATTCCAACAGTCTCTACCCAGCTAGGAGTTAGCAATCCATTTTGATTTGCCATCTGTTAAAAGTACATTGGTGCTAGTTCTCTGATATTGTTACATACTATGGTCGTTGTTGCATATTATTGTCTTGATTCATCTGGATTTTTGTCCTGTCAGCAATCCCTTATTTGCTTAATCCACCAGGTTGCTTGTCACCACATTAATTGTGATTTTTAGGATGTTATTAGAGAGTGGAATAGTGGAAACTGCATCAGTCCTTTATTCACAAATTATGCTTAGCTTTATGTGGACAAAAATTCAACTTTATCATGAAACATAAATAAGATGCTCCAAGTTCAACTAATTTACTTTCCTTCGAATCTGCCACATCATGTTACCCACGCCCCTCCAAACCCAACCAAAAGAAATAAATAATAGTTCTCATTTTCTTTTTGTTTTTATGGTGAATGAAAAGATTATAATGATCATCAACTACTCGTTACTTGTGAACCTAATTGAATCGATCTAAATAGTGGAGGAGTTTGAAATCAGCACTATCTCCATAGTAAATATAATAGATACTTGCAAATGTTTCCCTCTGTATCAAAGCGTACCTTGGATTTGACCCTAAAGGAATTATGTGACTTTGCAACTTTGATAAGGTTTTGGTTTTCAATTTTTATGATGCCACTTCTCTTATCTGCAGGTATGTACATGGTTACCAAAGCTACTTGTGGAACCATGCGGCAAGTATGAGAGTGAAAAAATATGGTATGTGGTATTCAGGGTTTTAATTAGTCATTCTTTGGCTCATATTATATGATGCATAAAGTGCGTACACTGTTGTCATCATCTGATCCTTACTTAAGCTATATAAGATAGACAATGCTATAATGTATTCTTTTTGACCATCTGGCAGGAATTGACCAAGTTGTGTTGGGAGATTTGGTATACTGTAAAAGAACATGTTCAGAAAAAGTAACAGTGGTCTCGAATTCTGAATGTGAAGACAGTAACTGTAATGATGTCCAACTTGATGAAATTTCAGAAACAGATCTTCCTGAAGAAAGAAGTGATTCAGTGAAGGTCAGGTGCTTGAATTATCTCATTTAAAATTTCCAATAATACTAACATAAAATATTGGGTGAAATTCTTATTAAATTGGGTAAAGTTTCCAATAATACTAACATAAATAGCCCTTTATCATTGGTAATTTCTAACAGTGTGCACCTGAAAAAAAAAAAAAAAACAGTGTGCACCTTCTAGAGCATTACATTTGGATTATGTTGGGTGAAATTCTTTAAGCAGCCTATGTTGCATTCATATTAGATGTATGGTTTTGTAAGTTCATCATATTTGAATTGATCCACGTCTTCCTTATCTAGGAATACAACAAAACTATTTCAAGCTACAATTCTGCATCAAGATTTTACTGGAGAAATCTAAAACAATTAATGAACCATGCATTGTCATTTCTTGCACAAGTTAAGAAAAATAAATTTATTAGTCGCCGAACCATCAATGAAAATGATCTCACAGATGTCCCAAGGGGTCTGGTTACACATATAAAAGAATGAACACAATATACCTAGCAAATTCTAAGCTGTATAGGCAATTTCCTTCCTATTTTATGTATTTTTGAGTGAATATGGTTAACTGAATCTAGGTATCAAATTGGGTAGGTTTTAGATAATTTTTATGAATCAGATTCACATCTGACCCATCCCATTCCATCTGAATCCAATATGTTTGTATACATACATATTCATATTTCTGTTTAACTCTGAGAATTTTAGTTTGAGGAGACATCTTTGATTATAGTGCCATCTGCTCATTTTGATTTTCTGTTAGTCTGATTATTTTTTATTTTTGAACGTTTTTTATTTTTATTTTACCTTCTGGGCAGGCTGTAAGCGAAGAAGATTTGGTTTCTGGAGATTATACAATTGATGATGTTATTCTTCCTTTGCCTGGGTAAGGGAGAAGCCAGAACAATTTCTGTGATTTTGATCATTTAGATTAATCATTTATGAGATCTAGTTTGTTTTGCTTTTATATCTAACACTGTTGTTATGGCAGTTCGAGGGCAATTTATCCATTGAATGATATTGGCAAAGTTTATCATGATCTGGCGAAGAAGGCAAGCTGTTTCTAAATGAAATTACTGAGCTCTTAGTATTATCATGTCACTTTTTCCCTCTTCATTGCTCGTCATGAGGAGATGTAGAATATGTTAAAATGGGCCCAATGTAACCTGGAAATGGATTACCATGCGTATTAGAAATCTAAGTGACTTAAGCAAGATGTGGGCCAGGCGGGCCAGGCTGTGTAATTTTCATAAGGACTCAAGTCCCACCTTGTGTGCCCCTGATGATATACAAGAACCATATCAAATAATTTTCATAACATTTGAGGGTGAGATGTATGTCCTGGATCCAATGTACTTGCACGAAGGATGTTTGGTGAACTTGCTCAGATGGGCTTTGGGAGAAGCCCGTTTGTACAAAAGCTAATGCTGTAGAAGTATGAGAGAGGTGGTTTTCCAAGGAGGCAGAATGTGAGAGAGTCATAATCATATTATACCCTCTGAAACAATAGTCAATACCACATTGTACCTGTCCTATATTGTAACTACAAGGCATAATCCATTTCTTTTTTAAAAAAAGCAAGAAGGTAAAAAGGACAGTTGTTCCTCATCCTCATCCTCCTTGTCTTCCCCTTGTTTACATTTACTCGGGTTCTCTTCTCATCCCTTGCTCTGTCCGGTATTTCTTTCCTTTTTTCCTCTTCTCTAAGCAACCTTCTTCATGAGTAGTTGCTCCCTTTTCTTCTCATCCTCCCCTCTTCACTCTTTTGTTCTTCAATATTTTTGGAGTTTGCTTTATTTGGTCGATAATTGCTTACGTGGAATGTATTTTTTTTGTTTCATGTCCTCCAGTCTTATAAATTTGAATTGTTTGAACGCTCTCTACGCTCTCTCAGCTATTGAACAACAAGAAAAACATTACAGTCGGGTCATGATCTTCTGTTTTTCACTGTATAGTTGTTACTTGGGAGAGAAATTTTGCAAATTATCACATGCATGCCAAAATTTTCCAATCATCTTCATAAGTGCATTCGAAATATGCATTCATCAAATTTTGTTTTCTTCAGAAAGTGTATGCAAGGTACTCTTACAAAGCCCAATTTCCTAGAATACCTTCCTATTTTAGGAAGCAGACCCTAATGATGTCACAAATAAAGCAAACTGAATTCTGTGTCCTGAGATATTTGATGTAACAATACCAATTAGTTCTCATTTATTTATAGATTTTGCTGGCTCTCAACACCACATAGGTTAGACGTGGGAGAATGCAATTACTAATTACGCTCAATCATGATAATATGCTGGATATTAGCTGTGCATTTCAGGTTTGGCTTGTCCTGACTCCTGATTTCTGGCATCTAGACTAGGATCAAACCTGAATATGAATTGGATGCTTGTTAGAGGGGTACATTATAAATTAGAACTGTAGAAAGATGGTTTAGGAGCAAATAAAGTTTGACAATATTAATTTTACGCGAACATGATGTAACAAAAGTATGATTAGAATAAATTGTAAATCTTGACGCACAAAACTTACCCACGAGTGAGCCTTTTCTTGACATTGGATAAGCATGCCTGAGGGATACATTGAAATTGCCCATTTATATTGGAGTGGGGCACTGAAGTGGAGGGCTTGTAGGTTGGACTATCCGTGAATGTTTGTCTACTCAAGTAATATAACACCATCCTCTGTGTTAAAATATGTTCGGCAGTCAACAGAGAACAATTCCCCCAACCACCCCCCCCCCCCCAAAAAAAAAAAAAATAATAATAATAATAATAATAATAATAAAAATCCATTTCTGGAATATGATTTATGAAACTCTTCCTGCAACATTACGGTAGTCCTACTTTTACAAGTAATATCTGGTCTATTATCACATCCAATGAGATGTTATACCTGAATAATAGTTTTAAGCAGACTGATACGATATCCCAGAAGTGGTTTAGTTCAGTGATTCATGCTACACTTCGAGTCCATTCCTCCAGTTAATTATTGAGTTTTAGGGAGAAAGGTAAGTTAGCACTTTTGTGGTGACGTTTAGAACATGGAATATCTGATGAATTCTTGTCGTCTTTGAAATTTTATGCGAGTTTACCTTTTTATATTGTTGGCATGCTACTGTACGCCACTGCTTTAGTCCATCTTGCTGACTACTGTGAAATATGAACCACTTGCCTGTTATTTGTTATTCAAAAGAATATTAAGCTTGGGCAGAGGGCAATATATGTGTCTATATATATTTTAATTTTTATCTATAGTCTCTGATGTTCTTATCTTTCAGTCTCTCTCTAAAGTATGTTACTTTTTAACTCACCAGGATTCTATCTGCTTGACGGAGAGTGTACATGGTGTCAAGTGAGTTATTTCCTTGAATTCTTACTAAATCATTTCCCTTCTCTGTTAGACTGGATTTTTTGTAGTAATCATTATGAAATAAGCTGTGTTGTATAGAGAAGCTGGCCCAGGTGATATCTTCTTTTTTTTTTTGGGTACAAGAGTCATCTCACTCTAGAACAGTAGATGCTAGCTAGAGTGGTATCTCCTGTCACTTCTAGATAACAATTGTAGAGTTCAGCTGTACAAGTCATGGTTGGGACCTTGTGAAAAAGAAAAAGAAAACATGCCAGTTCACCTCGTGTGGCTTCTCTCTGTAACATGGTTTACATCAGACATATTTCTGCAGTGGACACGACATGCCCCTTCCCCCCTTCCCCTTCTTCTCTCTCTATCGGCTCAGAGGTGGGTTCTTTTTTTTTTTTCCTAAATGAAAGGGGTATATTGAATACAAACAAGATAGTACAAAGAAACAAATGAGGGCATACCCTCATCAACACAGACCAAGCCCTAGAAAAGGACACTCAAAAAACCTAAGTAGCTCACAATAGAAAGTTACAAAATGTCTTGGAGATTAACTCCTAACACATCTAAAACCTCCCATAGAATACATTTAGCTAGATCCTTTGCCTCTCTTGCAATGTTATCATGCAATCTGTTATTCCTCTCCCACCATAGAAAATATAGTGTAGCAGTGAAACTGATTCTGGCCATCTTCTTGATATCTCTTAGAGAATTCTGATTAAACTGATCTGCCAAATCTTGAACTCCTAAGGACGTATGTAAATTCCAACCACAGGTATCTGAAAGGGAGCTCCACACTTTCCAAGTGTATACACAGCTAGAGAACAGGTGATCCAAAGTTTCAATTTCTGTATAACATAAATAACATCTTGCTGCCAATGCAAAACCTCGCTTCTGCAAAAATACCTGAGAAATAATTGCTTTCTGCATTACTAAGACTGAGTGGACTGACCACCTAGGTCTCCCCCCACTCCAACATAAACCAGCCCAATCCACTTCTCCAATTTTCACTCTAGCAGCTTCGCATGCTGCTTTAAAACAGAAGGTAGAACTCCACTGTAACTTGTCTTCCCCACCCTGTATCACTTGATTTTTAAACAATTGCATCAGTTCCTGTAGAGTATTACTCAATTTGTCTTCATCCCATTGCCCACCTGTAATGAATTCCTTCATACAAATCAGCTTATCTCTACTCAGATATAATTAAAAATTTCTTTTAAAATTTTTCCTTCACACCATGGATCCAAAAATACTTTAATAATGTGCCCATCACCAATTTTATATCTGCAATTAACCTTGATATAATCTCTAACAGCAATCATGCTTCTCCACACAGCAGAAGAATTGAATGGTACTGAAATGTGATTTTTGCCAGGGAGTTCTCAATAACTGATATGACTGGAGGTTATAGGCGAGTATTTCAAAAACTGAAGGACTTTAAATGGTATGTCTGCACTTCTTTTTTAACAATCTCCACTTGGCACTGTTAGTGTAAAATTTCAAATAAATTGTAGAAGTGTTTTCTCTTGCTGCAGGGAACTACACAAATATACGGATGGAACTGTATCACTGGCAGAGACAGATTTGGACATTATTTCCAAGTCAAGACCTGCAAATATGATCAGAGAAAAGGATTCGGCCAATGGAAATGAAGATAAAGATGGAAATGAAGACAAAGATGCCCAGGAAGACCAGATGGCTCTCAAATTAAGCTTTATTCTCCCAGCTTCTTGCTATGCAACAATGGCCGTAAGGGAGCTGCTGAAGACATCAACTTCTGTATGTAACATGATAAAACCTAACTCATGTAAAAAAATCCTTTTCCAATTGCGCCGGCCAAAAAATAATAGAAGGGACTTTATAGAATCTACTTAATACAGAAGGGTCTATTTCCAAAGTCGCATGGAAGATGATCTATGCCAAAAGCTTTGCTAAAATGGATCTTCTGTCCACATGAAAGCATGTGTATCCAATATGGAGCACTAATGCACTAGTGCCATTATTTTTTTGGGAATGGCAATGGATGGGTTTAAGATGGGATTAACCAATTTGAGAATCTTCTTGCAAACCCACCAAAGCCTGACGCTATATGTTCCAACACCATCCCAGTAGGTGGATTGATGCTGGATGCTAAATATAATATGTTTTCCATATATAGCTAAGGGATATATGCATATTTGCACAAAAACCAGCAGCCTATGTCACCCCAAACTTGATTCAAGTTCTTTGAAACCCCTAGATGAACCTGATTGTAGAAATCCTAAATGAATCCGCCAGGGTTGGACAAATTAAATTACATGTTCTCATTTGTCACAAAGGAAATTGTCAGTGTTTATTTTTATGAGAAGCACACATATATTTATATCATAATTTGTGATTTCATGCTATGCAGGTTGCATTTCATAAAACATTGAACAGCTAAGCTCGGTCCTTGGATAAATTTGAGTCCCAGACACCATCTTTCTCGGAGGAAGTAGCATTTGTTAGTTCAGAAGGAAAGTGGGGAAATAAGGTTAGTAGTCTCCCAAGCACTCAGGATTTTACCTTTTCTATATATATTGCATCTCCAATTAGTAGATAAATTGAGAAAATACAGTTCTTTATTTATATATTTTTGTTGATATACAATTAAAGACAATTCAGTAGGATGCATGTTTATGAATTTGATACAGATGCAGGTTCATTTCAGATTTGTTAGATCACTGAACAATTGGGCAAAAAAGATTTTGTATCCTCCTGAACACTTGGGATTTACCTTGTCTGAATATATTGCATCTTTAACTTGATAGGTAAATTAGGAAAAAATAACAGTTCTTTTGTTGTAAACAATTATTAGAGGCACTCACATAAAATTTATGTTCATGGGTGTGATACATATGCAGGTGCATTTCATAAAATTTTGAATTTCTGAGCTTTTTGCATTTCGTGGAGATTAATGGAGTCGTCATCATGCAAGTGCCTTTTCGAGGGAAAAGGTAATTGTGGATTAAGGGAAGTTGGGCAAACAAGGTTATATCTTATCCAGCACACTTGATACTTCCCCTGTTGGAATCTTTTGTATTATAACATATTTTTTTGATCTAAATTATTCTAATATTATGTTGATACATTTTGATTTGGAAACTGTAACACAAGCCTAAACATCCCCAGTGAGATAGACTTTGTTTTACTCCATACAGTCTATGGTGCACAGACTGCACGATTTTTGGTTTTAGTTTAAATATTACTCCTTATGTTCCATTTGGTTTGTGCTAACGTGAGTGAGGGAACTAATGAACATATGCAATTGGCAACTATTCAACATAGTGCCCGCGTTTTGAGTAAGGCGTGCAAGCTGCAGGGTGCTCAGAAATATGAGACGATTCGTGCCCTTTTGTCAGGAGGTTGGTTATCTTTCATAAGCTAGAATGAAGTAGGATGCCTTGCATTTTTTTTTAAAATTATTTATTATTTACTATTAATTTTATTTTTAATTTTGTGACTTCTTGTGAAAGTTGAGTGAGCATGAGTACGTTTTTAGTTCCCAACTGAGTGAAATTTTTTTTACTTCACGAAGTCTTCTTTATCCTGTGTGTCACTGGAGCCTGTTAGACGCATTTGTGTGGTGATATGGTACTTTTTATTTTTTTATTTTTTAAGTTATTAATGGAACCCAAGGCAGGTCTGTTTCAAAAATAAACTCCACAAGGCATAAAGAAGTGGGGCTTAAAAAGAAAAAATAAATATTATTATTATTATTATTATTATTATTATTATATTTTGTATAATTTGGTAAACTTTCCAACCAATAGTATAAACTTACTATTTCATTTCCTTGGAGAGAATTTAGATGAGAGACGAATTCAATGTGTACGTATCCACAGGTTATTTTCGCCTTTAATGCTTTCAAGAACAGGAATAGACTGTAGGGACCTCCTAAGGCCGGCTCAGCAACCGCTTTTGTTTCATATTTTTTTTACTTCGGACAGTGTACTCTAATGAAATAAAAGCACGAACCTTGTTTGGTAACTATTGTTGCGATTTGAATATTATCAAAGTGTATCCGAAAATTAGGCCAAAATTGGAAGCACCGAATTGTTGTTACCACACCGATCAATGGTATAGGTTAAAAAAAAAAAAAAAAAAATGACCTATTTGACTAATTATTTTATTTTTCAAAGTTGTAATATTTTTTTACCAAATATGTTTTTGCTTCCAAAATTTTTGTGACAAATACTAGCTGCCAAACATGCTTACTATTGAATACACTCCAAAATAGAAATGCTGTTTTTATTTTGGGTCAAAACAAAAGCAAAAGCACAAGATTGCCAATTTTTGGGAATTGGATTTTATAAGTAAATTCTTTTCTTTGGGAAAAAGTTAATGCTATTTCATTTTTTGGTATTGGATTTATTTTATTTAATATATTTTGAGTAAATAATACATGTAGATTCTATGGGAACCTAAACTCTCATCCTTTCGAAGATAGTTTTTTGTATCCAACATCTCTATAGCTCCGATATGCATCCAAAACCAGATTTAGAAGCATGATATGAGTCTCAGCTCATGTGAGATTTAATTCATCTGTTTCCAGTCACAACCATCTAAATCAGTTGGACAACAATAAATACCTCATCGTCCCCAAATTAATGTCTCTTGTCGAGTTATTTATTCAAAGGATAGTGTAAGATAATTCAGGCAGATAAGTATTTGTACAATCAATTTTCAGAAAGGACATTTTTGGGACGGAGGAGTAATGCCAAGTTATGGTAGCTTAGGTGGCTTTGTGTTGGTAGCTGAGGTGGTTTTGTGACTTGTCACGTCACATCCGGACATAAAATAAGTGTATATGACATTATTAATTAAGCTATTAGTATCACCATATCACTTTATAGTTTTCAAATTTGGGTCACATCGCGAGAATCTAGAACTCAACACCTGATTCCATATCACTCTAAACGACAGCTTAAAGGAGTTTTGGTGAACATCTCAAATACAAAGGGTGACCCGAGCAGCATGCAAATTCCGATGAAACATCGAATTTGAATAAGAAGTGAAAAATGTCAAAATTACACTTTGTGTCACGAAATTTTCTATGAATTTTTATTTATTTATTTATTTTTCAGTTCAAAAGCGGGCACATACTCACCATAATTTTTCATCCCCCCGGGGTTTGCTTGAATCAACAAAACTTGTAATATTTGAATCTTCCGGGCTAAGGAAACTATATAAGCATAAAGTGCTCATACATTGTGCACAACGATGTCATGGAATCAGGCTTGAGGTCTGTTTTAGGCGATACATAATGAAATCAATTATCGGTGAATTTTTTAAAACCTTACACAGGGTCCAAAATGCATTGTAACTCTATACAATATAATTCAATAAAGATGAATTTGTAGTCAATTTTAATAATTTCAATTGATTTTTTAAGACCATTTAACATGATTTATTCATTAATTCTAAATCGCTGTCATAATTATAAATAATTAATAATTATGCTTGGATAGATTTAAGCATAAATAACTGAAAATTCATACTACATGTATGACATGTGAAAAAAGAAAAGCAAATAAAAAATATAATACAAATTAAAAGTAAAAGAAAATTATTGACCATACCATGTGTTATATAACATATATTATTTGTGGCCCCAAAGTTTGTAGCATTTTTTTTCTTAAATAGTTATTTTCTTTTGAATATATATACAGAGTAGTGATCTCTTCTTTTTTTTGTAGAGTATGAAAAATTTTGGCACTTTCTATTGAGATTAGATCACAATAGAAACCCACTAATATTCTTTCCTTTTAATACAAAATTACTATTACTATTTCTAATTTCTAAATTTAATATTTACCAATACAATGATAAAAGGTAATTACCTAAATAAAAAAAAAAAAAAAAAAAAATCTACTCACCTAAATTTAATATTTTATGCGGTTGAGGTGTTGTCAACTCATAGGTTACTTGACAGAAAAAATAAAAGAAAAAGAAAAAAATTAATCAATTAAATTTTATGCCGGTAAAGTGTTGTGCAAATCACAAGTTACTTGAGTTGATCAAGCATATAGAAAAAAGAAATTTTATTTTTATTTTTTTGAGTCGATGTTTCATGATATGTCATTAGTTCAATTTTCCTACTGTCAATAGGTTGATGGATGTATAATTAGGGCTATAATTTGTCATGAAATTGCCAAACACGTATATTAGTTTAATTTTTCTGTTGTGAATATGTTGATGAATGCATAATTAGGACTAAAATTTGTCATGAAATTAATAAACATGTATATTGTTAAACTTAGTGAATGGTTTGTGTACTTTTGTAACAATCAGAGCTTAGGATTTAAAGGTATACCGAGGAGATAGAGAACTTATAAATTCAGTTTGTACGAGGGGGGAGAAAATTTTCTGGTCAGAGAGATATGTGATTCAAGGGATGAAAGGTTTCTATTTTTTTTTTTGGTAATTATTTTTTATTGTTGCAATTAGTGATATTGGTAAATATTAAATTTAGAAACTAGAAATAATGGTTTGTATTAAAAGGAAAGAATATAGGTAGATTTCTACTATACATGGATCGCTACCATACATATACATATACATATATAACATGTATATATATTTACTTCAGACGTTTTTATACCTTGGTTTCTTTACATTGAGAGAGAAGAGAGAGTTGCAGAATGCTGAAAAGAGGGAATTGATAGAAGAGGGATTTCTTAATTAGCCCTATTAATTAGGGAGCAAGAGAAAGAGAGAAGAAAAGAAAAGAGTCATAAATTATTGGGGTGGGAGGTTAACCTCTCTCTCTCTCTCTCACACACAGACACACACACACACACACACACACACACACTATATCAGACTTCTAAAGTCATTACTATTTCACAATGGTGTAGCAAATCCACTTAACAAGAAGATCAGAAGCAAATCTGAGTTGGAACAATGTTTTCAGAGACTGACCATTCACCAACCTACAAAAGGGACTCGTTAATAGTTCACTAGATCAACCACAAAGAGGTCATCTGGTCTAAACCATGATATCATGCTGCCAACATAGATATTATAACAGATGACTAAAATACTATAACAAAAAATAAAATAAAAACCAAAAATCTCATATTGCATAAGGTTACTTTTCACAAATGAACTACCATTTAAGGTTACATGATATCTATGAAAACAGATGGAGGAGATTCAGAGATCAAATAAATGGGTGAGATTGATTAGAAAATTGTATCCATTACAGTTTAGAAACTAAAAGGAGATTAAATCATAATGGAAGTTTACAGAATCTTTTTCAACAACAAGAATATTTAAATGAATAACACAGAATGAAGTTCACTAGGTAAACATCAAGCATCAGACGTATTCACAGCTTAATTATAACCACCAGTTGATCCACCACGAGTATGAATCAAGGTTCAGAAACTTGATAAAAGGGTCAACACTCAAATTTTAGACTGAGATCCAAAAAGAATGTAGGAGAACCAAGAAAGAAAAAAGATATTCGAGTTAGAAGATGCTAAATATCAACTATCAAGAGATGCAAGTAATTTTGAGGTTTTAAGTTCTCTCAGGGAAAAAACAGGATTCCTGACCGTCACCACCGTGCTAATATGGGAAGACCACTGTTTCCGTACGTGTATACCTTTCCCGAGGTTTGAACTTATTTGACTCGGCCGCCTTAGGTTTCAAAAAGTAAACACTGATCTCCCAGTGTTACTGATGAATGCTAAATAAATTCATCCCCATTACTTGGGACTTTTTGGCAAGAGTACTTTGAATTGAAAAGGTCAATAATTTGCACCCTCCAACAGAAACAAACCTTCCTTTCAAGGATAAAGTCTCATAATTCACACGAAACCTCAAACCACCACCGATGCACACTCCAACACACATTTTGAACCCACCAAAGTTCATCTCAATGAGACATCTCCATCCTCTCTCCATGAAACCCTTTCCATCAATGGCTCTATATGCTGGGTTCTGTCCTGAAAGATTTAGAGACTCTTGAGGGTGAATGAAAAGAGATGAGGAAAAAGATGGTGTTGGTGGGAGAAAAAAATGACATGATCAATTCTCTATCTCATATAAAACGCATTCACAGATTCCATGCAGTGGAAATTACCACATTTCAGACTGCATAACATACACAACTATGCGTAGCAACTGTAACTAACCACTTTTTTTTATATATTAGTAGTACTGTTAACAATTCCAATTTAAATCCTAAACAGAATAAGTTAATACCATGAAAAGAAGTCAATAATTCAGAAGCACTTTACAAAACTTGCACAAAAATTTAAGGGTGAATACATTTAAAACTTCTTTCTAAAAGGCATTTAGCATTTATATTCACAATCTTACAACTTTATTCAATATAAATATCTTATTAATTTTACTACTCCAAAATACTCCTGACTATAAGAAATTGACAAGTTATGAACTTCTCACCATCCCGTCAAGCTAATAAAAACCAAAGGAAAGAAGACAGATAAAAACATAACACATAAAGAACTAGCACGATGACTACTGATTAAATCATCACACAACTTCATCACATAGAGTTGTGATATCATTTAAATAAGATCATCAGAGTCGATCAGAATTATAACACTACAATTATGATTCAAACTAGAATAACAAAGCTCAAAAATCCTCAAGAAAAACAAGTCGGCAGATTGGATAATTATAAAAAGAAAAACAACTAAATTATATCAAATCCCATAAACACAGTAATATTAAATAAAAAAACTAAGCAACCTCCCAAAAAGTCATAAACTAAGCAACCTCCCAAAAAGTCATAAACCCGATATTCAATAAAAATTCACTGAAATCTCACTATATGGGCACGTATCTCCGAACCGCCTGCTTGCCCGCGACCGCCGCAGCTGCAGCCAATCCTCCGACCGCCCCAGCAATTGCCGCCGACCTCGGCCCGGCCGCTGCCCGATACAGAGCACCCGTCCCCAATCCAGCCACCACGCTGTTCAACAAGCCATCAGTCCCGCTAAAGTGCACAAGCCCACTCTCCAACCCTGAGAATATCAAACCCAAGATGCCAAGCGAGTTCCCGAACCTCCGGCCCGCCGAGCCGCCCGTATTGAGCACCCTATTGACGCGGAGCTTGAGGGTTTCACCAGCCTCAGCCTCCTTGAAGCCCTGCAAGGTCCCTTTGGCGGCGCCGACGATCGCGCCGGCGAGGTAGCCGGAACCGGTGTAGTACGTGAGGTTTTCACTCCACGAGCGGCGTTGCACTGCGGCTTCTTCGGAGAAGAGGTATTCGGGGGAGGAGGGGAGGTTGTACAGGTTTTGGATTGGGACGTTGAAGTCTTGGTAGGGGTGGTATTGACGGTATGATTTAGGCTTTTTTTCTGATGATGAATCAGAGGCCATTGTTGAAGATTGAGGACGACTGAGATTTGAAATGAAAATCGAAGACGGTTTGAAGAAGGATGAGAAAGATTTAAAGGGTTGTCAGCTCGTGAATCGGACGAGAAAAGAGGGGTTTAGGGCTTGTAGAGAAAAACCCTCTCTGCTCCGCGTAGGGTTTAAGGTCGTCACCTAGAGGGTTCTGGCTTTTGGCTTCTCCTTCAAGACGGTTCAACCATATAAAGGGCTTAAAATTTTGACCCGAATTGGCCCAATTATGAGGGTAAGGACATAAGTATAATAAAAAATGAAAGCAGATTTCTCCAAATGCATATTAGAGTTAATTTCCCAAATTTTATCATTATTTTGTTATGGTTAATTTTTTGGTTCATCCATCTCTACTTATATAAAAATCTTTACTTATATAACATTAGTCATTGGTTATATTTATGAACTAAGTCACACAATCCTTCTTAATAAGTATCGCTCCGAGCATGCTCTCGCTCTCATGCTCCGTACTTTCTTACTCAAATTTTTACTATTTATGACTTAATTCTGCTGCTCTTACGCATCCGCTCTCGAATTCATTCTCGGTCTTATTTCCGTTTTATGGAACTTAGTTCACGAGTATCTTAAGAATAACCTTTTATGCAAATTGTACAAAACCTTTTAAATTGTGATGCTTTTGCAAATAATCCTTAGACATAATAAAAGAACCTCCCAATCTATCAAAAATTTGCAAATAATGCCATGAAATGAGTTTTATACTGGTTGATGAATTGTCTTTGTTCATGGTGAAACGAGCACAAAGCCAGAGAGAGAATAGAGAAAAAATGAACTATTATATTTAAAAGGGCAAAATTATCAAATAATGCTTCGTATATGTCATGTGCTATGCACATGCATATTGTTCCCTTTCGGTAGAATGTGATAGTAGGGGCCGTTTGCAAAGTCGAGATAATTTAGGAGGAAGGGGTAGAATGGTCATAAAAATAATAAATTTATGTGAAAGGTAGAGTGGTAATAAAAAATCCATCATTTTTAAAAAAGGAAAAATTTTGGTAAATTTAGAGTTCCCTTGACAAATTAATAATTTAGATTTTTTTTTATTTTTTTTACAGATGTGTGATAGTTCAAGGGGACTTTCTACAATTTGTCCCCAAAAAATTTTAAACTTTTAACCATTTTATTTTCACTAGAAATTAGAAAATATAGCTCGGTGTTCAAATGATATGGGTAAATTATACGGACCTTTTGTCATAATTACAGGGACCTCTCTTGTGGTTTGAAAAATTATTTGAATTTCTTCTAAAAATGAAACTAACCTACACAAACCTCCCTTCCTAGTGACGGACTGTCAAATGTACTAAAAGATTTGTTTAATTTATTGAAATGCCCTCAAATTGTTATGATAAATGACTGTAATATCCATCTATGTGTGAGAGAGGAGGTCGAAGAGTAATATGAGAATTTCAATTTATTCATTACATGACATCAATAAAATCCGTCACTAACTTGTGTTAACCATAACAGAAAGAAGGTTTGTATAAATTAGATTCATTTTTAGGAGATATTTGAGTAATTTTTTAAATCATAGAAGAAGACGGTGTAATTTACCCAAATGATATTGAGGTCGACTTGGTTGAACTCAATTTATCCATATCAAGAAATATGTGAATGTACCTTACTTTACTACACATATGTGTGTGCAGGGGTAGAGCTTGTGCACAAGGACACAAGGCCTGGCCGGCCCCGCTCTATGTATATATATGGTTTTGTATATTATGACCCTTAAAATTATTAGTTTCTAAATTTTTTTTAAACTTTTTTTTTTTTTTAATCTTTTTCTCTTTAAATTTCTTTAATTAATTTGTTAAAAAGGTTATATTTCCCGTATTTAATCATACTCTAATTTGTTTCCTTCAAAATTCATTTTTCTTTCCCTTTTTCTTCTTCTTATTCTTATTTTAAAAAAAATAAAAATATTTCACTATACTCCCTAAATTCAAATCCCGGCTCCGCCCCATGTGCGCTCACATAACAGGTACATGTTGGAAAAAATTGCCTCCGAGTATGAAAACAGAGGTGCTAATGTGCTATATTAAAATGGGTGCTATATTAAAATGAGTTCTTTATGATACATTTGATCAACAACTTAAATTTAGAGAGGTCTTTGAATTATTATTTATTTATTATTATTATTATTTTTTTAAGCACTCACATGAGTTGCATAACTTTATTATTTTATGACCCTTCTATCCTTCCTCCTAGGATTTATACTAACAACTATTCCTAGTACAAGGAAATGACCATTCAACCCTTCCTCCTTGTTTTATAATAACTACTACTATGAAAACAGAGGCGCCAATCAGACCAAATAAAAATTGACTCGCGCTCCAATACTATTCCTAGTACAAAAAAATAACAGTCTTACCCTTCACATACACACATTGTGTTGATAAAAATACAAATTGAGTAAATAAAAAGATTTATATATTATACAAGTTGTTACCCTCATTGTGGAAAATGATTTTTACACCAAAATAAACATGAATGTGACGGAACCAATTGAGAGATGAGAAAAATTAGGATTTGATTGAAAATAAGAATGCAAATTTTTTTAAACGGATCAAAGAAATTTGAAAAAGTAAAGTAGAAAAGAAGGGAAGGGCTAGAGAAGTTTTTAGAAAAGAATGAATTTTCATTACCAAGAATGGATTTTAATTCCAATGGAATGTCCATATTCACTTTAAATTGCATACCAAATAAAAAAAATGGTTGGAATGAGCATTCCATTCCTACACAACAAATGTAACATTAACATTAGGATATCGTAATTTTTAAAAAAATTACATACAATATATACTGTATATATTTTTTAAAACGAGGAGCCACAGTGGGCTAGGAGGAGTTGCCCCATCTGGGCCCAATGTGGCTCCATCAATTTGGCCCACCTGCTAGATAAGTATATTGCTGCTCATTATAAAAACTAAGCTGCTGCTATTCACATTACAAGAAGTGAATATAGTGGTTGGTGCCAAATATGTATATATAGTGGTTCATTATATTTCTAAGAAGTGTAATTATCATTTAGGCATATTTGTCAAAGATGAATTTTTATCTATTTAATATAGTGGATAAGTTCAAGTGTGAATCCTATCCACTACATCGATCAAAGGAATAAAAACGGTTCAACTATACAAATAAGTTAGAAAAATCGAGCAAATAATCATTTTTCGTCTAAGATAAGAAAATGGCATCATTTATTTTTGGTACACCTAGCACAAATTTAACCCCAATATAAATGGGCCCGTTGTTCATGGGTTCTATATTGATAGGACTCTAATACATAAATCTCATCATCCTGAGAAAACAATGATGGAAATAAATGGATAATGGTTTTAATTGAACTATTTAAATGAGTTTGTTGGTGGAATTTATAGAGAGATTGTGACAGTTTGGAAAAGTGTTTTGAGTGTGGGACTTTTAGTACCACTAATTGGTCTTTCTCAAAACTCAAACCAATTGGATTCCTCAGAAATTTTGGTTTTATATATGCAAGAGGTCGTGTGTGTCACTGTGTGTGTGTGTGTGTGAGAGAGAGAGAGAGAGAGGGGAAAAAGATGGACGGTGAAAGTAGAGGACATAACACATGCCTCCATGTTTGAAGGATATGAAACAATGTATGTTATTTCAATATCAAGGAGTACTGTATAGAGAGTGAGAGTGTCTGTTATGGAGTTTGAATAATTGAATAGACCAAATGGCCTTTATTAAAAAAAAAAGAAAAAAAAAGAAAAAGAAAAAGTTGTAATCAAGTTGAAAATTTTGAATGATTATGAAATGATGCATCTTTTCAGCAACTATTACTCACTCTTTTAATTTTATTAAAGAAAAAAAATTCTCTAAAAAGTTGATTGTTCAAACGTGCATTTGAAATTTAAATTATTGAAGAAAATAATTCAAAGGTGCTAAATTGGTAATTCGGAACATAGCTTTCTAATGTATTATGTTTTCAAAACAATGTGCAACACATGTATAATTTTAAAGATCAAGATCTCTCTTGTTTGGAGGGGGTCCTATGAACCAAAATTATATAATTTTGGTGCACTACACAATACAGTCAAGGACGGAGCCATTCAATGGTCAGTGGGGCAATTGCCCAACTTAATTTTTTTTAAAAGTAATTTACTCTTAATTTATATTTTTGATATATATACTTACAAAATTATACTACCCTCTCAACTAAAATTATTAAAAAATCACACTATTGCACCCTCTCATGATCTCACACAATTTTCTCACTTTGTCCCTGAACAGAGTTCATATTCAGCTCCGTACTGTCACCAAAACGATGTAATTTAGTTTACAAACTCCCCAACCAAAAAAATTCCCTTTAAGACCAATTTATTATTTCTTGTCCCTAAATTTTCTGTTTATTCAGATTTCGAAGTCCACCCTACTTGAGGAAGGGTCTCGACATGATCATCAACATTTCCCTAACTTTTTTTGTTCACTCATGTTTTTGAAACTTTTTTGATCATGTATCTCTAAGGAACGGCACTGATTAATGAGCACAATTATTGCTGTATCCCCTGTACTACTTGATAATTCCCTTCCCCTTCCATAAATAATTGGTCCCAGTCTCTGCATGCATTCACGTGTCCTGCTATCTGTTGCCGTTAATTACTCCATCATGAGCATCAGCTACTGCATAGGATTCTAAGGCAGGCAACCATCAAATTTTGTAAGTCCCATTTTCCATATATATACAAACATACATATATATTGTATACACGGTACATATAAGTATGTATATATAATTAAAAAAAAACTTAAACTTAGTACTAATTAATATGATAATCATTACATAACGATTTTTCACTATTATTGGCAAAATTCATCACTTTCAATATGAATTTCATGTATAATAGTAAAATTTTGTCTATTTATATTTATTTATTCATAAAATTCACAATAAAAAGTGACGAACATTGCTAATTGTACACAAAATCATTGTAGGAGAAGATTTGGGTCTCAAATATTTAATACTCCGTATTATATATATATATATATATATATATTATATACTGAATGTATACATATGTAGTATTTATTATATATACTGTACACCCCACGTGTACCACAGCCACGTGCAGTGCACTCTCCCAACCATTGAAGCTGAATGGTCTCAGTACACTGATTGGACTGTACCTTCACTCTATTTTAAAAGGGTGGGGGCTAACACATCTTAACTACAATAGAAGACAAAATCCTTGATGAATATGAGAGAGAGGAGAGAGAAAGACAGCTCTTTAGAGAGAGAAAATAAGAAAGGAGAGAGAGACTTTTGTTGTGTTGTTTGTTAACATTTTGCCATTTTACAGTGAGCTGAGGAGGAGTGGTAAAGAAGAACACTCACACTCACATTCACACACACACATACACACAACAACAAACATGTTTGATGGAGTCCCAGACCAGTTCCACCAATTCATAGCCTCAAGAACATCTCTTCCTCTCCCTCTCTCCTTCCCTCTCCATGGCTCGTCCCAACCTTTCCCTCCCTTTGATCCCTATCCTCCTCACCAAACAGTACTCCAACCGCCCCATGACCACCACCTTCTTCACCACCACCAATTGCACCACCAACCCACCGCCAACAAAGGAGCAGACAAGGAAGAGAACAGCTTGCTTTCTACTAATCTGGAGCTTGAAAGAGAGAGATCCATAGCCGAGCTCATCGATCCGTGGTCGAATCATGAAGTCCTTGCTTTGCTCAGGATCAGATCTAGTATGGAGAATTGGTTCCCAGATTTCACTTGGGAACATGTTTCAAGGTATATATATATATATAGATATACTTACAATCCCATTTAGTAATTCCACTTCAATCTTCTTAATTCCCTCTCCTTTTAGTTTCTTCTACTTATTTCCCAAACTGAAAACATAGTACACACTCATAGCTAATATATATAGACTTACTTTTGAATCTTGGACTTGTTATCGATTTTATTATAGATAGATACATTAAATCAATGGGTCCTTAATATATATACGATGCTGCATACATCTGACCTTCTCTATATTTCATAATAAGGGGAGCCTCGTGCACACTGAGATAGTCCACTACATCTGACCTTCTCTAGAGAGCCTCAGGCACTGAGATAGTCCACTTCAGCTCAGCTTCTATTGTTGAGAGAGAGAGAGAGAGAGATTATTGAAAATTGAAGCAACCCATGTTTTGCACATATATATTTATTTATTTATTTAGAGTGGTCATATATATAATGAAATGGAATTCTTATTATGTATAGGTGGTGTTTCGTTTTGTTTATTTGTGGTTTGGAGCAGGAAGCTAGCAGAGCTTGGATTCAAGAGGAGTGCTGAGAAGTGCAAGGAGAAATTTGAAGAGGAAAGCAGAAACTTCAACAGCATGGGCTACAACAAGAACTTCAGGTTCTTCAGTGAGCTTGAAGAGCTCTGTCATGGTGAGAACCTTCAAGTACTAGCTGATCAAAAGAATCACCAAAACACAGAAAAACCAAATCATGAGGCTGAAGAAGAGGACAAGATGGGGCAGAGTTTGGAAGCTGAAGATTCAAGAACTGAAATGGTGGAGAACCCACCTTACAATAAGGAAGACGATCGTCACGAGAAAGTGGTGGGGAAATCGAAGAGCAGTAATTACAGCAAGAAGAGGAAAAGGAAAGAGAAGTTTGAGATGTTGAAGGGTTTTTGTGAGGACATTGCCAAAAAGATGATGGCCCAACAAGAGGAGTTGCACAACAAGCTAATTGAAGACATGGTGAAGAGAGATGAGGTGAAGATTGCAAGAGAAGAGGCTTGGAAGAAGCAAGAGATGGAGAGGATTGACAAGGAGATTCAAATTAGGGCACATGAACAAGCCATTGCAGGTGAGAGACAAGCCACAATCATTGAGTTCTTGAAGAAATTCACTTCATCATCAAGTACTAATTCTTCTCTCCAAAACCAATCATGCTTTGGAACTAGAAATGAAGTGCCACCCAACACTTCACCTTCTCTAATCCCACCTCTAAACCCTAATTATAACCAAAACAAAGTTGATGCAGAAACATCATCCATCCTTCAAGTTGTTGCCCACCAAAACCCTAGCAACATCCCAAACACATCCACCTCATTACATGAAAACCTAGTGCCTCAAAACCCCACTTCCCAAAACCCTAATTCTATCAATACCCAAAGCAAGCCATTAACACCCACATCATCTTCAACACCTAAATCCCCCCAAAACCCTGATTTTACTACGCCGCCGTCGGAGAGAGATGACATTGGTAAGAGATGGCCTAGAGATGAAGTGTTGGCACTGATAAACCTGAGGTGCAATCTCTACAGTACTAGTGGGAGTGAAGACAAGGAAGGAGCAAAGGGTACTCCTTTGTGGGAGAGAATCTCACAAGGGATGTTGGAGTTGGGGTACAAGAGGAGTGCCAAGAGGTGTAAGGAGAAGTGGGAGAACATAAATAAGTACTTCAGGAAGACAAAAGATGTGAACAAGAAGAGGTCTATGGACTCTAGGACATGCCCTTATTTCCATCAATTGAGCAGTTTGTACAGCCAAGGAATACTTGTGGCACCCTTTGACGGGCCGGAAAACCGCTCGGCCGTGCAGCCGAAAAACCACCCGGCAATGCCGGAAAAGCTCCCCGGATCTTCTCAAGGTGGTCCTAGTGATGCAAATGTGCATGTTGCTGAAGGTGGGAAGGATGTAATTTAGGTACCAGCATCCTTGATTTCTTTTTTTTTTCTTTTTGCTTCTGTGTGTGATTTTCAATCGGAGTTTTTATTTTTTATTTTTTCTGCCTAGGTGAAATTGAGTAGTACTAGTATCTTATCTGACATTAGTTTTTGTTGGGGGAGTTATATATATATATATATATATATATATATATATAATGTAGTGTCACCGACAAACCTGAGAATAAGAATCTTTGTTCAAGGTAGAATCCTATTCGGGGAATGCTATTTCTACTCTTATTTTTGCTATTTGGAGAGAATTAGTGATTCCCTCAGATGGTATAGTACTTGTTCTTTAGCTCCTTGATTAGAGTTTTCCACAGAATGAAATACAAAAAAAAGGGGGTGGAAAATAAATTTAGGCTTGATCAGAATGGAGGGTTTTGAAATAAGTTGATTTCTTTTCAATGGATCAAAGCAGTATAATTTCAATTTACATTTTGTATCTTGAATTTACTCTTCAAGAAATGTATGAGTAAATTGTATCTGTGGACTTGAAATAAATAAAAATGTGACTCAGAAGTTATTTCAATTCTTGAAAGAAAGAAAAAAAAAAAAAAAAAAAAAAAGTTATGAATCTAACAAATAAAGTATATATCCCATAATTATGATCCGGCCTCTACTCTATTATACTTTATCATTTTTGTAAAAAAATTTCTATAGCAATTTTGAGACTAACATTTGAGCATGCATCCCATGGTTACAAATCCTTCAATTCATTAAAACTAGTAGAAGTACACATGACAAGGTAAATACAAAACTTGACTAGTCTGTATCTCACAATATTGTGGGTTCCGCCTACTTTTGCTAGTTGTCATCAAATGCATCACGACTCATATAGAGGGATGAACGGTAATCTAGTGATACTTCTTTAAAGGTAGAAGATGATGAAGTTCGGGAAAAAGTAATGTGATTTTTTTGCCAAAGAAAAAAAAAAGGTGTAAAAAGAAAAAAAAAATTACCATATGTTGCGAAATACTAGTTTTCATAGGATTTGATGGGAAAATTTGTTCTCTGGAATTGGCACATCAAAGAGTGGGATGCTTTGACACCACCAATTTTTGATGCATGGTCTAGCTTCATTCATAACTTTCTTATTACACCATGTTCAAAATAATTACTTTCCTAAATGGCTCCATTCAATATGATAAATCTCTGTGGTTAAATGCTCTATATGGCGTGATATAAGCTATATTCACGAAAAATACACATAGCATATATATATATATATATATATATATATGCGCGCTATGCTCTATATGGCGTGACATCTAAAAATACGTATCTTTCACGCTACAAATTAAGTTCATCAAAAAATTAAGATTAAAGTCTAATAATGAGACTTGTTCACGCAAGTACTAATTTTTTTTTGTTTTGGTATTGTTTTGGTAATACCGGGTTATTCGAAACTTTGCCTCGACTAATCCATAAATCATCGTACAAAAGCTCCCTCCACATGGATCGAATGACTCAGACTTTCACTCGCTAGTGTGACTCTGAAGAATTGTTTGCACTCAAAAAATAGTACTTCTTAATTAAAAGTCCTAAAGATCTTTATTCCCACGTATACTTTTTTCAATTTGTATATTATTAAATATAAAAGAGAAATTGTATATTGTATTGATGTATAAGATATGAAGATACATAGAAATTTATATAAGTGATGAGATGTGTGGAGAGTAAGAAACTTAAACCCTATATGGTAAACCTATACATGGTTAGAATATGTTCTACAATATAGTAATAATATATTCTATAATATATTGTAACAACCCCCTTCAAAATCAAGGTGATTTGAATGAAACCATCTTGAGTTTGGAAATGAGATGTTGAAAGCAGCATGGCGGAAGCGATTTGGTGAAAATGGGTTTTCACCCATGATGAAGATGGACATACTATTAACAGTTGGCATGGCAGGTGACGTGGCACTACGGCTGGTACCGCTGCTGACAGTGTCTGACATGGCAACAAACGTGACAGGTGACGTGACACTACTACTGGCACCGCTGTTAACTGTGTTTTGGAGGCTGATTGGGTTTGAATAAGGTTGATCGCCAAAGGTTGACCGGATTTTTTTTTTTTTTTTTCTAAAAAAAAAACGAATTTGTTGGCATGGAACCAAAACAAAAGAAACGGCCCTGTGGTGCAGGAGGCGCGTGGATATGCAGAGGAAGTTGGATTTGACGTGCTTCGGCGCGTGGGAGAAGGTTTCGGCGTGTGGAGGCGCGTGTTCGACCAAAAAGGCTGGCAGAAGCTTGTGGTGGCACATGCTGTCTTGCTTTCGGCCTTTTCTGGTGGTGTCAAGACAGTGAACCTCTGTACTATCGTCTGATATAATCAGAATGACGATAGGACTTGTAGATAGGATTTGTTTTAGATGCTGGGCAGATTATGTGTTCTTGATGGTTTATTGAAACACCACCAAGAAATTAAAACAAAATTAAAAAATGAATTGATGGCTCTGATACCATGTTAAATATAAAAAAGAAATTATATATTATATTGATGTGTAAGATATGAAGATACATAGAAGTTTATATAGGTAACAAGATGTGTGGAGAGTAAGAAACCTAAGTCCTATATGATAAACTTATATTCCACAATATAGTAATAACATATTCTACAATATATTCTAACATATATATATATATATATAAACAATAACTCAGTATTCATCCAATTAATAAGAACATTGAACAGACCAAGTATAAAATAATATTTGCAATTTGTATACACTGACCCATTGAGTACTTGAACTCTCTCACGCTTGCATTTCATTTGAACCCTAATTTTGACATTTTCAATTATGCATTATGACTAATCTTGCTTCACTTTATAGCATTTCAATTATATTATAAGACTTATACTAGTAGAACAATAGTGTTATCCATCTTAAATTTTTACTTAGCTCATATGTATAACCTCTTATTAATTCAATGGCATTCCTCCATCTTTAGCGGAGATCTCTTCTTTTTAGAATTCTGAAAAGGGTAAGAGACATTCCGCTCTGAATCCATCCCTGACTCTAGGATAATTACGTAGAGTTGCAAACCAACCATAGAAGTAGAATTAACATTACGCTTTAGTTTGGTGTATATTCTCTATTTTTGTGAGAGTTTAAATTCTCATAAATTGTGTGAATTTATTCCTAACATTAAAAAATTAAAAAGAAGAAGAAGAAGAAGAAGAAGATAAGATCACAAGTGAAATCAAGTTAAAATTTTAAAAATACAATGGCTCTTTTTAAACTAAATACAAAAGGAGTTTGGTGTTGGTTTAATTTTCTAAAGTGGTCACTTCACTTGTGTTTATTATTATTCAAAAATTAACTAATTAATTACCCACCAAAACAAATCCAAAAAAGGAATACCTAGGAGTGGAAGTAGCAATTATAAATATGAAGCATATGTATATGCATATGTATATCTATCTATCTACCAGACAGACAACACAAATGAACCGACCTGATTTTCCTGTTGGAAAAATGGGTCCCACCACATGGACTGATACACAGACGTATACGGTGAATGTCTCCAAAAACGTAAATAGCCGTTTTCTTGTCTTTAACACCCCACGACCCCGTTGGGTCCCACTCTTGCAGATACACACTGATTCACTGCGACACATCACCTTCACATGCCATGGTCTCTGTACTCTGTACCTCTTCTGCTGTCCCCACTTACGTAATTATACGTATATAAACACATAAATTGCTAGGCATTCATCAACATGGGGTCCACCAATCTAACGGCAATGAAGTGCGTATTGGATAGGTAAAAAGTCAACTTTTTGGAGTGTTGATCCTCTGTGTAGGAATCAGAAGCTGTTGCGTTGATGATCATGAAGTTTGACTTTGGTTGACCTTTGAAGGACAGAGTGGGACAAATGGATGATGATGATGATAATCCCTAGGTTGCTGCTCGTGGAGGGACACACAGTAGAACATCTCTCTATGTGTACTGTGTACAATGAATTTAACCCAAAGCCATAAACAAGTCAAAATTAGTACCTTTTCAATAAAAAATAAAAATAAAAATAAAAATTAGTAATTAATAGATTGACCATACAATGGACCTTTTTTTTTAATTTATTATTATTATTATTTATTTTATGGCACAATGGGGTGAATGAGTAGGAAGGCTCGAAATCGAGTTCTCAAAAATAATGAAGAGTAGCCCACTCTTTGGGCTAAGAAGTACAATGAAATTTGAAATGACATATAAGTATTTTCACATCAATACAAATTAGTTTTCTTTCATTTGCATTATTAAGTTTGTTAATGTTTTGAATTTTATAAGTTTTTTTTTTTTTTTTTTAATTAGATCTTTTTGTTCGGTTCAATAAAAGAGAAGAAAATAAGTTAACAATTTACTATATTCGAGAGAAGAAAAAATATAATTTTAAATTATTTTTATTATTATGTTCAATAATATTTATAATATTTTAATTAATAGAGGATGGTACGGTAATTTAAAACTTGTATAATTTAAGATATTATTTAAATTTAAACTTCTATAATATTCTATTTTTCTTCCCCCTCTCTTCCGCTCATTTTTTGACGCATGAAAATTTGAAAAGAATGAAGGAAGACATATCCCTCCTATTATTATTTCTTTCCTTGTATCATTTATACCGAACAAAAACATTATGTGATTGGAACGAGGCTGTTATTTCAACTTAACCTCATGATACTTTGAATACTTAATAATACAAATTTGGAGGTTAAACAAGTTCCATGTCTCCATGTTATATAATCAAATTGCTACTAAGAAATGTATTTTCTAGAATGCCATGCTCAAAGGTGGCCAAAATTAATGACAGGATTGTGCAAATTTTCAAATAGCACTTACAAAATATTTCTTTCTGGTCACATGACAATATGACATCCTCTTGAATATATTCTGAACAGTGTCAGGATATACACACACACACACACACACATTCTACACAGTGCAGGGGTATAACTAGGAGCCAAGATCTCTCACCTACTGTGCAGATCTTTGTCTCTCTTTACTATCTGTTGTGATTTTGTAGTATTATCTCAGAACTAAACTGAGTTAGGAAAATAGTCCTTGCACACAAGATGTCTTTTAGTTCTGATGGATCTAGATGGCTTGGTTTTAGCATCTTTTGTCACTCTCCAGAGCCAGTGAGGAGTTGATTAATTCAAGTTGAAGTAATTGCAAGGACTAGAAGAAGACCATTAATAACTCCTAAAGAAACAACATACAATGTTCCAATAGTACAGGAATTTGTAATGTGACAGCTATGTTTATGTATACCACTAGTAGTTGATGTCATTTTAAACGTTACTTATGCTATATTTGGGAATACCTTCAAATCCGAAATTTCAATTCAGCTCTCAAACACAATATTAGTGGTGTGTATGTCCTATTTATGCATACAGGTGTAAAATTTAATATTATTTTGCACTAAGTGACTACTCTTAACATTTAAACCATGCATCCTCACACTTGTCAACCCGAACTTCAGCCATTGCTCAAAGACTTACTAGTTATAGTAAAATTTAATTTCATGTAGACCTTACTCTAATCATAAGAATATGTCTACATACATAATAGAATATGTAAATCAGATCTTCAAGTCCTTCGCCTTGGTGGGAGGAGGACTTTTACTTACTCTCTGCTCTCTACCTTACATTGCTAAGTGTAATGGGGAGACTTTATCTAATTAATTATGTGATATTGGGGACTAAATCCATATATATATATATGGGCTATATATTTTGAGCCCGAATTTAATTCGGGCTGGGCTTGGGTTGATATGGATTAAGGCCGAAGTCCAACTCGAACTCAAAAATATTATATATATTTATAATTATACTTAAGTCACAAAAGCGTGGTAGTTAAGTTGGTAGTGAGTTTGAAATTTATGTTTAAGCTTTAAAGTTCAAGTCATAGGTGCAACATTAATTGATTTACTTTTTACATACAAATTCTTCTGAGATGGGCTCGGGCTAGACAAATTATGTATGCACCTATGACTTGAACCTGAAACCTGTCACACTCTTATTTAAAGTAATAATTATAAATATATATAATATTTTCGGGCTTGGGTTGGGCTTCGAGCTTCATCCATATCAACCCAAACTTAGCCTGAATTGAATTTGAGCTCAAAATATATAGCCCAGACCTAAACCGAAATTAAAAAAACATTGCCCAAGCCCACAAAATTTTGGGCTGGGCTCAGGTTATTTCAGGTTGGGCCCGTCTGAGTTGTAGCCCTAGTGCCAAGCCTGCCCAACCCGCTCAATTTGCAACCCTAGTGGGTACTCTCATACATGCCTTTATGGAGGCTCGAATTCATGACTTCCCTTTAGAAAGTAAGAGCCTGGTACCGTTAGGCCGCCGTTAGGCCGTCCTAACCCATAAAGGATTGCTACAAAAATATCTAGGGCTGGGCCTATATAGAAAATTTTCAGCCCAAGCCCGATCCAAGCTGCCCATACATAATTTGTCCAGTCCGAGCCCGTACTAAGCCCACCTCAGAAGAATTTGTGTGTAAAAAATAAATCAATTAATGATTTTTGCACCCATGACTTGAACCTGAGACCTTAAACATAAATTTCAAGCATAATACCAACTTGGCTATCACACTCTTGTGACTTAAATATAATTATAAATATATATAATATTTTCGGGCTCGGGTTGGGCTTTGAACTTCTTCCATATCAACCCAACCTCAGCCCGAATTGAATTCGGGCTCAAAATATATTGCATAGGCTCAAACCGAAATTTGAAAAACACTCCCCAAACCCCAAAATTTTGGGCTGGGCTCGGGTTATTTCGGGCCAGACGGTTCGGACTCAAAATATATAGCCCAAGCCCAAATCGAAATTAGAAAAATATTGTTCAAGCCCACAAAATTTTGAGCTGAGCTCGGGTTATTTCGGATTGGGCCGCTTGAGTTGCAGCCCTAAATCCAACCTAGTAAGGTGTACCAAGCTCAATAGACTTTAGTGATCACAATCCTTAATAATGAGCTTATGCAGTCTACTATCTCTGACTTCACGTATACCAACCAATCCGTTTTTTAGCAAATCAAAATAAAATGACCGTGCAGCCCACATATTTTATTAAAATTCTTACAATATTTTCCCCAATAGATTGCCTTTTAGTCATTACATGGGATGTATGAATCAAGTATGATCAGTAAAGTCCATCACCTTCTTACATTGTGTCATTGCAAACTCAAATCCCCTGTTTAAGCTTGGTCAGCAGCGTAGCAATTAAGTTTATTCTTCAAAGTCCTTTGATGATGGTAGCAATGTATGAAGAATTAGTACAGATTCACAGGGGGCTGCAATCAAACAAATTTCAGAAATTAGAAGTGCATAAAAGTGCATTAAGGCTGCAAGTAGCAAGTGAAGTCAAACACAAGTTACACAAGTGTGTGTGTGTATATATATATATATATATCGAAGACTATGTTAAAACTTACCTCACACACAATTAAGGAGTTGCAGTAGTTGGAATTATTAGTCATTGTGCTGGTGGAATCACATTCACTGTCCTTTATAGACTTCGTTTGTCGATAGAGCTTCATTAACCAGGGGTACTGGTTCTTTTTGGCAGTCGTTTTTGAGTGTGACAATGAGCTATGCATCAATATTTCTTGTGTGACATCCATTTTTTCCGTTGATGCAGTTCTCGTGCTCTTCTGTTTCATCCTCCATTTTGGCCGTTGTTTAGGTTCACTCCGGGACCTTGCTTTCGCCTTTGAAGATTCTGTGTTGGCCATGAAATTTGGTGAGAACTGGTAGTCATGATCATCTGGCACCGGAGTACTAAAAGGAGCTCTTGTTTGGTTGGAGTCGAACATGGTAGAAAAGTATTGAGGACTTCTCTGTGATTTAGTGGAAGAATTATCCTGAAATTGCTTGTTGCAGATTCTTGAGCTCTTGTCTGCAAGTGTTGATGGATTCGGGCTTATCTGAAGTTGATGATCATGTTTTGAGATTGGAAGACGGGTCCTTTCAATTTTTGAGTAATTCATATGCTCACTTTTGCTCTTCAAACTTTGTCGTGTTTCATTGACTTTCGCATCCATTGTTTCCTACATAAACAATAACCAAATTGTTGGTCATTCACAATTCAACTCAAATTCTCATGCTTTCCTAAAACCATTTTTTGTGTTTGAATATATGAGAGAGAGAAAAAAATGCTGCATAGGGAAAAAAAAATGTGCCTTACACTATATGTCCTGCTGAGCTGACTGCCTTGAGCTAATTCTCTGTTAGTTGTTCGCGTTGTTCTCCTATTGCCTTGTGCTTCGTCAGCCATTTGGATCCTCTGAACACGAGCTCGGACTTGAATTGCCATTAATGAGTGCATACATCTCATCATAGCAGTAGTTTGTTTTCTCACCAGGTGACCCCTTGCCAATGCTTGTAGCTTCACCAGTCCTCTCAAGGCACACAACGCTTTCCTCGCCTGAAATGACATTAAACTCTTCTATGTATCATTCATCTTATATATGCTTAAATGATGAAAATATGGCTAACAAATTGCAATACTAAGACACGAATGCCTACCAAATAAGACCGGAACACGGCTTGTATTTTGGTGGCAGCTGCATCTTCAACTGGTCCTGGCTTTTCAGACACTGCGTGTTTTGCTCCCACACCTCTTTCAGTTGCTTCATTGGCTGCCACGGCTATGGCCGTGACACGATTCTGCGCGTTCTGTGTTACAAGCTGACAAGTGACAATTGAATCAAATGATCTAGTACTCTTATAAGGGTTGGTGTCTGTGCTTGAAGATCTTACAAAGCTCCACCTAGGCTTCTCTTTAGGAGTTGCAAAACTTTCTAATGAAAAGCAACTCTCTTTCTTCTTCTCTTTCTCATCTTTTTTTCCTATCAAGAAGTTCCTAATCCATTTGCTTGCTTTCCCCATCTGTGGCACACCATCTAATGCCACAGATGAAAGAAAAGCATATGTAGTTTCTATTATTTGACCTGTGTGTGTGTGTTAGTGTGTGTGTAAGACTTTGGCAATCTTCTTATTAATAGAAAATTTGTACTCTATTTGGCTATTTTATTCACTGAATATTTATATTAATTAGTCTTAGGATGACACTATCTTTCAAGTGGAATTTTGTGGTCTTGTGATATAGTTTATAGGCCAAGGCCTGCAATGACTCCCCCTAATTATGCCAATTGCCTCAACCTGAATATTGGAGGTTTCTCAATTACTTATACTTTGTTCCTTTTCAGTCTCTCACTCTCAGCTCGTCTTAGCCGGATTCTTCAGCCGTTTAGCCTTTGCAATCCCACCTCATCAACGAATAAGAAGCAGTTGCTACATTAAATTTGTACGAGTATTCTCGAGACGACATCTACGTGGAACTGATAATAATCGTGTTACGTTTTCAAACTCGAATCAATTTTTTTGTTTTATTGGAAAGACTAAAGTGTCACCTGGGAGCGGCTTGCATAAGATCAATTGCACAGGACAAACATCACCAAGAAATGTACCTATATAATACACAACAGGCTGTGAATTATCAAGATCACTTGGATATTAAAATTGCAACTAGGTGGTCTATGTCAATGTTTCTGAAACTGACTTTTAAACCCTTTTGGTGCTTATTCCAAAATGTAAAGACCTTCATTTTCTGAATTAGACCTATGAGCTTTGCAATCACTCGCTATAAAATTATTAAATAAAATAATGCTTATGGACTCGATCATATTCACTCAAAAATTATATAGGGACTGCTAATCAAACTATTGGAGTTTTGCCATCTGTCAACTGAATTGTCTGGTGCTTTATTTTGTAAAAATAGTTAAGTATACCCGGTACATTAATTTCAAACTTTATTATCTCAATTGATATTTGTTGATTTTAATATTGAGACAAATATTTCACCAAACTTTTTGAAATATGAGGATACAACGCAAGTAAGTATTTCAATTTTTATCCTATTGACATTCAACAATTATTTTGTAAATAAGAATCTTCCCCGTGAATATAATAAAAATAAAATAGGTAACACTGTATAGAAAATAATGGGCAATCTAGTAATTTGTAATTATGAATTAAAGGTAATATCCATTAGTGGCCATATCGAAAAGTAAAAGAGTTAGGTTGGTGAGTTCATGCCAAGTAAATAAGTTGTCTATCTCTGTTTATAAAGAGACTTGCAATAAACAAACATGTATCATTTATCCAAAATCATTACGAGAATTCTATAACCGGATTCTAAAATGATCTGAAATATTTATACAAGATTATAATTTTACACTATTTCAAACAATGTTTATAACAAACATGAATATCTATACAAAACATTAGTAGAATTCTAGAATTGGATTATAGAATGCTCAAATACCTAAGATTTTTACAAGTCCCTACATCTATAGAGTACTTCAAATCATGTTAACAAGAGAATGCTACAATTTTAGAATATTTCAAATATTTACAAGAGACTATCAACACAAAATAAACGATTGCCAATAATTTATTGGTGTTAATAAGAATAGTAAAATTCATAGCGGACTAGTGATATCAGGTCCTTATTCAAAGAGTTCAAGAGTTCAAACCTAAAGTAAATAGGAAAGAAAAATTAAAAATAAGATAATTAAAATAAATAGATTTTTTTTTGCACAAATATATATATATTAACAATAAGAGAAGATAAGTTGAGGTAACAGTGATTTCAAAAGCTAGCTTTGCTGTTGTTTGTTTATTATTATTATTATTATTATTTTATAATGTTCTATTATTATATATATATATATATATATATATATATATATATATATATATAAACAAAAGAATTAAATATGTGACTTTTGGAAACACTTAAAGTTTTGATGAGTCATGATATTAATCAACAAAAGAATAAAAATAATAAAAATATATATAAAAAAGGTTTTTTAAGTGTATATAAAAACTAAAAATTCTATACACTTTTAATAGTAGCTAGTGTGTGTGTGTATACATATAGGTAGGTAGATGGATTTGGTATAACATATTGATCCTTGTTGCTTGGGTCCCGGACATGTGCATTGAGCAGCGACGAAATTGAAGTATGGGATCCATGGAGTCATTGAGTGCTCATACAGTGTTGCTGCGAAGGGGACACTGGGTAGTACATTTTTAGGCAAAGCATAAGATAAGATGATGAAAGATGGTAATATTGCAGACAACCCAAACTGATGTCAATTATATTATATAATTTCAAACTAGTGTATAATTCTGATTCCTGTGTGGATGTCTTTGATATCATTGAAGATAGATTGTGGTGGCTTTTATTTTTGCCTACATCAACTTGGATTCTTTCGTTTTGTTGCCTAGCCTATTTGAAAATTTGAAACAATAGTAATTACAATATGATGACAAGATGGGAAAGAAAGAACATGCTATATATCATTTTGATTCTCTTCTTTCCTGGAATTTACATACATTTCTAATGTTTCGTTTGTTTCAGAATTTGGGGAAAGAGAAGACGAATCCGAGACTAGTTCAAGCTTTGATTCGAATTCAGCAAAACCACATACAAACAACCTTACCAAAATGACTGCAGCTAAAAATCATTTTCAACCTTAATTCTAAAGTCTAAACCCTGGCCTGTTCACATTGTTCCAAACATTTCCCAGAAACCAAAATGGGTGCACCTGTAAATTCCCCTCCACCCCCCCCCCCCCCCCCCCCCCCCCCCCCCCTTTTTTTTTTACCTGTAAATCACTTGATGATATGCAGTTTCACAAAAACTGAAGTTGGTGCCCAGAAAATATATATACACCAGTCTGTGTTTCTCTAGCAGATAAAAGACTCCCTACCGCTAGTGCATGGGAGGTTCAGCCAGAAAGACAACTATTTTGCTTAAGCCTTACAATGCCAACATAAAACATATGGTAGACAAGATGCATTGCACTTTGCATGACACTCCCAACTAGAAATGAACAACAGTTGCCTTTTCAAATGTGTATCTCCTTTGAGCCTCGTGCAATGGGTTTGT
This sequence comes from Cornus florida, assembly GCF_030987335.1. Classification (NCBI taxonomy): domain Eukaryota; kingdom Viridiplantae; phylum Streptophyta; class Magnoliopsida; order Cornales; family Cornaceae; genus Cornus; species Cornus florida. The sequence goes on from NW_026775573.1 coordinate 20,886,889, forward strand.
GCCGGAGGTCACAGGTTCAAAACGCGGAAACATCCTCTCTGCAAGAGGAGGTAAGGCTACCTCATAATGGCAAGAGCCTCGTATACTGGGTTTGCCCTTTTTTTCTCCTTTGAACCCTATGACACTAACTTTTTAGAACAAATATTCATTCATGTAACGAGCTGTAGCCCATGGATCCACGTGGTACACCTCCATGGTTCCCGACTTCCCGTCAAGCTCGAGCCCCTCAGCGATGCTCACAGTCCATCTTGACCCCAAGGTCCACATGGCATACCTCACACAGGTCAAGCTCGAGTGCTACCTAATGTCTCGACAACAACGCTCACACGAGGGTGCTCGAGTTTCCTACGAGCATCACAGATTGGCCAAAGGGGAATCACTGCATACGCTCACCTAGCATATAGGCCTAGTCAAAGAGATGATGAAACCACGTGCCTCGATTGAAACACTGATAATCACATTAATTGTTTTCAGCTACCGAAGCTTTCGAAAGGATGTGCATTTAATGCAACAGCGATCACCCTCGAGCTAAAGGACCAAAATGACCCATTTAGACCAAATAGGGTCATGATGGCTACCCTAGCAGTGTGGGCCCAAGCTTTGGGTCTGACCCTCGAGAGCCAAGCCAATGGCTGAGACTATAAATAAAGGCCTTCATGCAGGCGTGAAGAGGAGGAGAAAATAATGGATCAACAGGAGATGTAACCAAGGAAAAGAGAACTCTATTACTAGAACACACAGCTCATGGACTGATCTTCTTGTTCTTCTTTTGATAAGGCACTTGTTCATTTCCATCATATTGTGTATTTAGATATCACCTCCTGTTACTTGTAATACAGGTGCCATCTAACAAATGTCTAAATGCAGACATACTGAGACAAGCCCAAAGTTCTTGACCTTCCATCCCAAATAAGAAGAGTGCCCAGTATATCCTTTGCCTCTCCGGTATCTTATAAATCTGAGTGTTTTACCAAAAAACCATAGCAGAATATTTGTTCATACATGGATCATCAGCCCATCACTATCTCCACAGAATATCATCCACATAAAGTAGATAAACAACTTCATTTAAACTCATCTTAATGCACACTGTGCACACACTCCTTAAACCTAACATTCCCCCCAAAAGTGGGGGGTTGGGTGGGAAAAAAAAAAAAAAAAAAGGATTTTGCCATTGATGAAGTAAATCAGTACACCTCGATTGCATGGTTAATAGACATATGGAAACTGTGATACAATTAAGTCATTCAACTTTAACAAGCATTCCAAGTTAAAGGTGCAGATACATTAGATCCGTGAAAATTCTTTAATCAAAATTTATCAAGCTTATGCAAGTAGTAATATGCCTTGCCATTGAGTCTTCGACTCAAAGAAGTTCAAGGCTTCACTCACGACAGGCTTACATGGATAAAGTTGGGGATCTAATATAACATGTGAGATTTTCAATTTTCACCAGAAAATCAAATTTGAAACTATGGTAGCAGTATGAGCATTTGTTGGTTTCATAAAGATCAATAATTGAAGCAGAGCCATAACCCCACACAATTGGAAAGTTAAATATGTAATGCATGTAGTTGCATTCGGATCAAATGATGATTGACAGACAGAAACTACACTCCGTCAAGCTATTGGCGAATCGTAGGTTTGCAACACATGTTAGATTTAATAGCCAAGTTCAATGAGATTACCTTTCAAAAAAAAAAAAAGTTCAGTGAGATTAGAATAATTACAAATTTTGAGTGTCTAACCGAACAATTAAGCACCTAATATCTTGGTGTAATGGAGCACTGACTGCCCAAGAAAATCCGCCTCCCCTACCCACAAATATACACACCCACACGCACATAAGGAGCTAGGATTAAGAGACACATTCTCGATCATTGCGTGTTTTCTACGACTCACTACAGAGTACCAATAATCTTCCATCAAGTAAACCCTCCACAAAAACTAAATTGCACGCAACTGTTGCAGCATTTTATACCAACAGTTCAAGAAGTGTAATGGGGCACTGACTGCCCAAGAAAATCCCCCTCCCCTACCCACAACTATACAAACCCACACTCACATAAGGAGCTAGGATTAAGAGATGCATTCTCATTGCGTGTTTTCCACGACTCACTACAGAGTACCAACAATCTTCCATCAAGTAAACCGTCCACAAAAACTAAATTGCACGCAACTGTTGCAGCATTTTATACCAACAGTTCAAGCATAAAAAGAAATTTCAAAACTTCATCAATCCCAGTGTCTTCTCGTCTGAAGATTGCATAATCGGCTAGGCAATGATATGCGAGTTGCCTAGGTGATCACCCTATGCACATGTGACATATAGTACAATATAGGTAATACCATATGCATTTATGTGTTGCACTACTGCTGCTAAGTCTGTCAATAGACAAGGTAAATTAGCCATTTTAGCATTCACTTACAAACATTTCAAATCTCGGATCAATCCAATAAGTTGTGTCGATACCAACAATAAATACAAAGACAATTACACCAGAGAATTGAACAGAACTACATTTAGCACGCACACGCACACACACAGAAGAAGGGAAAGAAAAGGAGGGGGGAGAGAGTTGCTGGCTGTAGAAGGAAAACGAAGAAGATAGCAGAAAAGCTTTTGATAGTTCTGCCATATTGGAAAGCTTATCGTTTATATATATATTTTTTCTCATTCTCTGACAGATTTAGTACTCTACATCAAAAATGGAATATCACTTCATTTTTTATTTTTTATTTCTCCTATATTTTCTTCAGTTCATTTTAAGCTTTGAATGGTTACCATTTTTGTGCTGATGTCGAAAGAAATAAACACAGCAGGGAAAAAAGATAGAAGAAGTATAAGAGTTTGTGATGGAAATTGAATGATTTGAAAAGTATTAGAGTTCTCTTTAATTGAAAAGAATGATGGGAATTGAATGATTTGCTTTACCTGATGCAAAGGATGAATTAGTGAAATGTGAGCCTTAGGGGTTATTTAGTTTCACTGCCGTGGGTGTGCAAGGTGAATCCTTTGACTTCAGTTTGGAACTTTATGGTAAAATAGTACCTGAGGTGAGCTTTTCACTACTCTCTACTGGATTTTTTTTTCCCCAAATGTTTTACCCCCATTATCAATTTTTATGTTTATTTTGTTGTAAACTATGATAATTTTTACCTCCGCTTCTTATATTTTTAGACTATATGATTTGATCACTAATTTTTTAAATAACTCTTGTCTTCAGAGGAACCCCAAATCAGAATATCTATCACCTAGTGATTTACCAGAGATGCCTCAAAAATTAGTTTCAAGTTTATGTAGGAGAAAATTTCAAATTTGTTTGTTCCAACCCTCAACCCTTTTTATAGATTCATGAATAATGAATCAATCAAACGCACTTCTAACAATTGTTCCACTCTTGGAAGACCTGCGTTATATCACCGGATCTCAGTTTTTTGTGACTTATTTTTGTGGTATTTTTTATTCAAGTGAGAATCCATCAGTAATTTATCATACATTTTACAACTGGTTGTCTACCTGACACTCACCCAACTCCTTTTCACATCTGATTCAGATGCAACTAAAGTCATTTCAAAATCAGAATCAAATATTAAATATCTGTAACTAAACATTGGGGAAATTTTCAGGATTTTGCCGGAATCAATTTTGGTCTCATTTGGTAAATTATCATATCTCGTTCTCTTTTAAGTTACTTATAAAACAAAGTATTTAGTTCTTTGTTCTGAATGATTGACAACCTGGAGTAATCTAATCTACCTAGTCAGTATAATACTTGCATCACAAACAAGATGCAACAATATGATCAAAGTGAGCCTATCCATGGTCTTAGAACAATGAAAAGGTTCCAGTTATGAAACTATCTAAGAGGAAATTATCCTAGCATTGGCACTATCACAAGCTTAACAACATCAATGCTCCCTATTTCCTATGTACACCTTCAACTCGCAGTCTATCATTAGCAATTCGCATATTTTCAAAGCATATTATCAATCCCCTTGGGCAAAAAATTTGAACTTTCACAAAATTAAACCTTGTTCTACTAGTAATCAAATTCCAGAAGCCTAATAAAATAAAAAATAGTATAAAGCACATGTTTTAATAAATTCCAAAAAATTTCATAAAAAGGTGCTCAGAATAACCAAGTAAAATTAGAAATTATACATTAGAACCAGAAACTAGATAACAAGGGAAAGTATAAGTAGAAGAAATTCTCTACTTAAAAGACCATGTTAAAGGACACAATTAGAGCATAGAAATGTAAATTATTCCTCAATAATACCCATGATACAAAAATTCAGTAAATATCCACATGACCATCTAAGAGTTACAACAAGTGAGCCCAAAATTATCAAGAATAATGAACAACAAGTATACTGCATTTAAAAATTTAACAAGTAACAGAAGAACCATGAGACTCTCACCATCATCCCCACCACTCAGAACCATCATCACTTGGCTTTCACACTCACTCCACTCTTCCCGGCAATGATGACCGCGGTCGCCATATCGAGGAACAACCCATGTTCTACCACCCCTTCCAATGCCGAAATCTCCTTCCCTGCGGCGCCGGAGTCCTTGATCGGAGTCTTGAAATACAAGTCCACTATGTAATTCGAATTGTCAGTCACATAAGGCTTGTCACCATCCATTCTCAACTTGGCCTCACACCCTTCCTCTTTGAACAATTCAGCTAATCTTATCTGATTGTATTTCCAACAGAACTGAACCACTTCTACAGGCATAGCGAGCCCACTTCCACCAAGTCCGGTGACCAATTTCGAGTCATCCACCACCACGACGAACTTATCGGAGGCAGCTTCCACCATTTTCTCGCGGAGGAGAGCTCCGCCACGGCCCTTGACCAAATTGAGATCTGGGTCGACCTCGTCAGCGCCGTCAATGGCGAGATCGAGCTTTGGGTGGTCGTCGAGGACGGAGAGGGGGATACCCAGAGAGGCGGCCTGTTCTTGGGTGCGTTTTGAGGTGGGTACGCCAACAATGTCGGTCAATTGGCCGGAGCTGAGGAGTTGGCCGAGCTTGGCGACGACAAAGGCGGCGGTGGAGCCGGTACCGAGGCCGAGGACCATGCCGCTGCGGACGTACTCGACTGCCTTATCGGCGGCGAGCTTCTTGAGGTCATCTTGGGAGAGGACAGGGGAGGGGGATGGGGAAGAGAGGGATTTGATAGAGAGGGGTCTGCGGTAGGTGGTGGTGCGCAGGTTAAGGGAGGGGGTGCGGAGGATAAGGCGGGTGGCGGCGGCGGCGGCGGCGGTGGTGGTGGGGTGGTGGAGAGAAGGAGGAGAGAGGAGAGATAAGGTGGCCATTGGAGGAGGAGGAAGGAGGAGGGATTGATGATGGGTGGAGAGGGAAGAGAGGAAAATGGGAGGTGGGTTTTCCTTCTCTTTCTCTCCCTTTTTTTTTTTTTAATTTATTCCTTTCTATCTAATCCTCTATTTGGTTGGTTTTTATGGTGGTGGTTTTGGCTTTTTGTTGGTTGGTGTGTGGGTTGTTGGAGTGATGTGTGATGATGAAATTAAGGTTTTGATTTGGGGAAAATAATGGTGGGAAAGGTTCAGCTGTGATTCAAAGTTCTTCTCTCTTTTTGAGTCTTGTGATTGGCTGACTCATTAGGGTGGAATTTAATTTTTTTTAAGTTTTTGAGAAAAATTTATGAATGTTGTTTGAAATTTATAGTTAAAAGAAGAAAAAAATTAAACCTCTAATCGCTTAAATAGAAAAGAGTAAAATATGAATTGACTCGCTATAAAATGGGGAGAAGTTGATAATTACTAATTAGGAGCTCTCTTACCCTTTTTGTCCGAGTAATTCCACTCTCCTTCTTCCTCATTTTGATTTCCTTTCCCTTCTCATGTTTGAACCAAACAGAAGTTAAGTTATGAGTTATCCCTTTATTTTTCTTTCCAACTCCCTCAAATCAAAATGTGTTTGGAAAAATAAGAGAAAAAAAGAAGAAGAAAGGAAATTAAAAGATAGTATAATAATGAAAAAAAAAATAAAGAAAATGAGAGATAATGTAAAATAGAATGAAAATCACAATTCTACCTTCTCGTTCCAAGAGTGGTAACATATTTTCATTATTTTGTCAGCAACAAAAAATCAAAACTCATTACACCCACAATAACATTTTTTAAGCAGACAGAAATTGGTTCTCCATTCATCTCCTTTAGTTTTTATTCTTCCAACTCTTTCAATCTAAACACATCCGAGTAACACCATGCTACTATTAATCTAGTGCTAATGCAAACCACCCAAGGATATACTTTAAGTTCAAAAGCTGACTCTTAGGTAAAATTGAATTAATATATACATATATATTCCATCTAACAACCTGGAATTCGACCATCAACTACCCATGATAAGGTTGTTACTTCTCTGTGTCTCAACAACATTAACTATGAAAGGTCAGTAAAGATACAGAAGAGATCAGCAATATAATAAATAATATTTCAACTTTGATAAATCTACATTGTAATTTCCAATGTCAAAACTCCATTAGACCTGCACAGAAAATTTGAAGTTAAATTGATAGGGCTGTTAGAATATTCTTATTAATTTAGCCAGGTCTTCAAGCTTCCCAAAGAGCTTTCAGATTCAGTTTGCATTGGAGTCTAAGCGACTTCAATGGGCATTCTTTAACTTGGAGCACCTTTTGTGGTTAATTGAACTAAAATACATTTCTTCATGCGGTTTATTGAACTAAACCAGCCTCCTCTGACCATTAACAATCTTTAATCTTAGCTTGATTTTCTAAGAATCTTTCATAATCAACAAGTCACTGCCAAACATTTCATGCCAATACAGCTACAGTTCCATCATTTATACTAACCGGTCAGAAATTACACAATCTTCTTCTTTTTTTACACTAGACTAGATGGTATAAGCTCTCATGGCATAATATATATGTAGTGGATGTGTGTTTTCTTGAACTTCCGAGAAGTAAAAAATTCTTCTTCAAAAACTAAGACCATCATCATTCAAAACTATGATCATCTTCATTCGAAAACTATGATCTAGAGTAACATCAAAATAATATTGTCACTATGCATGACTAAGAAATATTCATCAATGGTGGCATCAGCACAGGCACCACTACCACAGGAACAGAGCTAAGTATTCTACGTTAACTCGAAGTCCAATCTTTTAGTACAGAGCATTGTTTATCACATTGCATAAAAAAAGAAAGTGAAAAGAGAGAAATAATACCGATTGCATAGAATGAGTTCATAGAAAGAACAGCAGCCAGGGCAGCCAAGAGAACCAAAGAAAAAGAGGGTCCTCTTGAGGGGTCCCTTGTGAGTCAATAAAATACTGTAATAGAACGTCTCAAAATCACCAGCGTTAATACATCTGTATAAACAATAACCCCATCCATAAGAACCAACATCCCCAATTCAAATCAAACAACATAGCAAATTATAGACATATGGGCGTTACAAGTGAAAATCAGCAAGAAAATAACATTTACCCAAATTCAAGCTTGAAGGGAAAAGTTCACCTTCAAATCCCGGTAAATACTTGATAATTTGTCCATTGAACACTGGTTGTACTGAAATTCTATGTAGATAGAATAAATGTCTAAAAAGCCATATAATACAACTGCATGACTTTCTTGGAGGCTGCTTCTAATGGCTGTAGCCTATGAGTTTACACTTGGTGTGCTTATGTGTATACATTATATGCATCTATGTATATAATGAACAGTGATGGGATCCTTGAAAAATGCGTGAGAATATAATGAAACCAATTCTTCTTAATTGGATATGCAGGTGCAACAAATTTCAATGTCACAACACCTTTGTTTTTTGAACTCCCAAGTGATTTATGTAAGAACTAAAGACTTTAAGCATACAATAGCTAGTTCTTGGATTGTTGATAATGCTCTATCCAAACAATTTGTTAGATGGAATTTAAACAAATCATCACATAACAACCAATCACCAACCAGAAAAGTTCTAATATTAACAGAATGTGCATATACAACTCTAAACTAGAAATTCAAACAAAACAAGCATGAAGTGCATACAAGTCCAGTTGATTATATCATGAAAGCTGCAATGACCATGCCAAAGTTTTCGCACTCTCCGTAGGTCCAGTAGGAGCTCGAGAGCTGCTTGGTGGCCTTCCATCCCGAGGAAGAGGAGGAGGAGGATGATGAGGAGAGTTGAGTACTGATTTCCAATACCACAATATTGGTCCAGAATTTAAGTGGCACTGGCATGATTTGACCCATAAAACCAGCCACATTCCCTGTCCTAACAACACAGAACTTCTTGTCCCCCATATTAACCAAATAATGCTGCTTGCTGTGACTGAACTCATTGGGGTCAACTACATTAAGCAGTCTTCGCCTCTGCGAAAACCGGAAGCAATCTGTAACCTTGAAACCACACACATCAGTGCTGCCACGAGTTCCACGAACTGTACCATTAAATAAATCAATCCATCCATCACTCGGATTGCGAGGTCCTCGAGTTCTACCAATACATAAACCAATCCATCCATCATTTTCTGCATACAGAGCAGGGCCATGAAATGGCAATTCAACAGATTCATCCACCACAATTTCCCAAACATCCTCATCAATGATATACATAACCACACCCCTGCTAGTCGTATCACTGTGTGAATAACACCGAAACACAGACAAAACAACTTTGTTGCCAACAACAGAATAAGCATCAATAGAAAAATCACACGGGTATTCTTGTAACAGTTCAGTTGAGAAAAAAGGACAAGGACTAAGACCAGACCATGATTCTGAATCAACATTGAAAGCCTCTATGGAAAGCCCAGTGAATTTTTCAAATCCAACAATATAATACTTACCAGCAACAGGTGGAGTTACAACAATTGTGTCGTCGCCCTTCCCGGTTGGCATCGGAGGTCCGATTCGGAGAGAACCGGTTAGGGTATCGTAGATGTGCATGTCTTTAGACCCGCCTTCGATTTGGGTTCTTCCATTGATCTTTTTCTTGTTGAGAAATGAGCCTCCGACCATGTAGATTTTGGGTCCGGAGGAGAAGAAGGCCATGCCATATGGGTATTCTAAAAAGTCCAGCTTGAGTACCGGCGCCGGAAGTTGTTGGTCGGGAGCTTGATTGCCGGTGAGTTCGAAGGCGTAGAGTTCGTAGAGATATGGGGGTTGTCTGTGTTGCAGAACCGTGTAGAGGAGCTTCTTCTCTCCCTCGATTGATGACGATGGGTGTGATTTCGTTGCAGGTTTGGCTGTCGACATTCTTACTCAGATGAGAGAGTAGAGATTTGGGTTTAGGGTTGGGGTCCTTCGACTGCGAGGCAGAGAGTGATGAGGGTTCTAGGGGACTGAGCGGGGAGAGAGAGAGAGGAGGGTTTTACGGGAGAGAGAGAGAGAGAGTACGGTTTTAGGGGACTGCCGCACCCACGAAGCATGGGACATGGGTGTTGTGCCTAGGGGACCAGTAGGGGTAAGTATTATTTAATTATTTTTTTGTAATAAATGTATACGTATATATAGAGTAATATTAAGAGAGATAGATGAGAAAATAAAGGAGCTTTTATTATTATAATTTGCGAACTATCTCTTACATAGCAATAGTTATACTAGTATTTATGGGCATAAATAGAGCTTTTAATGTAAGCTCAAAGTGCAGTCTTTCTTCTCACCCCAAGATATAAAGCTTACTTTGGAAGATCATTAGTGGATCTCACTTCTATAACACTCTTCCTTAGGGTCCATAATATTACACTAAGAATATGCCTCATTAAAACTTTACTAAGGAAAACTCAATATCAACACCCTAATGAAGGAAAAAGAGTACAGTATTTTTGTGTATGATATTACATAAATTAAAACTAACTCATTAAAACCTTGCCAGAAAAATCCAATGGGACAAAATCTGGATGAAAGAAAAAGAGTACAGTATGCCAATACATTTTCGATCACTTGCTCCCCCTCATTAGTTCAACCCTGAAGATCCTTTAGTTGACGCATTCCAATGTTGTCCACTAACTTCTTGAATGTTGTAATTAGAAGCGCTTTAATGAATAAATCTGCTAGATTATCACTCGAGCGTATCTGCTGAACATCAATATCACGGCTCTTCTGGAGCTCGTGTGCGGAAAAGAATTTTGGTGAAATGTGCTTGGTTCTGTCACTTTTTATGTATCCTCCTCTTACCTGTGCAATACATGTTGTATTATCTTCATATAATATTGTTGGACTATCTTTGGTTGAGGAAAGTCCATATGATTCTAGAATATGTTGTATAATAGATCTCAACCAAACACACTCTCTACCTGCTTCATGAATTGCGAGTATCTTAGAGTGATTTGAGGAAGTTGCAGTCATGGTCTGTTTTATAAATCGTCATGATATAGCAGTATCACCACAAGTAAACAAGTACCCTGTTTATGATCGGGTTGTATGTGGGTCAGAAAGATAATCTGCATCTGCATATCCGATCAACTGGAGTTTTGATTTTCTTGAATAAATCAACCTCATATCAGTCGTTCCCCAAAGGTAACGCATAATGTGTTTGACCCCATTCCAGTGTCTTCGAGTTGGTGCAGAACTATACTGTGCTAGTAAGTTGACTGCAAATGCTATATCAGGTCTGGTATAATTCGCAAGGAACATTAGAGTACCGATTGCACTAAGATATGGTATTTCAGAACCATAAACTTCTTCGCCTTCTTCCAGAGGACGAAAATGATCTTTTTGAACATCAAGTGATCAGACAATCATTGGAGAACTCAAGGGGTGAACATTATCTATATAAAAGCGCTTCAGGACTTTTTCAGTGTATGTTGACTGATAGATAAAAATTTCACTTGGTAAATGTTCGATCTGCAGGCCGAGACAAAATTTTGTTCTACCAAAATCTTTTATTTCAAATTCTTTCTTTAAATAATTAGCAGTCGTGGTGAGCTCTTCAGGAGTTCCCACAAAATTTAGATCGTCAACATATACAGCTATAATGGAAAATCCAAATTTTTATTTCTTGATAAAAATGCATGGACAAACTTGATTATTCACATATCCTTCTTTTAGTAAATACTCGCTGAGTCGATTGTACCACATGCGTCCAGATTGTTTCAATCCGTATAAGGATCGTTGTAGTTTGATTGAATACATGGTGCGTGGTTTTAAGCTATTTGCTTCAGGCATTTTAAATCCTTTAGGGATTTTCAAATATATTTCACTATCTAGTGATCCATATAAATACGCTGTAACCACGTCCATCAGACACATCTGAGACTGTCAAACTGATCAAGAAGCGAAATGTGATTGCATCCATCACAGGAAAGTATGTCTCCTCATAATCAATACCAGGTCTCTGCGAGAAACATTGGGCTACAAGTCGGGCTTTGTATCTTATAATTTCATTTTTCTCATTATATTTCCTTACAAATACCCATTTGTACCCTACAGACATGACATCTTCAGGTGTCTGGACTACAGGTCCAAATACTTCATGTTTTGCTAATGAGTTTAGCTCTGCCTGTACTACTTTTTTCCATTTTGGCCAATCATTTCTACATCGACACTCTTCGACGTTTTGAGGTTCAGGATCCTCATTATCACCTGCAATATCAAGAGCAACTGCAAAGGAGAATATATCGCTAATAATAACTGTATTTCTATCCCACAATTCTCTATAGTTTATCCAGATCTCATTATTTTCAGGTACCACTGCCTCTTCAGGGGCTTGTGCCACTTCCGGGGTATGTGCCACTTTTGGGGCATGCATATCTTCTAGGGCTACTTGCTTATAAAATTTAGATTGATCAATTATTTTCGTTGTTCCTTTTGCAAGTGTGACCTCTTCAGGAGCGCCAAGTTCTTTATTTGATTTCTTTTGTGCTTTCCTCTTCCTAAGAACAATGTCTTTTGCACTGACTGGTCTACCACGCTTCTGGCATGTCTTAGATGCATTTGCAATAACACTAACAGACTGTCCTACAGGGACATCAATTCTTGCTGGAATGTTTGCAGCTGGTATATCTGATTTCATCACTTTCTTTGTGTCTGTGAATGCATCGGGCAATTGATTTGCAATACTTTGTAAATAAATGATCCTTTGAACTTCTAATTTACGTTGATTTATGCGAGGATCGAAATGAGATAAAGTCGAGACATTCCAATTAATAATTCGTTGCTCTTTTGGCTTTTTCTTTCCCCCCCCCCCTAATAAAGGGAAAACAGCCTCATCGAACTGACAGTTAGCAAACCGCGCCTTAAAAACATCACTTATCATAGGTTAAATATATCTAATAACAGATGGAGAATCAAAACTTACATAAGCACCAAGTCGTCGTTGAGGACCTATTTTGGTGCGTTGTGGGGGTGTAATGAGAACATATACAGCGCAACTGAAAACTCGTAAGTGAAAGATACTTGGTTGTTGACCAATCACAAGTTGTAGTGGTGAAAAACTATGATATGCAGTTGGTCTAATGTGAACTAGTGATGCTGCATGTAATATCGCATGTCCCCAAGTAAAAATAGGTAGTTTAGTTCTCATGAGTAATGGTCTAGCAATTAACTAAAGACGTTTGATAAAAGATTCTGCAAGACCATTTTGGGTGTGAGTATGTGCAACATGATGTTTAATAAGAATGCCAATTGACATGCAATAGTCATCAAATGATTGAGATGTGAATTCCCCGGCATTATCAAGACGGATAGTCTAGATTGGATAATTCGGAAATTGTACTCGTAATTAGATTATTTGAGTAAGGAATCGAGCAAATGCAACATTACGAGTAGAAAGTAAACTTACGTGTGACCACCGTGTTGATGCATCAATTAAGACCATAAAATACCGAAATGGTCCACACGCTGGATGAATTGGTCCACATATATCCCCTTGAATTCGTTTTAAAAATGGTGGGCATTCAACAACGACCTTAACGGGTGATGGTCTGACTATTAATTTACCTTGTGAACAAGCGGTACATGGATAATCATTTGCTAAAAGAATCTTCTGGTTCTTTAGTGGATGCCCATGTGAATTTTCAATGATTCGGCGCATCATTGTTGACTCAGGATGACCAAGGCGATCATGCCAAAGTATAAAAATATTTGGGTCAGAGCACTTCTGGTGCGTCATTGCATGTGACTCAATTACTCTTATATTTGTATAATATAATCTAAAAGATAAAGTAGGGAGTTTTTCTAATACATGCTTCTGGCATGTAATACAGAGATATTCAACACCTCCGTCACTTATAGTCTCAATATGATAACCGTCGAGACATATATCTTTAAAAGTTAATAAATTTCTTTTGGATTTGGTAGAGTATAGAGCATCATCAATATTCAATTTTGTTCCACGTGGTAACACAATGGTAGCGCTTCCGGAGCCTTTAAGTAGTTCTGTTGAACCTGATATTGTATTGACACGAGCTTTAACTAATGTTATACGCACAAAATATTTTCTATCTCAGAGTATAATGTGCGTTGTTGCACTGTCTGCCAGACATATATCTTCACCATTTATCTTGGATACAGTCAATGCCTTAGTCAGATCCATGCTTCTTCATACACACAAAATATATATTTCATTACTTCAAATTTGAAATACAAACTAGATTTACATACAAGATAGCCAAAATAAAAACATACTGGTACAACCTAGATAGAAACATATTGATACAATGAAAATTTAAACATACTGATACAAATAAGATAAAACACACAAGGGATAACATGCTAGAGAATGACATATTAATTGGTATGGACATTTCCATCACTAATCAAATGATCAATACTACCATTAGGATCAGCAAAGAAGTCAGAAACATCAAGGTGAGTAATATCAACTGGCAAGTCGTCATCCACAAAATTCATTTCAATTTCCTTTCCTTTTTCCTTATCATTCATTGAGGCACGGTAAATATCAACTAGATGTTTGGGCGTACGACAGGTACGCAACCAATAACCTTTCATTCCGCATCTATAGCAAGGCTTGTCATCATATATCTCAGGAGCTTTGTTCTGCAAAGCTTTTCCTTTTGCCTGCTTGGTCACATTTGAATTCCACTTCTGGTGGGACGGGGTGGAGTTCTTTTGGGAACCAATGATGAATGATGACCACCACGATTATGATAATTAGTTCTATTGCGACCATATCCACGACCACCACAACGTCCACGTCCACGTCCACATCCATGGCCGTGAAATGATGACACATTTGCTTCTGGGAATGGTACAAATCCAGTTGGACGGGACTGGTGGTTTTTCATCAAAAGCTCATTATTCTGTTCAGCCACCAACAAACAAGAAATCAGCTCAGAATATTTGGTAAATCTGCGCTCTATATATTGCTGCTGCAGGAGCACATTTGAGGCATACAATGTGGAGTATGTTTTTTATAACATATCATCATCAGTAATTTTTTCTCCACATAATTTTAATTGTGAGCTAATTTTAAACAATGCTGAATTGTACTCACTTACACTTTTAAAATCCTGTAATCGCAGGTGGATCCAGTCATAGCGAGCTTTTGAAAGGATTACAGTTTTCTGATGCTCATATCGTGCTTTCAAATTTTTTTATAGTGTAAGTGGATTCTTAATCGTGAGGTACTCTGTTTTTAATTTCTCATGGAGGTGATGGCGAATAAAGATCATAGTTTTCGCGCGGTTCTGCAGGGACGCATTATTTTCTTTCTTAATTGTCTCTCTGAGATTCATGGCATCCAAGTGGATCTCGGCGTCAAGGATCCATGACAAGTAGTTTTTGCCCGAGATATCAAGTGCCACAAATTCAAGCTTGGTAAGATTTGACATTATGAAGGAACTATAAATGATAAAATAACATAGTTATAATTATTTCACAAAAAGAATAATCGATTATAAAAATACTGCAGTCACTATAATATGATTTGCATGGTGGTGATACCATATAATAGTCAATTTATAATCACAACAGAACAGTGGTTTAGTGGTTTGTTAACTTAACTTGCGCATTAAAGGGTTATGGTTCGAATCTTGTGGTAATTTTTTTTTCGTTTTCCTATTATGTACTCAAATCTGAGCCAAGTTCTATGTATAATAATGTATATGAAGTAACATGTAAAAGATTGTTACAAGATATTTAGCATATATAATACGAATTGTCAGTAAATATATTATACCAAATATTCGTGAAACTTCAGGCTCACAAAGAGTATATTAATATATGCAAAACTTCGAGTTTCCCAATTAAATATAAATAATGTAGTAGTTGCGAGACTTCGGGCTAAGCAATTTACTTTTCTATAAAGAATGGACAAAAATATTCTAATATAAATAAATAAATAAGTATTTGCGAGACTGCAGTCTCAACAATTTTATTTATATGTGAGACTGCAGGTTCAACAATTTTAATTATATGTAAAATTTGAACAATAACAGTTTAATATAAATAATTAATTTTCTTACCCTTTGAAGTGAGAAAGAAAAATAGAATTTTTTTTTCAGTTGACAGAGTCTCGTGCTGATAACGTGTAATAAATGTATATGTATATATAGAGTAATATTTAGAAAGAGATAGATGTGAGAACGAAGGAGCTTTTATTGATATAATTTGTGAAGTATCTCTTACAGAGCAATAGTTACACTAGTATTTATAGGCACAAACAAAAGCTTTCAATGGAAGCTCAAAGTGCAGCTTTTCTCCTCACGCCAAGATATCAAGCTTACTTTGGAAATCATCATTAGTGGATCCCACTTCTATAACATATTTAAATATATAAATTAATGTTTGATAAATTAAAATTTTATTTATTGGGACATGGTTAATTAAAAAGCAATAATATTGGATTATTTGAAAAATTCACAATCTATGAATTCCATCCAATCCCTTGTTTCATGAATCCAATCATATAGTACGTTATTCCGCGTATTGATGGTAGATTTAGATTTTCTCAATTCATTGGGATTGAATCGGATTGAAATTGATGCCTAAACCGATTCAATCCGATATGATCTATGGCCATCCCAGTTGTGGCGGCATGCATAGGAAAGGGCTCAGGGTATACAGTGGATGCCTTTGTAATTATATACTATATGTATTATAGTATAAGAAAATGAAATTTAATACAATTTAAGATATATTATGAAATAATTAAAAATAATATAAAATTTTATAAAATAAACACAATAAATATTGGGTTCTAAGTTACAAATTATATATTTTATTCAATACTATATATGCATAAAAAAATTTATGAGTAAAAATAATTTTATATATAATATATTATATTATTATATTTTAAAATATCTCTATTGTATTTGTGTTCAATTTCAAATTTTTTATCCTTTATAAAATGACACCATAATAGAATATTGATATTGGACTCCAAAGTTTAGTTCATATATCACATTATAATAAGAAGTAGAGAAGTACAGTGACCACCAAGAACTGTAACCTTTTAAAGAAAAAAAATTAAGAATCTAAGTTTTTTATCAATGCAAACTAGGTGTGTAAGTTAAAAAATAAAAAATACCACTTAGAGCAAGTCCGGTGCAGGTTTTAGAGATATTGGGCTCAGTTTAGCTATGAAAGAAGTCCAATGGAGTCTCCAATTGGTGGGCTTAAAAATTTGGGTAGGCCATCGCGGGCCTGCCGTAGTTTTTTATAATTGTTTTAAGCCAAAATCACTGTAGCCCTTAGCCCAGAATTGGGTTAAGGTCATGTTTGGTTGGAAAAATATTTCAGAAACCTGTTTTTTGGGTTTTTTTTGACTGTTTCTATTTTCTTCTTTTATTTATTTATTTTTTTTCCCCTCGACATAATTGAAAAAAAGAGCTGTTAAGACATTGTTTGACTGGCTTTTTTGGGCAAAAATATGTATAAAAAAAAAGTGTTTTTTTAAATAGAAAAAAATTATTGTATATGATTATGCCATGTGATTGTTCTTTAAAAAAAATGGAAAAAGTGTCACATGGTTGTTATTTTTTCCTAGTTGATTTTAATAATGATATTGTATTGTTTATTTATTATTATTTTAAAATTTATATAGTATTATAATGTTTTATTTATAGTCCATAATAAATATTGTATAGTTTAATAGTTTTTGTATGATATAACAGTAATAGCAGTAAAAAAAAAAAAAAATTATTAAAAATATTAAAATATTTCAATTTTTTGAGAGAGAAAACGTTTCATTGGAACACTTGCGATAGCTAAAATTTAGAGAGCACAAAACGCTAATATGACTCTTGAAAATGCTGACAGGACTCTTGAAAATGCTAACGTAACAAATTTGGAGATCCAAAATTTAGAGATGCCGTTAATGAAAACAAATTAAATAATTATTAGCCATTTTACCTATTAAATAATTATTAGCCAAAAGTGGTGAACTAATTTACATATTCACGTGTTTTAAATTTATTTATTTATTTATTTTTTTGCACTTTATTTATTCCCATACTAATCTAAATGTGCAACAAATAGTTGAGATGGTTTTTATTTTTAATTTTTTTTAAAGGAGTTTTCAATAATTAATCGAGGTTGTAAGGCTTTATTCCTTTCCTTATATGATTCGGTTCTAAACGTGCCTCTCTTCCAATTGCGTGTTCTTTCGCGTAATACTCTCTCTCTCTCACACGCACGCACACGAACACGAACACGAACACGAACACGCTTTGCTCATCAGCCATGTCTGCCGAATCAGCCTCGGGAATCCCAAGGAGCCAGGTACGAGTTTCCTGCATCCAATTCGCTCTTTCTGTGTATATATGCGCCTAAGTGTACTAATTGTTCTGTTATTAATGGTGGACTCTGACCAGGTGGATCTACTTAACTTCGTCGACTGGACTGGAGTTGAATGCCTCAATCAGAGCACGAGTCACACCCTTCCCAACGCTCTCAAACAGGTGCATCCTGTCACATAAGTAGGGTTTTTTTTATTGCTTCAATGCTATAACTATTTTAATTGTTCCTATTGAAACTAAAGTTTTTTGTTTGTAAAGCAATTAGGGTTTTACTTAATTATTGAATTAGGGTTTTCATATATAAGCTTGGTTTTGATTCATTTTTTCCCCCT